>NC_070641.1:5201509-5570295 GCF_947347685.1 Pleuronectes platessa
TTTTTGTATACCACTTTTTTTGTTCCACCGTTATTATGTTTCTATTGGCTCCACGGTTTGCTCGATGGCACAGAGGAAGGTCAGGCCTCAGGGTCTGAATCCCTCCGCTCATACTGCTTATGGATAAAATCAAGGACTTCATGGCAGATTTTGCTCTAACACTAAGCGCACAAATGTGATCATGATTCATTATAATCTGTATCCTAATGTCCAGCTGTGCACAGATGTTAAGATGCTTCAGATTTTCATACTCATCCAGCTGCAGTTAAATTATTACAGATTTTCCTTTTTTTTTTTTCACCTTATGGTCATGGGAAACGTTTTTAAAGTCAACCCAAAGAAAGTCGTAGTGTAAAACAAAGCAGCTTTTCAAAATCCTCAAACCTGTTTCAAACATAATCGTCGTCTGAGACAAAATAAAAAAAAACATAACACGCTTCATCCAAAGTACGAAAAGCATTTTTTTGTGTGTCGACCAGTGAAGTGAGTCCTCTGAGTCTCAGTTAAACCATCGTGATTAACAGAGAACATCTGCCAGCATATTCACCTTACAGTGGACATTCTCACTGTGGGAGACAAATCAGAAACCCTGGCGTGATCAGAGCCTCTGAAGAGGGACACCTGTGCAATGAATACACAAACCCATCCAAATCCTCTGCTTGTCACATTCTTCACACTCTACCGCATAATGTTTCAATATCATATTCATCTGGTGGTGACTTTATAATTCGCTTACTGTTATTGAACCTAGTCTCACTGCTAAAAGCACAGTGAGTATCATGGCTAACAGCAGTGAAACATACCACGTTAAATCTGAACTTACTGCCTCTCACACACAAAATGTTTTATTTTCTCATTACTTGGGCTATTTACTGACAATCTGTGCTGTATATTGCATTGGCACCATGTTCTACATCTGAACAGGCTTTTATTGGCAAGCTTAATATGTCCAGCTCAATATAGTCAGCACACTGAGTGGAGTGGAGCTGAATTTCTCTACATGCTATTATGAAAAACACCAATAAAACATGCACGGCCTCTTTACCAGAAATATATATATATATATATTATATATATGCAAGCTCAGTATCGTTAAAGTGGCGCTTTTATGTAATTGTGTCTTTTTTGTTCAGAGCGTTTAGAAGATAGAGCAGGGGTCACGTGAAGTGGGAGCTCGAGAGTCACTCAGAGGACAAGCAGAGTTCAAAGGGGTCACGAGGACATTGTCCATTTTGTCTGGGTGAAGTGTGTGCGTGTGTGTGTGTGTGTGTGTGTGTGTGTGTGTGTGTGTGTGTGTGTGTGTGTGTCTGGCCGGCTCGAGGACAGATCAACTTTCTCTCTCCCTCTGCTCTGGTCATCAATTAGTTGAGTCCGGCGGCGGCTCGCGCGCCCTGTCACTTCCCCACCGGACCGCCGCTCGCTCGCTTCCGCGCTTTCCGTGGCCCCTCGGCCTCGACCGTAAAATATGTGCGCGACCGTTTTACGCGCACGAGCAAATAATCTGAAAGGTTTACGAGTCCCGAACGCGGGCGTCGGTGAGTAAGCCATTACATCATAAAACAGCTCGCGCTTGAGTCAAATCTCAAATTATTTACCAGCAAGAAAGAAAATCACAGAAAGATACTTTCTTTACATTTTATTGAGCATTTTCTCATAGGTAGTATATATACGCAATTACTTGACAAGGACACTAACATAAACCAACAATGTAAAAATCCATAAAATATACACTTTCCTGAACGTTTTAGGTAGTTTGGGCGAATAACATCAGTAGGCTACCCCCCCCCCCCCCCCCCGCCCCCCGCGACACCCTTCCCCATCAACCCATTATAGCGCAAATACTGGAGAAAAAGTAAAACAGCTGGAAAGGTTAAATCACACCCCCACCACCAAAAATTACATCATTTTCAACGTACAGGGTGGGTTCTCCGTTGCTTATTTCTATACAGTTTAAATATGAACACCGTATGAGAAACACACACTCCTCAGGTGACCCGTGCTGTGTGTATGGGCTTGTTCGAAAGGTATATTACACACACGACACACGTTTACAAAATAAGATCGTTTGGTTTGGGGGGGAGAGGGGGGTGTCCTAAAGCTTCACAGCAAGTGCCTGACAGATAAGAAGTACATTTGACATCAAACAAAATAAAATCTAAGTAAGAAGTTAGGTGGTTTTCTTGGAATGCAACAAGGAATTTTTGTGTCTCCGAGCAGCTCGTCCCCGTTAGGTTGCAGGTTACTTTGTTGTATTTTTTAAATACACAATGCCCCACTTCACCCCTCTTTTTTTTTCTTGCTTTCTTTTCTTTCCACAGTCTGGCGGTTCCTTCTCCCTCCAAATTATTTCCCAGTTTGAGACAGAGAGGCAGACACAGTCCAAAGAAGCAGTTGGATGAAATTGTTTAGTGACTGGCGACATTAGAGGGACCTCTATTTCGCTCTCGTTTTTTCCCTCATCCCTCCTCAGGTAAAAAAAAAAGAAAATGTTTATATATACTTTTTTTAGCCCTAAAGTTTTCACACCAGTCACGTCTGGACAGCACTTTGAGATGGGGGAGGACTGAACAGGCATGTCTTCGCATCCATTCTCCTCTTCCTCTTCTTTTATGTTTCTCACATCAGTTTATTTATTTTATTTTTCCCTTCTTTCATTCCGTCCGTTTCTCCTCTTCCTCGACACTACCGTTCACCGTGGAGGAAGATGACGAGGAGGAGGGAAGAGGAGGAGTTGATCAGCTTGTTCTCCTTCTTCCACTTCATCCTCCGGTTCTGGAACCAGATCTTGATCTGCCGCTCCGTGAGGCAGAGCGCGTGCGCGATCTCGATGCGCCGCCGCCGCGTCAGGTACCGGTTGTAGTGGAACTCCTTCTCCAGCTCCAGGGTCTGGTAGCGGGTGTAGGTCTGCCGGCCGCGCCTGCCGGGGGCTACCGAAGGTCCCTGAGAGAGAGGGAGGGAGGAGAGGGTTACACTTTAACTGGGACCAGACTAACACTGCACCTGGTGACAACAGCGCGGAGCACTGCGTCACCCTCAGAGCGGCCTATTCTGCTCTATTCAATAGTATTGTATTCATACTGTAATTTATTCTGCCAAGTTGAGGGTAAAAAAAAAGTTACAATTCAACCCTAAATCAAATACATTCAGTACAGTGTATGATTCAGATCGTACACAGTATGTGTCTCTGCGTTTTTTATTGCGTTGAACTGCTTCAGAAATATAAAACATATAATTAAAACAAATAAATAAATATATTTTTAACATTAGTTGTAAGAATGCTTTATTTTTAAACAGTATTTATAGGCCTATTGCATAAAATATACTTTTTTTAATATCAGCGAAGACAGACGCGCCTTGTTTCTAATACACTGACACTAATAACAATACAAATAATAAACAGATTAGTTAGCACAATGACGGATGGTAACATTTCAGAGGGAATTCCCCCGGTGAGGATCAGTTTCCAGGGCTTCAGTCCCTCTCTCATCCTCAACCACACCGGCCTCTCTCAGCTCCCGGTGGGAAACAAATCGGCGTGTTGTCATTTTAGCAGCTTCGGTTTCTGTATCGATCTCAGAGCAGCTCCACGTGTATGGACGTGCCTGGCGCTGTGGGGTTTCGCATCTATATCTATATACCCATAAATAAAAAAAGTGAGGCAAAGCGGATTATGGCGGGGCACTCAGGGTTCCCGCTGCCACTCTGGACTCTCTCCAGCTGCCATTTACGTCCTCGACTGTCATTTATAGTCCCGCGCGGCGTTTGATTCCGCGTGTCTCTCTTCTGCCTGTTTTCACCTCATCCGTCATAACTCGCAGTGTCCTGCAGGGATTCGTACAACAGCAGCCCTCTATTATCCAACATTAGGCGGCGACATCTCAACAGGCCGTTTTCTCCCTTAAACAAAGACAATCAGCTCCTCAGTGCAGCAGCTCGCCACCGTCGCTTTCTGCTTCTTTTTGCTCACAGCAGCATAAAAAAGGACTTGTGCTTATTTTCTGGAGACGAATAAATCAAATCAGCCCCCCCCCCCCATCCCCTCCCTGCTTCTCATAAACTGTCCCTACGCGTCTCACTTTCACTCGGAACTTGGCAAGTCCGCTTGTACTAATATCTGATCTGTTGGGTGATGAATAAACATGTGAGATAAGAGAAGGAGGAAGGAGCTGTCATGGCTTTCTACACGTTTCAACAGTTTGGAGAAGCAAAGAAAGATTTTCTCTCCTTAAATGGCAGGTGCTGAGGGATGATTTTATTTTTCTAATCTGGACTGGGAACCTGGAAGAATATTAATATTGTATTTACAAAAAACAAGGAGGTACTTAAAGTGAAATGTGAGTAGAGACTTCATGCTTGAAGTTCCTTCTATCTGTCCTCTTTATCTGCTCCTTGTTTTCACCCACAACACTGTCTCTCTCTCTCTCTCTCTCTCTCTCTCTCTCTCTCTATGTCTCTCTCTCTCTGACAGGCTTCCTCTTCTCTTGACTCTCTGCGTCGGTCAGCAGGTCACATACAGTAACAGGAGCTACAACCCAAACAAACCCGCTTTTATGACGGATAATAAAATAGCGAGCACATGACTGACTGACAGGCCAACAAACGGGGATCATAAAGCAGCTACTGGGAGAGGAGGAGGAGGAGGAGGAGGAGGAAGCAGGGAGCAGTGGGGCTGACAGCGGAAACAAACGTCAGTTTTATGACGGGGATCATAAAATATGCAAGAAAGAGCAGAAGAGGAGGAAGAGGAAGAAGCAGACACTCACCGTTGCACGCGTTCATCCGCTGCATCCACGGATAAATTGGGGTTGACGCCGCGTGCTTGTCGTCCATCGTTTCACCGAACAGCCCCTTCCCACTCAGCCCCGCGCACTCCGCTTTACGGTGCATGCCCTCCTGGCTCAGCGCGAGCTGGTGCTCCTCCAGGCTGCACTGATGCTCCTTGTCCCGGTAGAAGCTGGTAGCCGCAGCCGCAGCCGCCGCAGCCGCCGTGGCGTAGTCGCAGCCACCGGCTCCGGTCGCACCCCCCCACCGCTGCCGCCGCCCGGTGCCCGCCATACACTCCACTGGCCGCCTGCTGGTAGTAGCTGGACGCCGGGTACGCTTTCTCCTGGTGCACGCCGCCGCTCGCGCCGTAAGCCACCGCCGCGGCTGCGGTGACGGCCGCGGCGCCGGGGTAATGTCTGAGCGGGTGGTCCGCGGCGTATCCCGACGAGTAGAGCGGGATCTGACCAAGGAACGACTCCGCCGACTGTGCGCCTCCACCCGTCCCCGGTAGCGTCACCGGGAAAGAGGAGTTGACAAAATAGGAGCTCATCGGGAGAAAGTGCAGGAGACGAGAGAAAGGAAGAGAAAAAGAGGAGAAGAGGAGAAGTAGAGGAGACGAAGAGGAGAGGGGAGGACGGGAGGCAACGAAACAAACACAACAACAACGTTGACGCGCTGAAGGAGCAGAAGAAGGAGGAGTAGGCTAACTGCTAAAGGCTAACGGTTCTCCCTCCCTTCCTCCTGCTTCTGCCTTCCCCTGCCTGCACTTTATGATTTGTTGTGTTTTATAGCCGACAGTCCGACGGGCTGCTGCTATCACTTAGTTTATCACAGATCGGGAGGAGGGGGTGAGGAGGCTGAGGGTGAGACGACAGGGGGTGGGTGGGGTGGGGGTGTATCTGGGTGGCTGAGTGCCAGTGTGGGACAGAGCGAGAGAGAGAGAGAGAGAGAGAGAGAGAGAGAGAGAGAGAGAGAGAGAGAGAGAGAGAGAGCGTGTTTGTGAGTGTGTGTGTGTGTGAGTGCAGAGGACGGGATGGGGTGACGAGGGATGTTACGGGGGGAGGTAGAGAACAGCTGACCTCACACTGACCAATGGGGAGCTTCTGTGTCTGGCATTCGTTCGCCCCTTTTCCTTTCGCTGGCGAGAGGAAGTGTGTGTGTGTGTGCGTGTGTGTGTGTGTGTGTGTGTGTGTGTGCGTGTGTGTGCGTGTGTGTGAGTGTGAGTGTGAGTGTGTGCGTGTGTGTGTGTGTGTTTGTGTTTGTGTGTGTGTGTGCGTGTGTTTGTGTGCGTGGTTCTACTGCGACCCCCCCCCTCCACCTCCACCACCACTTTCCTATTTCCCTCCTTCAGTCTCCTGCTCCCTTTCTCTCTTTCCAAATCTCATTCAGTCTCTTTCTAATCTTCCTCCGGTTCCCGGTGAGATTGCACAATCACGTCGGAATCCTCGGCGCGTAAAATTGATTCTTTCTCTCCCCGCGTGTCTTCTTCCGTCTGTTGTTGGACCCATAAAAAAAAACTCACACAAGCACACGCACACGAGCCCTCCCTGAGAGAGAGTAGTGTTTGTGTGTGTATGTGTGTGTGCGTGTAATAGAGCGAGGGGGGGTGGGGTGTTTGCTTCTGCACCACCAGAGGCAACCGAATAATAAAACATATTCCCGGTGCTTTGCAGATAATACCGACCTCGTTAAAATGAATTTGGCGAGCGTAAATCACAGCCGGGAGCGCGCACTGGTCATGTGTGGTCCCTTGTGTGTGTGCGTGTGTGTGTGAGAGAGTGAGCGAGTGAGCCTACATTATAATGTGAGCTCTGCATGTCTATAATTGAGGTGTTTGTACATGTGTAATTGGTAGAATTTGGGTTGGTGGGCAGATTTATGCCCCCCCCCCCTCGCCTCCCTCCCGGGGCCCGGACAGTGTGGGGAGGTGTCTGTGTGTGAGTGTGTGTGTGTGTGTGTGTGTGTGTGTGTGTGTGTGTGTGTGTGTGTGTGTGTGTGTGTGTGTGTGTCCATCCCCATCAGAGTACCTGTAATCTGGCAGTTTTTTTTCTTCTGATCATGAACTGATACATATTGATATGTTATTTCCTCGAGATTACCCGGGTTAACCTGGTGCTGTGCCGCTGTGTGGACGCTCCCCTGCACTGGACCCTGGATCCAGGGGCTGTGGAGCCTGTGGAAAATTGAAGTGTTCCAGGAGCAGGTCTGATCAACGTGCAGTGAGTTATTATTTTCTCTCCGTGTGACACTGATTAGACCGACATGTTTAACGAGAGGAAGAAAAGAAACAGAAAGAAGAAAAAGTGGAAGAAAAGAAACAGTCTTCTTTGCCATTTCCGAAACGCTGATTGTAACCTTGCGGACGAAATCCGTCATTTGACGTGAAATAAATAGACATTTAGTCTCAACGATTCATACTACAACCTTAAGGAAAATATATTTTAACCTATCACTAACGCAATAACAAAAGGATTAACATATATAATGAATGAAAGAAGTTAAGTAAAAAGGGCTAATAATAATACAAAATTACAGAGCACAGGCCCGAATCTCCCATCTCTATTAAACTAAATTAATTAGGATTACAAATTAAACATATATATATATATATATTTATTATATATAATTGAATGAGAATTATTACTAAAAACTTAACCGGAAACCGTAAGGAAAAATAACTCAAGCCGTTATGTTTTCGTTTTAATGTATTCATCAGCAAATTTGCCATTGCCATGCTCATTATGTACAATTCATCAATAATTACAAAGGTTTTTATTACACAACACCATAAAGTACACGAAGACTCTAATGAAAATAATAGCCCTCATTACAGTTATATTGTTGTGACGCACTTCTGGCTAATTGTAATGGTTTTCTCAATGAATTCATGAATTCCAAAAGTCAAAAATAAAAACAAAGCATGACGTAATATTCTAGTTTCTAGTGTGTAAAACTAATCCTTTATTTTAAGTTGTACAGTAGGATTCCATAGCTCTCCTATTTCCTACCGAGTCTTGTTCTCGGGAGAGAAAGAAAGTAAGGCGGGATAGAGGAGAAAGAGGAGCTCGGCCTTCTTTTCATTCGCACTTACAAGAGGAGTTTCTGTCGCCGGGTCGTAAAATAATCGCGGTCATAAATAAGTCTCCCCTCTTTGTGTCTTTTTCTCCCAGTTTGGCCCTACAGGCTCTGACTTGTCTGCACGGCCGCACTGCAGACTGTCCGACTGACACTCACACACAAAGGCTCTATTTTTACTTTTCACTTCACTCCGCATTCCTCCGCGTCTTCTCCCGCGTATTAAAAAGTATCACTCGCTCAGAGCGGGGAGCCACATAATAAGTTTAAAGCCCGGTCTGTGTAGGATCACACGGACAGATGGGGAATCTCTCCCTCTCTTCCTTTCTTTCTAACTTTCATTTTGGACACCCCCTCCTCACCTCCTCACCTCCTCCCCTCCTCTCCTCCTCCTCCTCCTCCTCCCCTCCTCTCCTCCTCTCCTCCTCTCCTCCTCTCTCTCAGGCAGGACGCTCCGTTTCCTCTCCGCTTTGTGGGAACGGGAAGCAGCAGCATTGTGTTGGAGCTGCCTGTGGTTTAATCATTAATGAGCGCTAACATTTGGGGCAGGACAGGCAGGGCCTACAGCCTGGGACGCGCGCACACACACACGCAGGACGGTAAATACCATTATTATATATATATATATATATATATATATGTGCAGTCCATATGCATTAGCACGGTCTTAACGTGATTGTGGCTTTGGCATAATACCAGTGGTGCCCGCTCACTGCAGCCCCGAGCGAGACGGTGGCTCTCTGACAGAACACTGCCGTATTCTGATTTATCCAGTGCACGGAGCAGTGTGTGTGTGTGTATGTGCCTGTGTGTGTGTCTGTGTGGACGCATTCATAACTGAGCAGAGGCTGTGTAACACTACACGGGATTGATATGCTGTGGAGAACGTGTTTAACATGTGCTGAATTGAATGTCAAAGCCTGGCAAGTGAGATCTGAGTGTTTATAACAAATGTTACATTTGTAGGGGTTTATAAGACTGTAAAAGTAAGTTAACTATATGTAAGCTGCAGCTATTATGGATAATAATATTCCAATCTGCTCCAGTCAAATGCAACATAAATTAAACAAGGCTTTTTAAGACTTGACAGGTAAATTATTATTGTTCCATGACAGGTGCAGATAAAAACATGGCGTTATTCATTAGATTATTTTCTAACTTAATCTTTAGGTTGCATTCAGATAAAAAATACAGCAGAGAATATAAGCTTGGCAACTGGATCACAGTTTAGTAATAATAAGCTTATAAGTGAGATAAGATCTACGCTAGTAGCTTTACAGATTTAAAGCTGCTAGCCATCCTATTAGCTTAAATGTGCTATTCACTGTAGAATAATTAAACTGCGAAATTAGGCAAATGTGAGGGCAACAGCATCATGGGACCACCTTGAAATATTCATATGTAATATTAGTACTCCATGCATGCTAGCTGTGGTGTAGCCTATAGCTGGAGTCTAATGAGAGGCCCGGTGTTTGTCATTGCAGGTGTGCTGCAGTCCGGGGCAGAAGTCACCAAGCAGCGGAAACAGTCGGTGGGAGCAGCTGAAGAAGAAGCGGGGAGTGTGTCCGGTTGGAAGCAGAAGTTTATATGAGAGAGACACACAGGAATAGATAGGCTAATAGAGGGACAGAGGTTATCTTAAAGGGAAACGGTCACTTCTTCTGTCACCATGTGGTATTTCCCCTGCATTCACCGTCATCTCCTCTACAGTAACAGTCACGACAATTGAACCTCAACGCTCGCCGTAGGTAAGTAAGCACAAATCAAACTTTAATTTAACATTAGGCTATAATTTGAGTGACTGATGGGGCCAACATGTTGCCTTGCAAAAGCTTGCATCGGGGCTTTTTGCTTACATTACTTTAATTTACATTTCTACATGATAATTTAAAACATAAAAAATTGCACAACCAATTTTACTACAATAAATTAAAGCCTCTTACTCAATAGCAAATGGGAAAAAAGGTAATAGCAACAGAGGATGATGTTTTGACATGTGTCTTCCATTGTGAGAGACCACCGGTTATACTACTACCACTACTACTACTTATAATAATAATAATAACGATAATAATAATAATAATAATAATAATAATAATAATAATAATAATAATAATAATAATAATAATAATAATGGTATTAGACTAATGATAATTGCATATGGTAGGTGTTTGCTTTTAAAGGCTGCTTTATATTTGTGCGCAGTAAGTCAGAGTGCACGGGAGTACAGCACCGAGCAGCTGAAGGAACTCCAGGAATCTGAACAACTTCAGAGATGATCGACAATTAAAGCTGAAGGAGTGACACTGCTGCTTTATGGCTCTGTTTCACCTCGTAGGTGCGTGTGTGTGTGTGTGTGTGAGAGAGAGAGAGAGAGGGGGGGGGGTCTTTTATGGCTTTATGACCGTTTATGACTCCTTGTAAAGTCCGAGGAATGGTGGTGAAGTGAAAAACAGGCCCGCAGCAAACAGCAGATAAACAAATATCTTGTGCTGCACACCCACACAGGGAACACACAGACACACGCTAGCACGCACGCACACACACACACACACACACACACACACACACACTGTACAATTCATCTGCGGTTCACAAAAAGGCAAAAAATACCTGACTCCGTATTAACTGTAATCTCTTTACTACTGATTTGTATTATTTCACACCTTTGTTTCTTTATCCATTTTAGCCACAACTGGATTGTAAACCATGCTAGCCTGTCAGCGATTAATGTATTTTTTTAATACATTTTTACTTGTTAAACTTGTTTAAACCAATTTGAAATCCTCCAGCGGGCTACACCTCAAAGACCATGTATTCAGAAACACTCTGAAGGAATTTATCACTGTCGGATGGAAGATGGATTCTTGTTA
This sequence comes from Pleuronectes platessa, assembly GCF_947347685.1. NCBI lineage: Eukaryota > Metazoa > Chordata > Actinopteri > Pleuronectiformes > Pleuronectidae > Pleuronectes > Pleuronectes platessa. The sequence continues at coordinate 5,212,222 of NC_070641.1, forward strand.
TTTCAAAAGTGATTTCCGTAATTTTACGTATTTCGAAATAGGCTATAATCCAGTTTAACTTCTCTACAGCCGAGCGGAGGTGACACTCAGCTCGGTGTATGACAGGGAAACGTGTGTGTGTGTGCGTGCGTGCGTGCGTGCGTGCGTGCGTGCGTGCGTGCGTGTGTGTGTGTGTGTGTGTGTGTGTGTGTTTCTGTGTCTGTGTGTGTGCTGACCGACCTCTCCTGCACGAGTTAATAACAAACTGAAAGAAACTGCCTGACCGGTGCTTTTTGTTTTCTTCGCTTTTTCGCTTTAATGTATTAGTGGTTTCCAGGCAGCCCGGAGCCGGCGGCCCTGTGTCCTTCACGGCACCGTGCGCTCGTGCTCCAGGTCACTTCACCGGACTGTTACCGGTGGGCACGAGCGCTCGGCCACATGCAGCAGCGCCGCGGGACCAGTTAAAGATTAACGCGCGGATGAATGCAGCATCACGGGGAGGGCCGCGTGTTTCTCTCCGACTTCCTGAGAAAATAACACGAAGCGAACACGCGCACATTAAGGTGCACGTCACCACATTATGTAAGTTATTAAGTTCAGGGAAACATTTCGTCGGAATCATTAAGGTAGCCTGTTAAAAACACTTATTGTAATCAAAATATAATTAAAGAAAATAAATGTGACATGATAATAGTCGAATTGTATAATTATTATTTTTACAATTATTATTATTATTGTTATTTTATTTATGGACGCTAATGGTTATGCATTTTAGGTATACATATATATTTATATATTTTTTTTAATTTTATTTCAATAAGATCGTTTTACGTTGTTGATATAAAAAAATACTTAAATAAGTTTCCTTCCGCGTAAATAAACGGAATAAAGGGGAGTTCCCTTCTGATACCAAAATAATAAAAATCTGACCACACCGAAAATCGAATCGAGGTGCATGGATGTCAGGAAGAAAATAAATAGATGATAGAGAAAGAGAGAGGGGTGTGTGGTGGGGGCATTGATTTTTCCATCTGATCTTAATGCACTGGAGTTGATTTTGAACGCCGGATTAAAGTCAGATGATGCTGGGCTCATAAATTAAACACAACACTGTGGATTACTGCCCCCCCTCCCACACATCCCCTCTCCCCCAGGCTTCCCTCCGCAAGGGCCGTTCAAATGATCACACGCACAAATGAACACACCCACACCTGAGTGCATATATTTGAAGGGCTGCGCGGCAGATCTGCAGATGAGCGCCAGTAAAGATGATGAAGTCACCGAGCAAGGACGAGTTATTAGTTTACACACACACACACACACACACACACACACACACACACACACACACACACACACACACACACACACTCATACAGACACACACACACACACACGCGCGCGCGCGCACACACACGCGCGCGCGCATACAATAGAGCTGCTAGTTGCTGCTGTTGATCGAAACAACGACCCTGACCAAATTTTTACCTACTATGCCTCTGTTTCCTTGGGCCCAACACGCGCACGGACACACGGACACACACACACACACGGACACACGGACACACACACACACACACACACACACACACACATACCCAAGCTAACACACGTGCACCCATGCCTACATACCATTTAGGTTTGTGTGTTCTTGTGCGCGCATGGCTCTGTCCATGCATCATTTCCCTCATTGTAACAGCAGCCAGGCCTAACCTTGGAGGGGGGGGGGGGGGGGGGGGGGGGGAGAGCAGCGTCTCCCTACCTCTCCCTCGATGCCACAAATCTGTCTCCCTCTCTCCGTTTACACCAGAGGAGGACAGGGGGAAGCCGACAGCCAACGAGACAAAAGGCTCAAATGTGCGCGCCACACTAATAAAACACGCTCACGTGCGCGTACACACACTCGCGCCTCTCGTCACGAGCGCTCTGGTTTCATTCCCCTGGAAGACAACAAAGTCAAGTCGCAGGCACATCATCGGTTTGTCAACAGCCGATACAATACAGGCCATACACTACACTGCACCCACTCACTCACTCACACACACGTTGCCAACAGCTCATCACACCTTGGAACCACGACTGGGACACTTTTAGAAGGACATATAGCGTGTGTACGCCCGAGTGTATTTGTGCCTGTGTATTGACATGGCCCTATAGAGCAAAGCCATGGGAAAGAGATGTATTAGTTTGCATTTGCAAGTGTGGAAGCGTTAGCTACTGTTGTCGACACGACGCTAGATGGCACCAGAGCGTTTTGAAGAAGTGCACCGGGGGCTGCTGGGAGTCTCAGCGCCGAGCTGCGTCGGTGACCTGCAGCTCTGAGCCGGGCTGAGCGTCAGTGTGTGCACCGCTGGTGGTGCCAAGCGGAGCAGAGAGGCAGAGGAGCGGCCCTCCCGTGCTCCTCACAGTTTGTGTCATTCACTAACACTTTTTCTTTGTGCAGCATGCATCTGATATGACTTCAGTTTGGGATGTTAAATTCATATTTCAGAGGTAAACATGTTTCTCAGGTTTGTGGACAACGTGATTTATAGTTCGCCAGCATTTGATGGACTGCTATTGATCTGTGCTGATGGTATAACTGCAAATGTGTGATATATGACTCATATTTATATAAATAAAGGTTTGAACTTGACTTGAGCTCCGTCATTGTTTCATGCACGCACGCACGCACACACACACACACACACACACACACACACACACACACACACGCACACCCATACACACACAAACACACACACACACAGACACACTGCTCACACTACCTCAGATAAAAGAGTCACTGCTTCTGGCAGATATATGACAATAATAATCATAATAGTCAATATATTTTTTATTACTAATATACTAGCTTTTATCACTGTTTATTCAACAGCAATAATTATCATTTCAGTATTATTGTAAAGTTTATGTTTCCTATCTATTTACACTAAATGTATCATTTAAAGCAGCATTCATTCTTATTAACTCATATTTATAAATGATTTTATTACGTCCCATATTAAATGCGTAAATCTGAGCCGTTACGTTTGCATTGTTCTTATTGGCGCTTCTCTTTTACGCTTTAATTAAACATGAGCCAGTGCAGCTGAGGCCTGGTTGTACCATGTTAATGACGGAATGAGCTGCTTCACACACATTGACTTCAGCTATCAGGAACACTGACATTTAGCCTCACAGCTACAGGAGCCTAGAGCTTTTTAATATGAGCGCACACCCATGCGTATTATCGCTGCCGTGGCGCACAGATTTTAAAAACACCGGGCACAAACACAAAGTTCCACAGTGTTCATCAGATCTGAGCAGGAAGAGGCAACGGATTCAAACACACTTAGCCCAAAACATGTTTATTACTGCCACATAATGTTCGCACGGCAGCTTTATTTAGTGACAGTGAGCATAGGCCTATAGCTGAAGCTAAAACACTGCTATAGGCTAAGACTGCATCCAGAATCACAGATGATTACATGGTTATTTTTTGATCACGGATTGTAACCATATTGTTTATTTATTGGCTCGGGAAAGAAGAGATGTAATTAGATATTTTGTTCAATTCCATCCATATGGGATATGACCATGGGTTAGCTTTAGGTGGGGACTATTTGGTGCGGACATCAATAACATACCACCTTCGTGTGATCTATTGGAACAGAACTATCATTAGTGTAATGTTTTTTTCTTTTTTACATGTTTAACAAGTACGACTTACAAGGCATAAGTCACCGGACTGATCTGTGGACCAACGCTTTACAGTCAGATGCCACAACACTCACGCACTCAATACGCAACTCGCGTGCTGCAGAAATGGATTCCGGGAAACGTAGTCCAGCAGCAATCTGAGGAGTCAGGATGAAATAGAGTATTGACTTCATTTCCCAAAACCCACACATATAATGTATTCAAAGGTTCAGACCACTGAGCAGGATAAATAGGGGGACAAACAAAACCTGTAAAAAAGTAGTCTATTGTTTTTATGTATGAATTCATTCAAACGTGGGGCCAGATTCTATTCAAATGTATATTTTCAATAATAGAATATATTTAGAAGAAAAACATTTGTAGTATTCACGTTCCTTTTAGCCTTACTATCTATGTATTTATTGGCTCGGAAAGGACTCTATCTGACTTGATGGATTTTCAAGTTCCCATACAGTAAGGGATGTGGTCTAGTCAGACATGTGCAGTATAGACCCCGCTTCAAATTCCAGCAGAGACAGAAAGAGAGGAAAGCTGTGTCTGCAGTCGGAGGTGTTGGTGATATTCAGTGGAATGTGTCAATGCTTGTCCGGAGTCACCTTTATGCATGGAGCGAGGGTGGAGGGGCTGTTCAAAGAAACTCAAAACTGTTTGGATCTGCTTCTGTACGAATGTCTGTGAGTGAGCTTTATTTTGAAACAAACAACAAAAATAAAAAAATAAATCCAAAGATAGTAAAGATCTCATCTTGTATATTTCCACAGCACTCATGCGTCTAAGGGCAGCCGACTCGAGGTTCTCTTCCGGTTATGACAAAGATTCGATCTAAATATTGTGAAGATCAAAATCAGGATCTAGATCTTTAACAAGGAGACCAACACATTGGTTATAAGTGCAGTCACAGCAAACAACACTCAGTGAGAGAAGAAGAGAATAAAACGCTTTCGACACTCTGAAAGCCACAACCATGAGCGCCATTGACGACAACAACACTGCTAATAATAATAATAACAACAATAATAATAATATAAAAAATTCCATCAATAACAGTAATAATACAAATAACATGTCTGCTGAATAATTCTGAGGCCAGGGAAATTGTGAATGTGTGCGTTTCTGTTTTCATTTCTGGCAGTTCTGTGGTGTGTTTCGTTACTTTTAAACTTCTTTAAAGAATAAGAATAAGAATAAACGGCAGAATATAATAAGAATATTATTTTTTATTACAACAACAGAACATTTTTCCAACACAACTTTGCCATTACATTTATCACGGTTTAGCCAGGTGAAAAAAAACGACTGCTTCCATTTTTATCGTAACAATTAAATTTAACAATTCTGGTTTTAAATGAAAACTAAAAAACTTCATACAAAGGATAAAGGATTACTCACGAAAAAAAACCCACTGACTTGCAGTCTCCATGTCATCATTACAATAAGTGCACATTTCAGCTTGATGCTGTGCTTTTAAACTTGTGATATTAATGCGACTTTGTGGATGTGAAAATAAGAACATGTCCATGTTACATTCATAAAAAGAAAATAATGTCTGTTATGAAGCGGTTTTGGTCTGTTGGCGTGACTGAGCAATAGCAGTGTCTCATAAGACGGCAAAGGTACCGAGATGCAGATGCAGTCGTTAAAAGGTTAAAGGAAAGCAGCTGAAATCTTGGCGCTTTGCGTGGCTGCACCATTACGCAGAAAAACTAACAAAGGTGACCACAACTGTGTTGTAAAAATCAAATCTAACAAAGTCTCTGTTCTACACCTTCATTGAGATTTAGTGTTTTTTTTAGGTTATGTTTAGTTCTGTTTAGCTGAAGGGTTGGGTTAGATTTAGCTGACCTGGTTGAGGTTGCAGTGAGGGATCGTGGGGAATGTATATAATGACAATGAGAGTCCTCACAACTACAGTAAGACCAACATGTGCATGCGTGTTTAGGATAAAGGGATCCTCTGCCGTAGAAGTGTTTGATATTTGAGACAGCAACCAATTGGAGACCATAGCAGACAGACAGACCTGCAATGTATGTGTGTGTGTGTGTGTGTTTGTGTGTGTGTGTGTGTGTGTGTGTGCGTGGGTGGGGGGATTCTTACTATATTAGCTGTAGGGAAAGAGAGCAAAAACAGACTGTGCGCCGCAGGGAGGAAATGAGAAGGGAAACAAAGTCATAAAAGTGGGCTGGACGAACCAAGACAGAAAACATTCTTGTGTCTGAATACACACACACACACACGCACAAACACACACACACACACACACAAACACACACACACACACACACACACACACACACACACACACACACACAAACACACACACACACAAACACACACACACACACACACACACACACAAACACACACACAGACAGGCCTGTCAATCAGCTGAAATAACCTGGAAGCTCCTCCACTGAGATCTGGAAGTGCAGCAATTAAAATAACACACCGAACGGACAAAAGGACACAAGCCCAAGTAAGAGATAACTTCCCCCTGCTACTTCACCTGATGCCAGCTGAAAACATCAGATGAGAAGCAACCGGTGAAATGCATGAACCCAAGTCTCTATTCTTTCCAAAATAAATCTAAATAAGCTATTTAGAGACAGCATGTATTCAAAGAACGCAGCACACCTGCGCTCAAATCAAAGCCAGCCTCGCTCTCATGACCATCACATCCAAACCCTCCCTTCCTACAACCCCTGCACGGCTTGGGGCACAACACATGAAGACCTGAGCTAATCTCCCGGATCTCCAGGAGACGAGTTCCAAGCGCTGGACGTCTCTCTCGCAGCTAATCCCACCAGTCAGAGAGAGAGAGAGGCAGTTCATGCAGACGGGCTAATTCATCATGCAGCCCGATCCAGCGAAGGAAGAGTCACAGCTCATCTGTGGCGTCCATGCACGGCACCAAGGAGACGCAGCACAATAACGCACAGATCCACAATTTCAGATAGTTTTTTTTGTTGCCCCTGTGTACAATGCGTGGTGCGGGCAGCGCGCGTGGGCTGCTGCCAGAGAAGGAACGTGCATGAGCGGCTCTTACCGTTTGTTGATAATCCGTCACGAGCCCCGCGCACCTGCAGTTCACCTCGGCGTCCCGCGTGCAAGGCAGCCCTGGCACCCCCGGAATGGCACGAGACAGCCCTACCGTGTGCAGACCGGATGGATGGATGGTAATTAGATGGAAGGGGTGGCGGCGCGACGAGGTGAGGACGAGGGGGGTGGGGGGGAGGGTGTGTGTGTATGCATTCCCCCGTTGTCACTCAGTCGTCAAAACACCGTCGTCATCTTCATCACCGCGTCACCACCATCCTCGCGTTGACAAGTGACACATTAAACAAAATGCCAATTTAAAAAAAAGAGTTTCATCCGGGATGGTGTTCCCGGGTTCGACCTCGCGGCTCACCCCCTCTTCGTTTCATCGCAGCCGGAGCCGTCCCCCATCTTGATCACCCCCACCCCCGGTATAGCGTAAAACGGCAACACGAGACCAGATGGAGCGCGGAGCCATAGCGAGGAGGAAGAGCAAGAAGAGGAGGAGGAGGGCGGGTGGAGGAGGGATGTAGGGACGTGAGGCTGACAGGGAGGGGGGTGCGGCTGGACGGGTTGTTGTCAACGTCTCCCCGTGCCGGTTTCCATAGTCACATGTAGGCTTCTCATTAACCAGTCCGTGTAATTATCGCCGGGCCGTTCGTTTCCTCCGGTTACGCGCCGCGCCTCCAGAGCCCCGGGCAGAGTGTTCGGAGCGCGAGGAGCAGCGGCGGCTGTTCGGGCCGGAGCGGAGTGCAGCAGCAATATAGCCGCTTGGGAAATCATAAAAAGTTCATGTTCACGTTAAGCGAGTCCACATGACCAGCCCGTCGGCCAATCCCCGCGCGCGGCCACTCATAAACTTGTATCACAAAGTTGTAAATTTTCATAAAAACACAAGGAATTTATGGCGTTTCTTCCTGGTGCGCTGCAAGAAAGACCAGCCGCTCCTTCTCTCTCTTTTTCTCTCATTCTCCCCGCCGCCATTTTCTCCCTCATCCGCCCCTCTGAAAACTAACAAGCGGGCAGGCAGCGCCCAGAGAATCCAAGGGCAAGGGAGATTTACATTCCTATTTTCTTAATATCCTTGCCTTTGTTAAGGTCCCTCTGCGTGCTGTTAAAGGCAACAGTGTGTTGAAAACAGATTGCTTTATTTATGTGCTTATGACGGAGTCGTGGGAATGAACCACGTCAGAGATGAGTCTGTTTCAAAAGCATTTCATTCATTTTTAGAGACAAAACCCCAATCAAGATACAATTAAACAAAATAAGGCGTCAGAGTTTAGCAAGATGAGCAAAATACTCAGTTTATTCCACTGTGATGTAAAGTTCTGGTATGCATGAGCATTTATTTAAAATATGTTTCCATACCAGATTAACAAGAAAGCCTTCTCTGTGTTGAGAAGCAGTGTTGGTCGGTTGCACGGGGGCAGCGTCTGGTTTGACTGAGTCGCAGCAATGACTCGGCAAAGATCCTGAGTGTAGGTGCGGTAAAAAGTTGTTGGTAGTATAGCAGCTCCGGGATGAATGCTGCACCAACACGTAAAACAACAAGGAAGGATGTGGTGGTCCCTGTGTACACGCTGACGGGGAGAATGAAGGATTTCAGGAATGGAAACAGGAAAACATCCCTTTTTACCATTCGCCTACTTCTTATGAGGTTCACACATGTTCCATGGTAAAGTATCTACCAATGCATCTCTAATGCTCTGTTTGTGGTGAACATATTTAATTCACATCAGATCATGATCTGCAGACACAACAGCATCACCTGCACTGTAGGGCCGCCAACCTTCCGCTGCTGCGGGCCTCGAAACGCCGTGCGTAAAAGCAAATTCGCAATGCGGCAACGCGTCACCATTTTAGTGCCTGCGGGCCGGAGCCGCAGGCTCAGGTTTTTTTCTTTCTTTAAAACCTTTTTTAAACTTCCCCTCTCAATGCGACAGAAACAGAGTTCGTGCTTCATATGCGAGATGTGAGAACACACCTGAGGCTCAGGAAGGGAATCTCTTTTCTCCTCTTGTCCTCGATTTATTAATTAAAAAAATTTCGTATAACAAAGAAAGGATTTTGGAACAGTGAAAACCGGATTCAGCTTCATTTAAGGATCCAAAATATCTATTTTTCTGAATATGATCGTTCGAACCTATTTTACGCATACGATCCAAAGAATTAAATTATACACATGTAATTGTAAATATCACATTTTAAGCGTAATATCCTTAATATCTAATCTTACACATATGATGAAAGATCCAATTTTCTCACATCCAAAAGATCTAGATCCAATTGTACACATATGACCGACTGTAGAAACATAGCGGATTTGTTTCCCATGTTGTCTTCTCTCTGTATTAGAAATCCTCAATTTTTACATTCACAATTTAGGCGAGAAATAAGAAGTGTCCATACAAACTGATATCAACAGGACAAAAAACAGTGACGTCTAAACGGAAGCAGGCAGATTTCGTCCGTATGTTATTAAGACCCAGAAAACTTGATTTTAAACCTCCAGTAACCCACATGTGACCTTCCCAGATCGCACAGTGTCTGGGCAGCAGGAGACGCGGATCCAACGCTTCCTCTACGCTGATGTTCCGAGTTAAAGATTAACAGAAAAGAAAGCAGCAGCACAGGAGGAACAAACACGGTCGCTTGACCCTCTGAACACTCGGTTTCTTTGTGTGTCTGCTACTTCTTTTCGGTTTTTATTGGGGTTTCCGGCCTTTTCATGTGCGCCATAAAGACATCAGGACCTGTAACAACAGCCAGCACTTTGAGCGAGTTTCCTAGGATTCCTGACTGTCGAGGACTCCCACAAGCACCTATGTGTGGATGTTATTACATACATGTTTGTGTCTAAACATAATTAATTATGGATATGCATTTTTTTGATATTGAGCAAAATGTCCACCAGCTTTTTGGTGTCACACTCAGACTATGTTGTTTTGGTGAGAAGAGATGGAGATGTCTGAGTGTGTAAACGGACCTTGTCTCATTTTGTGCGACACATCCAGATAATGACGCACCATTTCCCATGTGTTTTCAAATTGTGTAGAACTGTGCTAACCGTTGCACATCTGTATCCAAAAACATTAAAATAAAACATCTGCAAAAAACGTAATAAATGTTATTCTACTCAGTAATTTGCAGCACTTTATTTCATGCATGGCTTTCATCAGCGGATTGAGATGGTAGTTTTTTATCTGAAATTGTTATATTTTTAGTCCTAAATATTTAAACATATAGAAACCCCCGTAGACCCGGAAGACACTTCAATCCAAGACGTGATCTCGTTTGTAATTACTTTGCTTTGTGCTCATATAAAGATGAGTTGGATGCTATTAGCCGTAACAGCAGGAGGGAGGAGCCCGTTAATACATTTAAACCTGTAAACAACGCGAGGATCTTCCCGAGCACGGTGGAACTGGGGTTTATAATGTGTGACAGTGATGATTAAAGTCAAAGCGATCAGAACAACGTGGTCGCAGCGCAACGGGCTTTGTTACGCGTGTGGCTTGAGAATCAAACTAATACCTGGCACAGTGAGGGATTAAAATGGCACTGAGCCTCTACACACTTGGTGGGATGAAAAGCAACATATCAAGACAGACATGCTCATTCGTCCTGACTCAAACGTGGATCCCAACAACAAACCACCATTCAGATATTATTGGATGCTCCTAGAGAACACTTCCAGAGCAACGGATTGGGACAAATGAGGATAATCGACACGAGCTCTTGACTCAGACCAGTGGATTTAGTAAAGGAAGTGCTCACCTGATAGACAACACTCAGGAGGGTCGGAGAGCCACGATATTCTTGGCCTCGTGCGGCCCAGTTAATCCCACAGCTCCCTGGGCAGGAACACTTCTCCACTGGGGTTGTCGAGCAAGCTCGGCGGACCCCCACTCTCCTACACAGTGGCAGATCTGGTCCAAGGCCTGTAACCTCCTCAGGTTTCTGGGTTAGGTGAATACCTCCATATAACCCGAGAGGAAACAGAGACTCAGAGAACGCAATAAAATAACCTCCTTCTGGATGGAGACCCAACCTGTCCACCTGTCACACAGCCGCTGAAGTGTCTTCATACTCGGTTTGAACGTTAGGAGGCGGCGGGACGTTATGGTTCCTCCAGCTTTTCGGTTGGTCACTTATCCTCAAAGTCAAGCCGCATATAATCAAATGAGCGTTTGCTGAAATTTTATTGACACAGCTTGATAAAGAACTAATGTTTACATTTCATTTGTCTTTACAGAAGCCAATGTCTTTACTGTATGAGCAACTATCTCACTGGAGTGTTTAAATGATCTGCCATAAAATGATTTGTGTGTTTGTATCCAGATGTCGTAAAACCTGCTGTTTCCTGCTGTATTTCCAGTTGTTAGCCATTTTTGTTGTCGTTTGTTTTCTTGCTGTGAAATGGATCTGAATGCTTAAACTCTTTGAATTAATTTTTCTTTACTCTTTGAGTTACTGCTTCATCTCGTTGCAGGGGTGTTTCAAGAGTCTTTGGGGGCCAGGGCAAAAGGGACCAGGGGCCCTTCAACAACAACCCCCCCCCCCCCCCCTTCCCCCCCACCCACCAAAAAAGGGGAAAACAAATAAATACAATACCAAACCACATTTTTGCAATTCTAAAACAACTCTTATTTTTTGAATTATTTAAAAAGTACATCATGTGCATATGGGCATATAATAATAACCTCCACCATCACCCCATGAACATCACACACTTGCAGTTAGATGTTCTAGTCATCAACTAGAAATACAAAATTACGGACCCTTTATTAGAATGTTGGTTATACGGGGTCTAGTCCAGTTTCTGGCCATGATGTTGTTGCAGTCTCCTGTAGGCCAACATAAAAAAGTCCTAGAATTTAGTGAGGCTCTCACAAAACTATTGACTTACATAATAAGCCTGTTCCTTGGGGCCCTTTCACTTTTTTAGTTATTTCTTATGTATGGAAGATTAAAATACCCAAAATAATTTGAACATAGATTTGATTAATTAACTAATTATTTTGATAGGTAATAATTATAACTGCTGTTTAGAATGTCTGGATTTTCTTTCATCGCTGATCCATTCAAGTATTGATAGACATATTCAATGAAAAATCTCAAAGGTCTAGGGAAGAAAAATACCCTGATTAAGTGCAGAACTTAAAAGTGGGTCTAGACAGACCAATAAGACTTGGGCTACATGTCTACAAGAAAAGGCTGACTGGAAGTCGTACAGGCATCTAAGAACTTAATACACAAAGCTAGATCGGAATTTTATAAAGAATGTCTCTCTTTTTTTTTAAATGCCAACAATTTTGGAACAGAACAAATCCATTAAACACTTTAATGTCATATTATTCCAATAAGAAATGTCATTACAATAGTTCATGACACTCTCTTCCAGGTGATTCGTCGACATTTTTCTATTCTCTGCTCTGATTTTATTCCAGTTTTTTCCCCTCAGACTGGCAGCTTCAATAATATTCCACCTGGTCACAATACCCTTTCCTTTACAAAAATAACTCTTATTGAAGGCAGGGTTAACCTGCAAGTTACCACATATCTAGAAATACTCATGTCTTACTCTTTGTTATAAAGGCAGTAACATTATTGATTAAATATTCGAAAAAAATAATTTCATGTAGTTATCACAGTATCACATGACCAATAACATTTTCAGTCTGGACGTTCAATACACTGCTCATGTGAAAAAGGCTTATGATGTGCTTTCATCATCTGATTCAGGTAATCTTACATGGGCTATTTTTAAAGATATCAAGCAGGCTTTTGCTTTGGTACCTACTCCTTGATAAGATTTGTGCTTTTTAAGTTGGTCAATCTAAAATTGCATTACTGTTTTTTTTTAAATTACTATTATACGTATCTATATGATAGAAAAGAATGTCTTTTTAAATCATCTGATTCATTTTTTCAACAAAGAGGTGTACCCCAGGGTTCAATGCTTGGTCGGATCCTTTTCTCTATCTGTATTGATGATTGACCCCCTTACTTTAATACTTCTATCTAACTTCATACAGATTACACTTTCATTTTTACTTGTATTTCTTATTTAATGCAAATCTAAATAGCTCTTTGGTCGAACACCTCAATATGTAACAATGAAGGAACTTATCTAATAAACTACGGCTTGATGAAACAAAATCCTATATTTTGGTCTTTGCCTGTAGTGCCTTAAAACAAAATCTATTCATTTAAAATTAGAATGATAGGTTGATCTAATTGAACAGTCTGGTTTATGGCTTGATTCAGAACTCATGACTGAACCTCATATACTATAGTTCACATTCATCACAAACTTGGTTTCGAACCAGTGCACGATGCAGCATACAATAATATGTATACATTTGTTCTTTGATGTCCCGACACACGTCACTGTATAATATATAACTGACTTAATTGGCCTCCACTCAACGTAAAACAGACGTGTAGATTTGAATTATCCTCATCATCTAAATAAGTTTCAGTATAAATATTAGATATATCAATTGAGGCATTCTACACAACACTTCTTTCCTATCTTTACAGTCAGAACAAAAACAAATTGTAGAAACTGCATTTATGTTAAAAGCTCCTGCATTCAAAGAGAAACTCCTTGACCCTATTCCCAAATATATGTTTTGTTATTTCTTCTTATTTTGAGAAAGAGTGCACATGTTTCAGATGATGCTATGCCTCCTCACAATATACAGAACCCGGTATGTTTATGTATGTATTTAAATACATGTATGCATCATGTATGTAAACATATATATGCAACTATATATATATGCATTCTTCAATTCTATATTATATTTTGTAGTGGGCAAGCATTTGTTCTTGGCCTCTCTGTGGCCATCAAGTGGTTGTGATTGCCATTGCATTCATCACTATGTTTGTTGAAGTTGGAATTGTTGAAATTACAATAGTTTTCTTGTTTTTGTCTTTTGTTTGTTTTGTTTTGATGTTAGGAAAATGAAAAAGAGTAAATCTTAAGGAGAGTGAATCTTCTTTGAAGGGGAAACTTTCTTTTTTTCAAGAGCAGAGTAACTTTAAGAAACAGATATAGAATATTGAAGTTTATTTTAATTTTTTATGAAGTGCAATGTTGGAAGTAAAGATTTTGATGATACAGTTCCACATTCACGACACATTCAGTCAGATTTCAGTGCAACAAATATCATCATTTCATCTTCAACAGATATGCTGTCTCTAACCATCTTTAAATTAGAAATTCCGATAATGGTGCTAAGTTTAATTCACATGTAGCTTTTCATAATCTATTTATTAATGTGTGTGTCTTTAGTGTAAAAAGTGGTTGCACTGACAGTTTGAAGTGTAAATGCACATGCAAGCAAACACACACAGGGACAGACACAACCAGCCTCCCTGCACTGGGTCTGTCTGTTGCAACCACCGCAAACATTTGGCCTCAGCTGCAACCAAACCAGAAGCGCTGTGGGGATCTCTTGGTTATTTAGAAAAAACAGAAATTCGTACATGAATGTTTCATCATTCTTTTTACTTAGCATCTAGTGATAGGGACAATATGGAACAGAGAACAATTGATGCTGTGAGTGAAAATAAAAACACAACAAATCAAAATACAATGAAATGAAATTAATTAAATATTTTTGTACAAAGTATGGGGTTTGGGGTTATATTATTTTAGAACCCAACAGATACATTCTTATCTATTACAACTACTTTAGTTCTGTAACCTATTTAAATATCAAAATCCTGCTGTGGTGGGATTATATATTTTTTTATATATTTTTTATAGGACTTTGTTTTTAAACCAACTGCCATAAAGTACTGAGCTATGAGAATCTCACAAACTTCCGCAGAGTTAATGATTTGCTTCGGCTACTTTGTTAATGACAAAACTCTACAGCGGTGATAAGGCAGTAGAAGCAGTGCTTTCAACTTTCTCAATAAGTGGTCTACTTGTAGTGTTTGAAAGAAAACTTATTTCCGAGGTAAATCAGTTAAATCATCCTTAAATGTTTTAATCACTTTTCTCTATCGTTGCTTTGTTGACCGGTCTAAAGGTGGCAGCCACTTGTTGCCACCTCCACTTCCTGGCAAACCCATGTGACCTATGCCTGCGTAAACACTAGAAAGTAGTCACTAACTGATGTGGTTCAGCTACTGTCTGAGCCACTGTTCAATATGTACTCCACACACTGTGTTACCCTTAAGAGACATACGTGCGTGTATGACGTAGCTACACAATTTAAATGAAGAAGTTTCCATATTGTACAAAACCTCTGCTGATGTGCGGCAGAGTACAACTTTTCTTTAAATCAATAAAGTCAGCAGACACATACACCACTGGAGCGAGTGTCAGGCTGCTGGTGTGCAACAAACGTGTTAAAGCATCACTAATTTGATTCAAGGAGAGAGAGAAAAAAACCAATTGTCCCTCTTGTCACGTATACACTGGTCAGTGCTGAGTAAGACCACTGAAACCATGCTGACCTGCCGTCTTTACGAGGTCACACAGCGCCTCAAGGTTGAAGAGGAACTGGGTCACATTTTCTCCGCTCAGAGGTCGTCTGTGGGCCACAGAAACATCTAAACCCATTTCCTCCGCAGATTCCTGTGAAGAGAAACCTCCTTGTCTGTGGGAGGTCAAACTGAGGATTTAAGGAGAAAGTTGTTGAACTCTGTCACTTGGAAATTTCTAGCGGCTATTTCTCTTAATTTATGGGTTGTGGTTTTCGAATGTTGAATCCACACAGTTTTCCTTCATGCAACATTTCTGCTCTTCTGCTCCACGAGTCTTTCTTAACTCACACTGCAGGCAATCTGAGTGAGAACATAAACTGGTGACCTGCCTGTAAAAAGAAACAGCCTGATCTTTGTGACTGTTGTGTGGAGTTAAGCAGCATTAGCATGGGTTTAATGTAAGCTCATAAACGTGTGATGGAAGATCTTCTGCTGGTGTCGTCACAGGGCTGAACAGCGAGCAGAGGAGGATGACAGCAGGGCGTCCGGCTGTGTCATCTGACGGAGGACTGCAATCTATGTGTTTTCATCCGCTGCCATCAGAGATACCTTTCCCCATGTTTGACACAAATCTCCTGGCCCACAGTAAATCCGCAGCCTCCAACTGTCTTCTTTTTCTGTTGTAAATGAGCTGAAATAAATGGAATCACATTGATTTGATATTGATTTTTCGAGCCTTTTCTGGCCAAGACTACAGGCTTCCCATGCCGCTACTGTCCCAGTTGTAATTTGACACTGCAGATAAGAGCTTTTATTACCCTCACTGCTGCAGGACTGCTGCACATAAATGACCAGGCCAGAGGACACTGAGGTCATGTCCTCTGTAGAATTTGGACTTTGAGCAACCTGAGGGTAATTCAGACAAAACAGGATCGCTGTGCGAGTTGTGTACAGGAGGACTCTAATGATTTTAACCTCATTATTGCAATTTTTTTACCGCTTAGAAAACCAATTTATTTGTTATTATGTTTAGCACTACACACTAGCAATCATAAATGTGGAGGCATTGATACACTTGTCTCTTTGTAAGGTGTGAGTATTTATATAGATATATTTATTTAAAAAAGTAATACTATATTTTATTTATATATTTCTCTCTCTTTAGGCATTTGTATGTATTTTAATCCATGTTGTGTTTGATCGGGACCCCGAGTCTGTATAATCAGATGTCAATCATCTAAAGGATGAAGGCAGGGTATTTAAAGTTGTGCATATACTATATCTTACTGTATATCAATATATATATATATATATATATATCAATGTTAAATTTAATGCTACTTTATATCAGAAAATATCTGATCAGAAAAAAAGGGAAACCGGACAAGATATCTCACCAGGGAGGCATGTTAGTGGTTTCTGATTGGTTACTTGGTGATATGGAATTACATATTCCAAGCTGAGCTCTGCTACCCAGTCTTACAAAATTATCTATATGTATTCCTATAGTGTAAAGACGACCAAAGACAAATTAAAATAAAAGGTTAAAATATACAGAGAATAAAAAAATAACAACATAAGTAAATAAGTTAAAAGCACGTACTTGGGGAGACTTTGGGCTCGTGATGTCAGTTTTTCTAAAATCCTGACTGAAGCCCTGAGTTCTGTTAGCTCCTCACACAGTCTCACATCTGGGCAGTGGTTGTCTTTCACGGCTGGTAACTGTTGTGTGGCTGTGTGTGTGTGTATGTGTGCGCCCTCTGGATCAATTTAATACCAAACTTCAAACGAAAAAAATCCAATCTCATCCATCATGAAGGGACATAACACAGCGTTCGTAAGCGCGGCACACATCTGCGCGCGTATTTGTGTTGTCGGCCAGCGTTCACGTGAACATCCGGGTCTTGACTCTCCTTCCCAATCATCCTCCGACTGCAATTGGATCTAAATTAAAATCTATAAATTCATTATACATGCCGGCTGCTTCGACTGTCCTCCCACACGCACACGCACACGCACACGCACGCACACACACAAACACACACACACACACACACACACACACACGCACACACACACACACACACACACACACACACACACACACACACAGAGAGAGAGAGAGAGAGATAAAGAGAGAGAGAGGCGAGATAGAAAAAGATTAGAAGTGCCAAGAGAAAGATATACGTTTTGTTCTGCCTTCACTATGCGCGTGTGTGTGTTTGTGTATGTGTGTTCTTTTTCTATTTTCTTTCCTCTATTTACCCCCTTCATTGTATCATAGGAATTATTAGGCAAAACACTATTGGTTTAATTCCCTGTAAGATCTTTAAACCCCATTTGCGGAGTAGTATTCCTCATACCATGGCCATGACAGAGTAGAGTTCTGTTTGATTGTTTTTTAGACTTTAATTGTTTACACATTTATAATATTTTATAACCCTTGTTGTCTTCTCCGCTCTTGTTTCCTAAACTAAAGCCCCAAACTATTTTCACTTTATGACCTTAAACCGCAAGGAAATAAAATACTTTTCATTTCAGGATTTAGCTTTCTTCTTTTCGCTCTCTTCATTACAACTCCACAGTCGAAAAGCATGGACAAGCATTGCTATGCGCACCCACACACGCGCGCATACACACACGCACACACTCAGCACACATACTGCAGCCCGGGGCTCCTGCTAATGAGGAGGGACCTGATTTCTCCAAAAACAATTTGGACAATTCACTTGGTGTTTCCGTGCATGTGTGTGTCTGCGTGTGTTTGTGTGTTGATAGCTCTTCTGTGAGGACGGAAAGAAACCCCTTTAATTAAAACGTTCCCTGATTATCTCTAAACACATCGGGTTTCGGACTTTACGCAAACACATCTAGAAGAGAAAATGTAACACACGGTGATAACAATAAAGACAGAGCTTTAAGACGCTTGTGTGTGTCCTTAGAGATTTCAACTCGCTGTTTTTGAGAGAGACCACAAACACTCTCACCATATTTCGCAGTTTTGACGCGCCACCATTCACTGTCCTAAAACTGCTCTTTGTGCCGTGTGTATGTGTGTGTGCGCGTTGGTGTTCGAGGCTCCGAGGCCCCGCATCCATTCAGCATCCATCCCGCTGCTGTGGCACAAAAGCCGCTTTTACAATCTGTAGAAAGGCTGGGCATTCAGAGATCAAACCCATCTGCTAATTTATAGTGTTTATAGTATTAGCGGATTGTGGTGACGGTACAATGGCACAATGGGCTTTCAGTGGGCCCGTTAGTAGGCCACGCTGACAGAGAGACACAACACTACCAGGAAGGAGAAGACGAGTTCAGCCCTGAATATGAGTGATAACGGTGGACACTTGGAGAGGGGGCAGACTTTGTCCAAAGATTTTCTCCGGTTTGGTAAACTGACACTCCAGCCACCCCTGCGCTCCCCCTGTCCAATTCTTAAAACAATACCTTCTAATGAATATTCATCAAGTCTTAAATTATGGTTTTATGGAGGTCGCCGCGCCATAAAAGATCTGCAAAGAGAGGGAGAAAGAGAGGAGGGGGGGATTGTAAAAACAGTGACAGAGAATGGGACTGACAGGCATAGTTCGGCCACCACCAGTGGCCGCTGCGCAACCGGGCCAACAGTTTAAGGAGCACTTAAAGTAATTATTGGGTCGAAGCAGCAACTCCCACACCCCCGCCCCCCTATCCTTACCCCACCCTGTCACACACACACACATAAACCCATACATTTTTTTTGGGGAAAACACTATCCAATTGCCCCCCCCCCCTCTTACCTCTCTCAACTCACCTGTGTGGCCTCACAAATGATCTTTCAAAACTGTTCTAACCCTCCAACGCCAGCCATCACCTCAGCTTGCCATCCAGTGGTAAACGTGGAGCCTCGCTTGGTGCATCTGGGGCTTCGGTCTCCTACAGGCGGGCTCGGGTAACCCCCCCCCCCCCCCCCCCCCCCGCGCCCCCGCGTGCTTTTCTGTAGGGTTTGAGGATGCGCGCCGGGCTGGGCACCCACCCCTGCTCCCGTTTGAAAGCAGGGGTGGGTGCCCGAAAGAGACAAACAGACCCACGGGGAAGTTGAGGAGGAAGAGGGAGGGAGGAGGAGAAGAGGAGGGGAGTCTTCCTCGGTCTCTCGCATCGGTGACATGATGGTGGTGGTATCCGCAGCGCAGGACGAGAAGAGGAGGACGTGGAGGGAGAAGTTGAGGAGTCTGTGAGGAGCAGAGCCCGCGGCGGGATGTTGGTGTTTGAAAAACAGCGCGTCGGTGAAGCGGAGCGAACTCATTATTTGGCGCTGTTGATTTGTGGGGCAGTTTGATGTCGACAGTGAATTATTGGTGGAGTATTACTGTCTAGATTTACACCGAATAAAAAAGGAAAACATCATCCGACCCCGATATCTTTGCCTCCCCTCCCTCACGTTACCTCGCAGACCACGTGACCGCGGCTTCACATAATATCTAGATGCCCAATGGTGGAACGGGTTTTCCTCCTCCGATGAAATTGTAATAAAAGAAAATTTGCGGTAAAATACAGGGAATGACCGCTGCAGCACACACACGCACACACAGCATATACAGCATACAATACAATCTGTATTATACAATCAATGGGCAGCGGCTGAGGAACGTGTCCACTATTCACTGAGCGCATGTACCTTGAAAACAGTATCCAGCACAAACTCCAGCTCTTTACTGTGCGGGCGGCAAGGGGGTGAAGTTATCTCAGAAAGCCGGAAAACACCATCAGCTGTGGTATTGATTGGACTTGGAGCAGGCACGTGCACAGACATTTTGGGGGGCAGGTGCTCCAACCCCCAAAAATGGGCACCCATCGCCAAAATTATTTATGAAGTTAAAAATAATAATTATAAATAAATAAAAAACACAGTAGGATATTTTCAACTTATATATTTATTTTTGTTAACAAACCAACTCAAATGATCAATTTGAATAAATAAATGAATAACAGGCAAAAACAGACAAAACAAGGCCATATTGTATAACCAAATAATATGTTAGGGTTAGTGATGTGATGGGCTCCTCTGGACCAGGTAGGGTTACTGATTCTCCCTCATCTGTTTTACAAGTTGATGGTCTGATTCAAGATAAAATAGAGCTGCTACCCTGAGCTGCTTGCTGCAGTTCCCTGTCCTTCTGCTTTTGGTGTCTCTCTTTTCTTGGAATTATGCTGCAAATTTAGTAAATGAGATAAATCAATGTTGTGCATAATTATCAAGAGTGACTTACATAATCTCTATAAAGCTGATAACACAGTACACACAATTTTTTGTTGTGCAGCGGAGCACGTCGGCACAAGAACTCAAATAAATGCCCCGTCAGATATCAAAACACATTTGGGGGGAATTGATGACAGAGAGAGTAATTTTATTCTTAAATATTGATGAATGAAGAAAAAGTTTGGCTCCAGCAGAAGGGCACTTTTCTCATCCAGGGCAAAAGGGCCAGTGCTTGAGCACCACTAGGGGTCTATCTGTGCACGTGCCTGACTTGGAGCATATAGCACAATGGCACATGCTTAACGTTGCCGATAAGGATGAAAGAGGAGATGTAAGTCGCTTTGGACAAAAGCGTCAGCTAAATGACATTTAATGTAATGTAATGTAATCTACGTTTTATTCAGACTCATACTATTATCAGAGCAGGGCAAAACACGCTGCTGTTTGCTCGCAGTATCTGTGTGTGTGTATGTGTGTGTGCGTGTGTGCGTGTGCCGCTGCTGCTCCCTCACTGCAAGCAGAGTGATCAACGCATGCTGTGTAAACAGTAATACAGAAAGCGAGGGCCTTGCATATGAAAGCAGTCATTTCAAAAGTCTTTTCGCAATAAAGCTTTCAGCAGCCGTGGCTACAAGAGGCCGCAACAATCAAAGGACGAAGAATTACAGGTTAATTCATTTTCACCACTGTGTCCTGAGCCTTGAAATATTAGAGAGATATAAGCTTGGCAAACAAAACCAGACACCCGAGTGGTGGCTGAAGCAAACTGGGGGATTGATGCTCCACAAGAAGAAACACATCACCGATCCCATTACAAATTCTTACAAGAAAACAAAGAAAGAAGAATCGACACATTTAACATAACTGATGGTGTAAGTGCCCGCGTGTCTCTGTCACTGTCCAGGCCCTTCAAGACAAACCACCTCAGCCTAATAGTTCTGCTCTCCGGTCCAGCTCCTGCCTAGGAAGCAGGGGACACTCACCTGGCCTGCAGGTGCTGGGCTCCGGGCAGAGATGTGACCTTTCCCCGCAGCACTGACCTCAGCAGGATACAATCTGATGAAAGAGACCAAAGAGAAGCCATGCGTGTGTAAAAATACACTGATGTACGTTTCTTCTGACGGGAAGGAAGCAGGGCAGATATAGCATTAGAAAGAGAAGGTTTGTCTGTTGAATAAACAAACTGAAAACACTGTGTGGTCCATTCTCATCAACCTCACTTTGGCGCTTTGCTTTAAACTCTGTTGGTTTTTCAGCACACCGGAAAGGTCTGTGAGTGTGTGTTGGGCGTTAGACCTCTCCTCCTCATGGTGCCATAAAAAATATTTACCTTTTCCAAAGGGCAAGTGTCCCATCGCTGCTCATGAAGCTGGATTTGTGGATTTGATTGGGCGACTTGTCCAATTAGTCCACATCCCCATGGGCTGATTATCTTTGTCTCCAGCTTCACATGAGCATCATTAATAAATTATGAAATATTTGACACATACACTGGTTTATATGTCGTAGACATGTCCGAAATAACTGCAGCCATGTGATGAACTTACAGTATGTTTATAGTGTAATTTGGTTCCACTCAGGTTTATCAGGCATTCCCCTCAGTGGTTGTAATGTAATTACAATTGTTCTGTTTTGGTTTCATTCAAAAGTAGCTGTAACATTTCTTTGATTATTCACTGATAATGTGTTGTGCATTTCTGTCCACATTCAAATTCTCTTGTTGTATTGTTGGTATATTTTTGCCATTTTTCTCTGTGGCATTTTGCTGCAATATTCTACTATAAGCTTATTCAAATGTCCTTGTTGCCAAATGTTTATATTTTGTCAAGACAAGCGAATAAAGAAGGAATCTGAGCAGCAGAGAGCTTTGAGCAGCCTTGGAGAGTTGTGAGACTGTGAAGTGTCCAAGGTGGTAAGGACAGATCTGTCCAAGGTCTCAGGTGTTTAATATTAGACGGTCCTGAACGCTCTGTTAAGGAGGTCCAGGCATTCTATAGTTATTGCTGGAGGATTTTTTTGTATGGGTTCTCGCAGATTGTTGGGCAACTACTTGAGCTTGTCGAATAATATTCTTGTTCAAAGAAATCAGAAAAACCTGGTTACCAGTTTGGATCTATGTGGACTCTTGCAGTGTGACAGCCTTTGAGCAATTGAGGGAAAAACTTACTTCTGTACCATTTGGGGTTTTACTGACTTCTTGCAAAGTTGTGTTTAGTTGAGAGGGATGCAAGTCAAGATAGGTGCTGTGGTAGCGCCAGGGTGACACCAAGCAGGCATTAGCTTATGCTAGCCATAGGATATACCAGAGAAATAATGTGCATTTGAGAGGTATATTTTGACCAAGACGCCACATCCTAAGCTCCATGCTTCGGTTCCAGGCCTCCTGGCCAATACAGGTGGCGGAACTGTGCAAGCTGTACGGTATTCAGAAGACAAGAATGGTACCTTACAGACCACAAGGAAAGGCAAAGTGTGATAGATACTGTATATCTTACCGTTTCTTGACTTACTGAAAATGTTCCAACCAGAGACAAATGTTGTTGGCCAGAGCAAATGTGCTGTCCTCCTGTAAACATCGGTCAGCTGATATTTCAACGTCACGGTCCTTCAGGGAGACATAAGATCAAAGATGCCTGGGGTCCAACTGTTGTAAAATGGTGGACATGCAGGAGACTACATAACACTGTGGTTCCTTTTATGGGAGGCCCCGTTACGAGAGTTCACAGGAAAGAATTGAGCCATTGTGCATCTCCAGTCCCCAAACTGGGAACTAAAACTAGGTCTCAGACCAGCACTCCGCCTGAAGCTGAAGAGGATCCTTCTTAATGTGTCAATCCACCTAAGATGCCTGTACCGTCAGAAAGGATTGACCACCTAGTGACTATATTCAAAGACATCATGGACACTGACAGAAGAATCGAGTTTCACAGGTAGGAGCAGCTGTGAGGGGAACACGGGCTGTGTAAAATGATATCCATTTTAAGTTAATGACAGCGACTCACCTCATGCAGAAGACAGGGGCAGAACTATATGCCTTAGACGGAGATAATGGGTGAGGGTGAAAGAAGGGTATATCCGCCCATTCCTGATGTTATAAATAGCAGAAATGGGTGCTTTAGTTTTTCAAGCATTCCTCATAGAGGTTAAAATGTGGGTTAGGGTTAGCACACATGTGCATGTGTGTTCATGTGCGACAACCCCAGTTAT
Source organism: Pleuronectes platessa (assembly GCF_947347685.1). NCBI lineage: Eukaryota > Metazoa > Chordata > Actinopteri > Pleuronectiformes > Pleuronectidae > Pleuronectes > Pleuronectes platessa. The sequence goes on from NC_070641.1 coordinate 5,235,827, forward strand.
TGTACCTAAATGTATCTCCTCTGACCCACAGGAGAGTTTTCCCAGTTTGGGCCCTTATTCTCTGGCAGTAATATGGTCGCTAATAAAAATAATTAACTAACCCTTTTTTCTAATGTGCTGGTGCTGTTACAAAGCTTTGGTTATGTTTACGCAGGGTGACAACCTGTCTAGATTCAGAGGGAAATTATGGTTCTGCTTAAAATAGGCTGTAGAGGCGGCCCCCTAAGGTTATTGACCATCGTCATGCCTACAACAACACGTGGTTGAGGTTATAGAACATGTTGTCATGGCGAAAAGAAACAACTTTGGAAAAGGAAAATAAACAGTAGTGTCCCTGTTAAAGTACAAAATATTGTCAAGCAGTCAATCTGCCTTGACCTACTCCCAATGCACCGCTTCGTCCCTTCAATCAAAACGTGTGGTTTGGGGGCATCTGTTGAAAAGAGTCATATTGAAAAGAGTAATCTACTTTTCACTGAACAATAAAACTATGGCTCGTGAGGAAGCCAAACAATTCATATAGTTAATCAAGTCTCTAATGTGCTGTGCTCTGTGTGAGAGGGTCAATTGGGGCCCAACATCAAGCTATTGCCCCAGGGCCCCTGAGGATTCAATCAATTGGAAACATCATACAATTTTGCATTATACTACATAATTGGACATGTTCCTCCCACATACATTAAACTTATATAGTTTATTTGTTAGCTTAAGGCTACATCCACTGAGTTTTAGTTGGAAAATGGAGCACTTTTGTTACTTTTTTATTTTGCGTCCCCAATCCAGCAGTATTTTCAATGACTTTGGTTCGAGGGTTGTATTTCAATCTGAATGGACAAAAATTTAGACGTCTGGAAAAAAAGGATTCTTACACCTGCCACCCACAAATCCATAGATCAGAAAGATTTTGAAACATTGATTGGATCTGTCCACATGTTTGTGTTAGTTGAAACTGTATCAAAACAACAACCCTTTCCATCCATATGAGCATTTTAGCTTTATCTATCCCAAAGTCTCCTTATACTTGTTTTATCTTATATTATCTTATCTTTAGTCAAGGCCGATGATGTTAGTTTTCGTCTGGACTAGGGTCGTGTAATCTGAGTTTGAGTCCCCTAATTTAACTTAATATGTTTTTGTAAAAAAATTAGTAAAATGATATCAAGGCAAAAAAGGTGCAGCAACATTATGCCAAAAGTGCTGAATTGCACCTTTTCAGACTTTTTTTTTGGAAACTGCATTGACAAACCAGTGTAGTGACTCTATGGCTCGTTTCTCAGTGGAGGAACGTGCATGTCCGTGTGTCTCTGCCTCTCTGATTTTTGTCATCTGATTGAGAAAAACACTGGATGTGTGTGTGTGAAGTCTGCAGCATATCTGTCAAACCCACGCTCCCACAGAGGAACTGGACTTCCTATCACAACTTTTCCTGATCCTGTTCCAAAATGTAACGGCTGGAAACTCAATCAGAAGAATACTTGGCAGTGCTCTGACAACACTGTGGATTTCCCCTGAAGTCTGAGTAAAGAGCACCAGGTCCAGCTCTGTATGGATGTGTAAATGTGCATGCTCAGTGTGTTTGATCTTCCCATATGGAAACGATCCGACCTCAAGTCGTCATCTTGATGATGATGGAAGGCAGTGTATACAGGCCTGTAATAATGTAAGTGGAGGTGGAGGACCAGGCCATAAATAAAGGCATGTTTGAATAGGATGTGGACTTTGTGTGTGTTTGTAGGCTAAGTGTGTATTGGAGGAGTGGTGGGGGTGTGAGGATTGTGGAGGGTGTTTGGGGAGTGTGTGTGTGTGGGGGGGGGAGACTTCCGAGTCAAGGCTTAAATGTTTGGCCTCGCGAACCGAGCGGTTTTATCAGTCTGGGTGCTGACAGAAGTTCACGGAGAGAAGAGACTCGGTGAAGGAGGAGAAGACGGTGAGAGGGGAGAGGAAATGGACAGAGAAAAGTGTGCATGAAATAAAAGCCAATGGAAGTTACTAGCTTGTCTTTCTTTTTATCCCAATTTCTGATCAGTTAAAAGTGAACTAACACCTCACACTTCTATTTTCTCCTAAACTGATCCCTGTATAGATCAAATAAGATCGTTCCTATAACAACACCACGGACTCACAGCAGAACTCTTTCTTCACATTAAATGCAGGAAGCAAAAATTTTATTACATTTTTTTCTCATTTTTTATTTTTATGAATGTTCTTTTTTTTTTTATAATCTGCACTGTGCGCATGCTTTTTACCCAAAAAGAGAAAAAGGATGACAACATAAAACAAACACCATCGATCAAATAACGAACTAAAACGACAATTAGAGTTTGTAAAAAAGAGACCCGACCCACTAAATGGCATAAATAGGCAGTTTCATGTTGTTGGAATTTCATTAATTGCTACGTCATCGTCGTCATCAATCATCAATCATTACCATAACAACAACAACAACAACAACAACATATAAGTGAGAAGTACAGTAAAAAGTGCACCATCATCATTTTTAACTTAAAAACTATACAGCTGCCAAAGATAAAATTGTTAATGATAAACTTCTAACAATATAGAAATGTTTCCACGATAATTGTTCCACGAAGAAATGAAGCTATAATTTTTATTTCTTTTTTGTTTGTTTTAAACACTAGAGTAGGCTTTGCTTGCTTGACTTGGATCGACCCCTCCCCTCTCGCCAATCAATTTTTTTCTTTTTTTTCTTTTTATCAAGTTTGTGTTCTTGCTTCATTGCATCATTTTTTTCATCATCTACAGTCAGCAGACAGCGGCGTGGGGCCCCTGCAGTCCGTCCAGTTCACCAGCCGCCATTTTGGAAACCCACGTTTCCTCACGTGGAGTGGATCCTGGAGACGGCGGGGCAGTCCATTGGCCTCAAGTAAGAATAAAACAACGACCCCAACCCACCCACCCTCACCCCTTCTTGTCCAACATTTACAACCTCATTGTCCCCCGTCTCTCTCCCCTTTTCACCCCATTCCCCTGAAATCCACTATTTCTTTCCTCCCTACATTTGCTTGTGGGTTTTCTCGCAGCAATCCTCAATCACAGGAGCCTGTGGTCCCGCTGTGCCCGCCACCGCCACTGCCACTGCGACCGGGACCCCTCCTCCTCCACCTCCGCCTTCTCCACTTCCGCTTCCTCCACTTCCGTCCCCCTCGTGCAGTTCCTTCTCCCTCCTTTCCCGCTCCACGGCCTCCTGCTCACTCTTGCTGCTGGGGAACTTGTCCTTGTTGTTCTCCTTCTTCCACTTCATCCTCCTGTTCTGAAACCAGATCTTTACCTGCCTCTCTGTCAGCGCCAGTGCGTGTGACACCTCGATGCGGCGTTTCCGGGTCAGGTAGGGGTTGAACAGGAACTCCTTCTCCAGCTCCAAGGTCTGGTAGCGGCTGTAGGTCTGGCGTCCACGCCTCCGGCCCGCAGCTAATAGGAGAAATTGATGATTTAGTTATTAAAGAAAAATCTGCATTCTTATATCTCACATCTTCGCATGGTCATACTGGCTTTTACATATATAACCCACAGGGACAAATATCAAATATAGACAACCCAATGAAGTCTTTATGACAAAGCTTGTTATATTTGGGGTTTATAGCTAAATTGTTGCAATATCTAATCAATACTTCCCGCAATCAATACTTCTAATCAATAAGACCCACACCAACGTCTTCATGCATTTTTTTTTCTCACCAGGAGTGTGAAGGACTAAACATTTCCAGTTAAAATATCATTAAAGTACCAAATCCTCACATTTACGAGTCTCAAACAAAAGAGGATTTGGTTTATTACTTAGGAAAATGTGCAAATTAATAGTCAAATTTATTTAAATTGATGCCTACCAACATAATCATTAAACATGGCAGATTTATTTTATTTGATGAAACAATTGTCAGAGCGTAACAATTACAAAACTGGAAACTTGTTGATTTGGTTTGGGGTTAATTTAGTTGAATGGTGGATGAGCCTCCGCCATTTTTTTTAGTTGACACGGAATGTGAATTAATTCCCTGGTTCTTTGGATGAGTTCAACGAGAAACACATGATCAATAAATAACACACACACATATATTATTTATGTGTGTGTGTGCACGTGAACTTCATGTTAATGTTTAAATTTAGTTAAAATTCAGTAAATGTGATGTAAAAACCCAATTGGGTCCTCATGTGAGTTTAATGTGCAGGAGTCCCATATATACAATTACACACACACACACAGACACACACACACAACACACACACACACACACACACACACACACACACATACACGCACACACACACACACACACACACACACACACACACAATACTATAAATACGTTGTAAACATGTGTCCATGATTTTGACTCAAAAAGAAAAAAAGGATGACAACATAAACTAAACACAATCGATCAAAGAACAAACTAACCCAATGTCATCAATTAGAGTGTGCAAAAAGGAGTCCCGACCCAGCTAAATGGCAGAAATAGGCAGTTTGATGTTGTTCTAAACCCAATCAACTTCTAACAATATATAAATGTTTCCACAACAGTTGTTCCAAAAAGAAATTAAGCTATAATCTGTCTCTCTTTTTTGGTTTGTTTTAAACACTAGAGTAGGCTTTGTTTGTTTGACTTGGATAGACCCCTCCCCTCCTGCTACTCAATTCAATCTTTAAAAAAAAAAATCAAATTCGTGTTCTTGTTTCATTGTAAAATTGTTTGTTCCTTTTCTACAGTCAGCAGACAGCGGCGTGAGGCCCCTGCAGTCCGTTCATCTCACCGGCCGCCATTTTGGAGACTCGCGCTTTATACACGGATTGGATCCTGGAGACGGCGGGGCACTTCAGTGGCCTCAAGAAAGAATAAAACAACGATCCCACCCTCACCCCTTCCTGTCCAACATTTACAACCTCATTGTCCCCCATCTCTCTCCCCTCTTCACCCCCTCGCCTGGAATCCACTATTCTTTTTTCCGCCCTGCACTTGCTCGTGGGGTTTTTCGACGCAGACTTGATGGTTCGGTTTGGGGTTAATCGTGTTGAATGGTGGCAAAGGATGAGCCTCAAACATTTGTCTCTGAATGACCATTCAATCATTCTTAAAACTCTCAGCAACAAAGAGAAAATCCACCGAGCACTCACAGAAGTGCACATAAATATTTGATGCTATAAATACATCGTAAACACTTTTAAAGGGGAGAACCGATCCTAAGCGGTCTGCGATGAAGAACAAAGACTTCTCTTCGGAAATAGCGCAGCGCAAACAATGAGGAGTGAATATGAAGACAATTGATGTCTGAAAACCAAACAGCTCATTTACTCTGCTCGCTCTTTGTTTTATGTTCCAGCTTTGAAAAGAACAGAGGCACAGACCTGCTACACAGAGACAATAATAATACCCAATACTTAATAAACACACGTGAGACAGGATATGACACACACAGGATAGGCATGGAAGAATATGAGTTATGACGGTTAAAGCTGTGAAATAGTATCGTTCAGCTGTATCCCGTGAACGAGTAGTTGATCCTTACAAGTGGGCGACACTAGAATTAGGTGCTTATAATATCCTTAATTCTGAGACCTGTAGGTAATAAGTAAAATAGGAACAAATCTTAAGTAAAAATAAATTGCACAAAAGTATATCCGCATAAACAGGGAGAATAAAGGTGCATGACTGCCGACACGTTCAGGATAATCGTGTAATTAATATTTATTTTTTGTTACCCTAACCATTAAATAAAACCAGTGATGACAATGCATTGATATAAATGGGTGCGGTTAGTGCATGTGTGTAAAATGTATAATATATTACGCTAGGGCCAATACTGCAAAGGGAACATACTACAACCCTTCAAAACTGGTAAAATTAAAATATTTCTGGTAAATTAAAGAAAACACTGTTTCTGGACCAGAGGGGAATTCTCAGCTGCTGTTTATTGCCTTGTGTAGTGATTTGCTGTTTGGAACAGACCTACACAAAGTCTCTCTCTCTCTCCAGGACAGGGAAGTTTCTGGATTAAATTAAGGGCAGTGACTTTGATGGACACACATTTGTGGCTATAATCATATAGAAGTCCTGTATTTGATCGCATCATCTCATGTCATGAAGCCGGAGGCTAAACGGTGAAGCTCTCATCAATCTCTGTTATATATAAGCTGCCACGGACTCCTGCCCTGCAGGATGGTCTCTACCTTTGAAAGAAAGTCTATTGGTCTCATTAGATTTCCGCATAGTTTCCATCTATGTGCACAGAGCTGCTATTTATATAGAAGCAGGCAGAAGAAGGAGAAGACAAGGGAGTCTTTATGGAAATGCATGAAGTTGTAAGTGATGTAAATGTCTTGTATGTGTTATCTGTCACGGGACTGGCGCCGTGATTTCGTGCTAGAGAGACTAGAGGGAAGTCGACGCCACATTCACTGCTGTCACCAGCCATGAATTAAGGGAAATGGGAAACACTTTCCTGGATAAAATAACAGCACGGACGCTTTGATCCAAAGGGTTTTTGACGGAGCAACATACACAGAGAATACTCCCAACCCCGGCTGTTTCACGCCATCACACCTTGCCATACTATAACTTTGCTTATATGGATCAAACAGCTATTGGAGAAATAAATCCCTTTTAAATTTTTTATTATTTGACATTTTCCTGCGAAAACAGGAGCTAAATTACTACACGTCGTTTTATTGTTTGAGAAAACGACACAGGCCTTTGGGATTATGAGACGTTTTTAATATGAAACCTTTACAAAGCCAATTAAATAAGCCCTAAACAAATGCATGGCAGTTAGCAGTTGACATTTTGGAGGGAGGAGAGACGCGGTTTCCAGTGGACAACAGAAGCCAGTGAGAGCCATGGCAAAAGACACTAATACTATTACTGACATGCATTAATTCTTTGGCCTAATCAGATTTTCATTCTCTTCTCTTTTCATGTTTAAGGTCCTACAGAGAAAAGGATCCATCAATATTTCCAACCACAGCGGTAAAAGTCGTAAAACGGGCTCATATTCAGTCTAAGTCGGATATTAAACCTCCAGCTTGGGGGCTCGGGAGTATTTCAAACCATATTCAGCGAGCAGGAGCCTCCTTCAGTGCTCGGGAAATAGCATATAAGGTGTGGAGGTGTGGAGCCGGCGATATTCCTCTTTATAATACAAATTATGAAATGTGCCCCCTCATTAAAGGGAAATTTCCGAGGTAAACGTGATAACCCACCTCCGCCGTGGTTCTCCATCCTCCCGCTCCACTCATAAAAACCTCTCCGCCTTTTTCTGCTATTGTAACTAATAAATCCTTACACTGAGAAAGGACAATATCCCATCGAACCGAGCACGGGCTGTAACCCCTGTGTGCACCAAGCATACTGTAACCCCTGTGTGCACCAAGCATCCTCTGACAGTATAGCTGTGCAGCTTTGCCTGCCTCCCTGTTTAGGCTGGACTTTTTGGCCCCTGGATGAGCAGAGCTGCCTGCAGCCGGGGTCGGGACGCCGTTAACTTAACCGCCTGAAAATCGTGTGCCTGATCAATGGAGTAATCACTAAAGAAGTGTGGCCCGTCGAATAGCTTGGAATGATTTGGAAAGCGGACACAGAGGAGCGCGGGGAGTCAAGTGCCAGGGAAATATAACAGAGGCTTTAAAGATGTAAATGATGACAATTTACAGGCGGCACGAGCAGGCAAGTGTCAGTGCAGACACACAAGTACCAATACACTACTGGGAGCCGCTAAGCAGGAAACACTGCAGGAAAAAAGTGCTTATATCTGAGAACAGCAGCGCCTATAAAGTAAACTATATCTGTTCCCACTGTTAGCTTAGCAGCTGTGTAAAGGGAAAGCAGGTGAACACAGACCTGCTTTTAAACTAATATATTCGATTTTTGCTCTAATTTATGATGGTAACCATGAAGCCACAAAAGTACAAAAGTCTTGTATAGATCATAAGAATTTTGCAGTGCACCTCAAAATAAAATAGAATAAAATATAATGCACAGCCAAGAACATTAACACTAAACTCTCTCTCTCTCTCTCTCTCTCTCTCTCTCTCTCTCTCTCTCTCTCTCTCTCTCTCTCTCTCTCTCTCAAACACACACACGCACACACACATACGCCCACACACACACACACAAGCACAACACAAGAGTTATGGGCTCAAACAAAATAGGCTACTATACATGTCAATCCATTGACTTTCTCTCTCTCTCTCTCTCTCTCTCTCTCTCTCTCTCTCTCTCTCTCTCTCTCTCTCTCTCTCTCTCTCTCTCTCTCTCTCTCTCTCTCTCTGTCTCTCACTAGCTCCCATAATCAGTTTTATTGTAGTATTGCTTAAAGCCATCAACTATAAACCCCTGCTTCCTTTTAATGCAAATCATTTCTAAAACCAACATTTTTTTAATCCTCCTGTGTGATTTATAGTCCAAACGACTTGAACCAATCGGGCCTGATCCATATTCCCAGGCTTTAGTGAGAGTGTGTCTGTGTACATACATGTGAGTATGTACACAGAGAACCACTAAGTGCTCACATGTAACACCCAGACACAAGTCACAGAGGCAAAGCAGAACCACGCGCACACGACTGTGGGGATAATTTTGATGTGTGAGTTCAGGGATCAGACCTGAGAGTTCACACCTAGCCTGTAGCCAGCTATGAGGTCACCGAGGGCCAGACCTCTGTACATTTTTAGAGCTAAAAATAAAATTTGACGTTAAATGTGCATGCTGAATCACATGCTTAATTCAAATTTGCTTTTTAGTGCCTGCTGTGAGTGTGTGTGTGTGTGTGTTTGTGTGTGTTTGTGTGCGTGGGACGCGAGAGAGCATTGTGAGGCAGGGTGCGAGCCCAGCATCTTGAATAAGCACTTCCCCTGAAAGCAGTTTGAATTTGGCACTTTGGACAACAGCACTGAGGTGTCTTGTGTGTGAACTCTCAGTTAGATAAAACAATTATCGTCATGCCATCATCTCAAGGAAACTCTCAATATGTTGGCCTGGTCTAATGTCTGGAGTAAAGGCTATGGTATGAAACGTGAAAATCTGTAGGCTACTCTTGCTATGTACTGCATACTGGTTGTGTGTGTCACTGTGTGTGTACCAGACAAGCAGCCCTACTCAACTCTATATCTTCTCCCTCTCTCACCCACATTTGTTTTTCATGGCCTCACACTTGAATGTTTAAACCACACTTTACTATCATCGACTAAGTAGCAATTTTACTTTGAAATTAAATATTTAAATATTTTTGGATTCTGAAAATTTTAATTGGGGAGAAGCGTATGTCATTTCAAAGATTTAAACACTATTAAACTTTTTGTGGTGAAATATCAATATTGCATACAACCTTTTAAAAGTGTTTTCACATTAAAAAATACATTTGACGTATTTTCACATTAATTTCTAAGCTAAAATTATTTTATTTCCCTCATGGCCTTTAATCATAAAAATAAAGGACGAATGCCTATGAGCAGGTTTGGGATTTTGTCATTAAAGGGGCAAGATACTGTTTTCTATAACTTTATATTAATAATCATGCTTTAAACTGCATTAAGTATTGTACTGCTCTCCATAATGTTCTTTTGATTTATAATTAATTCAGCAAAGCGCTCTCATATAATAGCTCCACAGCAGCCTAAACTATCAACACATTGATATGAAGTCTAATTTAACAATGTCTCATCCCCACATCAGGGCAGAGATGACTAAAAGGTTTAAACTAAATTAAATTAGATGCGTTTCTGACAAAGACGCGAATTTTACAACAGCGTCATGAGGAAGAGATGAGGAAGACTGGCTGCGAGGACGGAGAGGTGGAATAGACAGACGGCTACATTTACGCACATGTGGGTGAGTGCATTTCCTTAAGATGATTGTGTTTTTTTTACATTTTCACAATTACAGTTCAAACTCTCATAAATTGTGTGTCCTCGAATAGAACTGAGTCTTCTATGTGTAAATATTACGGCCCCGGTGCACACATCACACACGAAGCTGCTAAATCTGACCGAAATGACCTGCTTTTCGTTTTATTATCCACACACACACTAACACTCTCTGTACACGCACGCGCTCAAACACACGCACTGCTTGCTTCTTTAACCCTGTGGGGAACTGACCACCGTGTAGCCAAATAGTCCCGGAGACCACAGGCAAGTCGTAAAAGCAAAAAAAAAGGGCGAAAGAAAACAGTAAAAGTTTAACCCGAGTCAGAGAAAGAGAAAGAGAGAGAGAGAGAGAGAGACAGCGAGAGAGAGAGAGGGAGAGAGAGAAAGCACTGTTTCTAAGTGAGTCTCCACCAAACTGCTCGTTCACATCTGCTCTGAGCTGCACATTCTCAAGGTTTTTCTCCTGAAGTTCTCTCTCTTCTTTCACCATCTACCGTCTATTCTCTCCCTCTCTGTCTCTCTGTCTCTGAGCTATCCCTCCGTCGATTCTCTCAGTGCTATATGGCCGAGGCAGTTAAACCTTAAAGTCATTCACAAGTTTTGCTGCTGCCAATAAAACCATAAACCCGCTTTTGTCTCCCGCTTTGAACGCAGGAAGCGCTAAATGCCCTCCTTAAATTGCTGGTTTTAAAAGCACGTTTTCAACTTTCTCTGCCCCCCCACCACCCCCCCCCCTCTGTGCGTCTACATTTTTCTATCTGCCCTGAGTGGAGGATCCCGGCGTGGACACGGATCATTCTGCTCGCTGAGCCTAGAACAAGGCAAAGGAGCAGAGGAAAACAAGCCCAGTAGTCGGTCACGCCGCTTCCTCACCTTGCGGCCTCATCCAGGGGAACAGCTGCGTCGGCGAGGGGCTCTGCTCGGTCCCCTCCGCGTCCTCGCCGCCGAGCCCCGGCGCGCCTCCCAGCTTGCAGTCGCTGTATTGGACCAGATCCGCGTCCTGGGCACCGAAAAGCGTCTGTCGCTGCAGGGCGTCGTATCCGTAGAAGTTGCCCGGCTCGCCGTGGCATGTGACCGCGCAGGGGCTCTGCTGGTACGGGTTGCTGGGCAGCGTGGAGGCGCTGTGGTGGTAGAAGTCCTGGATCTGCGGTGCGTGCTGGAAGGTGGCGCCGGAGCCCGGGCCGTACACCACGGTGGGCCGGCTGCCGGCCAGGTCCTGAGCGAAGCCGCACTCGTAGTAGTTCGGACGTAACGAGTCCCCGCTTTTATATTTAGAGAAGAGCGAGTTGACGAAATACGAACTCATCTTAGTTGGTGTTGTTTGTTGTTTCAGTTTGTGTTCGGCTCGGTAGAGTCAGGGTGGAGGAGGCGACCGGCCGCTTTCAGTTATGTTTTCTTTTTGTTTGTGTCGGGCGCTTCGAGGCAAAGGGACACCGACACACAGAGAGGGAGACTGGGAGAAAGTGAGGCAGGTCTGCCGCCGGTGTCGGTCACCGCCGCTGTGGTGATCTCTCCCCCCCCTCACGGCCACAACAGACGCGCCGGTCGCGATGTAAGTAACGGTAACGGCAGGCAGCCAGCGCAGCCACAGCCACCACCAGCACCACAACAACAATAACAACAATCACACCGTTTCCATAAAATCTCCAGCGAGGAAACGGAAAAACAGGAGGAAGGAGGAGGAGAAGAAGAAGAAGGAGTAGAGGAGGAAAAGCTCGTGCGCATCACAATTCCGGTGTTCGCGCTGTAAGCGGGAGCCCTGTCGCGCTCTCAAACGGCTTTTCCGTGATTTACTCCTCCGCAAATGAGTTGTTTCATATTTTTTCTCCCTCTCCCTCTCCCTCCCCTCTCTCTCTCTCTCTCTCTCTCCCCCCCCCCTCTCTCTCTCTCTCTCTCTCTCTCTCTCTCTCTCTCTCTCTCTCTCTCTCTCTCTCTCTCTCAAACACACACACACACACGCTCTATCTGCACTCTGGCTTTCTCTGGCGCGCGCTCTCCCCCTCTCTTTCTCTATCTCTCTCTCCTCCTGGCCCCGGTGTGTGTGTGGGTTTCAGGGATAATTTGCATCTATTATCAGCTCTTCATCCCATTGGCTTTTCCACGCGCATAGACAAACGTGCACGAGCACACACACACATAGAGTCTATTAGATTCCCTTCCTCTTCTTTTTCTATTTTTTTTTTGTTACGCGCCTGTACAACCTTAGATGATATTCTCCCGGTGTCGGCTCCAGGAGCTCCGTGCGCTTGTGATGAAGCGATGTGAGTGAAGAATGCAGAGGAAGAGAAGAATAAGAAAAAGAGAAAAGGATAGAGAAGGGGGGGGGGGGGGGCGGCAACATCGAGTGAATTGGAGGCTTAATGAGAGTTCTGCGACTTTGCGTCTGATCAAAATGTACACAAGCACACACACCATCTCCCTCCCGCTCTCATTAATTGCTCTTTCTCAATTTCTCTCCGCATCCTTGGAGGAGGGAGCGGGGCTGCGTGGGAATGAGGCCCCGAAAATGTCAGGGAACATGGTGTATAAAGGGGGAGTTGATGGGTGGAGGGGAGCGCGCTTCCTATTATAATTGGTATAGGCTCTAACAAGCACTGGCCTATAAACGTAATTGAGGTTTTAAAAAATAAATCTAAAATCAGTTGTGGGAGCATTTCCCACCTTCCGTTCCACCCCTGCTGCATGCTGCTGGTCAGCTGTTGGCCCCTGCGCGCACGCTCTCCGATCATGGTAAACTTTTATAAATATGATGCCCATAAACACGTAAGGAGGACTAGGGAGGGTAATATCCCAGGACAAAGTGGCTGTAAACGCTTTAACAAACTATGAGGCTCCATAAAGCCGAGGGGCCGTGTTTGCTTGTTTACGTCCCCGCCGCAGAGAAACAAAAAGGGGGTTCTTTTACGATGCGCCCTTTGCGCGACCGGAGGCCGTAAACGCCTCATCCTTGGCCGGTATTTAATTGTCATTTTTGCCCTGCTTTCCATACGGCTGCGATCCTCCCTGTTGCAGCGGAGGTAGAGGGAGGGTTTTTCTAACGAGGGATAAGTTGTGAGAAGGTTAAGCTCGGCCTTGTAGAACAGCCGGGGCTCGTAAAAAGCAAGATGGCCTGAAGTGCAGCGATTAGCCCAAAAAGACTCAACTGTGGGGTTGTTTCTTCCTTGAGAGAGACTCCATTTGCGTCCAGCACAGGCCCTGAAACCTCCCGAGCAGCCACACAAGAAGAAAGGACCGAGTCGGCTCCTGTAGGCGAAGCAGCAGAATCAGGAGACTCGTCTTTTCATTGTCGCAATATAATCTTTGTTTGAGAGCTACTGCGCGCTCACATCCGCCAAATAAAAAGGTCATTACCGGAAATTAATTTCTCAAATGATACAGCGCTGACTCAAGAGGTACAAATGTTGCCAGCAGCTGCTTGAATTACGCACAGTGTTGTGGTGAATCCGCTGGTTGTACGCGCGTCTTCCTGAATAGTAATTACCGCAGTATTTCTCCAATTTATTACTTAGATTATGATCTTATTGAAACTTTCCACGCGCCGTGTTTCACACTGCCATGGTGGAGCTGTGTCACTGTGAGACGTGAATTTGGGACCATCAGGAACTGGGTTTTCACCTTGCGCGTCTTCATGCGTTATGTCCTGTGGGTAAAATCTAAACATTCTCGTACGGAGCTGATTTGAAGCAATGTACACAAAGGCCTCTGTGTATATTAAATTCATTGTTCATGCTTTGCCTGAGGGAGAAAATGATCTCGCACCAGAGCAGGAACACAACCCTCACACATTCTTGCATATAGTCGGCTAAGTATAGCGCCAAAAAACGTTAAGGGTGCGTGCGTCCTTGGTGTGATTCCTGGACCAGCAAAAATAAACATTTCCTGGCAATCTATACATTTCCTGCACGCCTGCATGTTCTTATTTTCCAAGGCCTCAACCCTTCCTCTTCATCCCCTGCGTGTGCGCGGTGGAAACGACCTGAGACCGCCTAGAGTGTCAGGATGTTCTGTAGCAAAGTCCAAAAGTGGCCTCGGTTCTCCTTAAAAAGCACCACCTTTTAAAACACATTAAGAAGAGGAATAGGGCGAGTTTGACCCCTTTAGAGAAGACCCCTGCTATGCGTGTCCTCCGTGAGAGCAGGCGAAGCCCCGGGCGAGTCCTGCTTCAGCGGTGGAGCAAGAGCGCCATCAAGCGGTGGCGACCAGTAAGGCCACTGGCTGAGGAAGTGGGGGGTGGCTCCGTCTCGGACTTGGCGACCCTGTGGTTATTTAAATCCGCACATAAAGATAAATAAGCTGTTTTAAAATGAAACGATGTGTTGTAATTTGAGACTGGGTGTGAGTGTTGGTTTGGGATCGGTGGGAGTGGGTGGAAGCTACAGGTCTGTTACAGCGAAGTGTCTGACTGGAAATGGGATGTGACAATAATCCAAACTCTTCTCATGCTGATGCCTTTAATGAGCTTTAAACTGTATGTGTGGTTTTCCTGAGCTGTGGGTTACACTCCGAGCAAACCTGTGGACAAAGGACGGAACCTCCTCGTATATATTTACCTCGCACGGTGGTAAATTAAACTAACAGCATAAATAAAATAAACATCTACGTTTAAAATAGTTAAAAGCTCAGTCTGCGCTTTTGTGTGTGACTTGTAAATACACAGTGCTAACAATGCTATTACTTTAATGCGTTTATAGCCTATTACACTGTGTCAATATGACTATTCAGTGGGCTATAAACATTTTAGTGAGAAGTGTTCATTTACTTATGGCCTGTTTTTCTTTTGTTTTTAAATAATTTAAAAGCCTTTGTCTATTAGTTAAATAGCCAACGAACTGTCAGTGTGAATAACAAATATTTACAACAACAAACTAGACAATTTTCTTTAGCATTTTGTACCATTTACTTTATTTGTCTTAATATTTAAGTATTGTTTTGGATGGAATAGAATAGAATCGAATAGAACTTTGGTTTTGATTAGTCTTAATATAGAAAGTAGCCTACCAACATAATCACATTTTAATTACAAAATCAAATTATTTACCCAATAAAAGGAAAATTATTCCCAAAATAAAATCCAATTAATCATATATTATGAGTACAATATAATACAAATATAAATCAATAAGGACTATTTTTAGCAGCAGCGTCATTGCGTATGTGTAAATACAAGTTGCTTATATTTACGTTTGTAGGGAAGAATAAAAAATAATAAAAATACTAGGTCTGTAAATACAAATGCAAAACTACTGGGCTATTAAAATATTTCAACAATATAATTAGTTTGGGGTATTTTGGTATAAAAATAATGTCGCTTTTTTGTACTGAATCAATTTGTATAGCTTATGGCTGCTTAAGGAATGTTTCAGAAAATTTGCCACATTCAACAAACTAAAACAAAGAGCACGTGAATTAAGTGTGTCACTGACTGTGAAAGTGCACTTCAACCCACACGAATCCGTTTTGTTACCACTTGATCGTTTTTGTGTGTGTGTGTGTGTGTGTGTGTGTGTGTGTGTGTGTGTGTGTGTGTGTGTGTGTGTGTGTGTGTGTGTGTGTGTGTGTGTGTGTGTGTGTGTGTGTGTGTGTGTGTTTGGGGCTATAAACCGTCTGTAAAAAGCTCAGTTTCACCTCGTGCTGATCTATGAGCCTCTACCGTAACTGTAGAAATGCAGAAAGAAAATAGCGCCAGATTTGACTTTGTGCAAACTGCAGACACGAATCCTGGAAGATAAAGACAGTTTCGAGGCTCCTCCGTGGTTCAGCAGAGGGTTCGACCTCATCTGGAGACGCTGAGCAGCACCAGTGGGCCCTCATGCCCTCTAGGCCGGAGAAGACGCCCGGTCGGCTGTCTCGAGTTTTTTTTTGGAAGAGGAGGATTTTAGGGACCCGGCTGTGAGGATGCATCCGAGCGGGACAAAGAGAGGTCCGACTGGAAACAACACACACAACAGCTCTGCAAAACGGCCCCTATAGAGCCAAACGGCTGCGACACCATAAAACTCCCAAAGCTGAAAGAAGAGGAGGAGGAGGAGGAAAGAGGAAGGAAGCAGACGTGTCATGTGTCTCACACAATAAAATGTCACAACCCTCGCTCCAAATGTCTCTCATATTCCCTGCACTTTAATTTTCTTCTGTGAGCATGATGCCGTGTCGTCCCGTGGCCCCTCCATCACTCCTCGATCTGAAGCCCTGCGCTAATATTTGCGCTCTCCCTGCGTGTCCAGCTCCATCACTCCCATTAAATCCTCCAAATAAATTAGAGCAGGGGATCCTGAAACTTTACCTCTAATATTTCCTCTCTGTGTATCTTTCCTCGAGCCCCCCCCCCCCCCCCCCCTCTCCCCCCTTTCTCTCGACGTGTTTGCTTTACAGCCGTTTAGTTCTTAACCTTCAGAAATTTATACGCTATAAACTTTTATTGCCGTCATATTCTTTTATTGCGCCGCACCGCACTGAGTCCTCTTCCTCTCCGCTCTCCTCTCCTTTTCCCTCTTCCTCTTCGTTGTTTTTACAACAGTCGGCGGCGGCTTCTTTCAACCCCGCACGCATCCGCTCCCGCATCCCTCATCGCCACCCCCCCACCCACCATCCCCCACCTCCAATCCTTTTCTCTCTTCTTTTTTTTTCGCAGCCGTGAGCTCAGACACCCGGTGCGTGCGGCACATCCTGCTCCTCTCTGCTGTTTGTTTCCTTGAAAAACACCAAGTGTGCAAAACAACTGACGTGAGAAAGACGAAGAAGAGGAGGAGGAGGAGGAGGAGGGGGGGAAAGCTGCTGGTGCTTTATTCGCCCAAAGGGAGAAATGCTATCAGGTTTTTTCTTCTCTCTTTTTCTTTTTCAAATAAAACAAACTAACGCAACAAACCCCGGCGGCCTGTCTGCTCAAGTCCACTTGCGGTTTCACAATTGCAGGAGAAATAAATGCGGGGAGCCTCATATCTCCTGCGAAGCTCCGCCGGGCGAGCCGCTGCAAGAAATCAAGCGCTTGTGAGATTTGTGGCTGCAGCAGCGCAGCCACTGTGAATGCAGATGGATGTGAATCATTTGGAAGAAACGGAGCGATCGGTTGTGCAGCTACGCGCCGCCGCCTTAACCGTTTTCAAAGTAATGGGCCAACAGGGGCGAAGCTCAGCCCAAACAAATAACACGACGCTGTCTGTCTGCGACAAGTGCAAATAGATCCTCTGCTAAATTATTATTTTTATCACACACAAAATAAATGTATTATTATTTGGTATTTTTCCATTTTAACATTTCAAAATGACATCCCATTTTTTATTCCGTCTCTCATACAGCTTTAAACTGAAATTAATTTATTATGAAATATGATCGATATTATAGATTACAAACTTGTCCAATATTATCGGAACAAATATTGACATGCATATTTATATATTTATCTTGGCAAAATGAGTTCGACAATAAAAGATCCAGTTACTAGCTTTTCCCTCATTGCAATTTTAAAGCTCTACTGGAAAAAAAGTTATATGAGAATTTACAGTTAAGACTAAAACATTTGTAGCGACTTTTATAATCCCTATAATCACTGCTAAACTCAATTTGTAACATACGTAATTAATGTTTACTTATAATTATAAGCCTACAATATAGCTTTACACTTTATTTATGTACATATATTTATTATAATAATAATAATATTATTATTATTATGATCACTGCACATCAAAATAAGGCTATAACAGGTACATAGAGTTATTTTGTCTGTATTTCATGTTATTAATTTTATTATAGTTGTTCTGGTTGTTATGCCCAGTCTGAGGCAGCTGTTACAGGTACAAACTATTACATATTTTTGTATTTCAAATTATTATTATTATTATTATTATTATTTTGTGGTTGTTGTTGTTATCACTAGCCAGTCCAAGGCAGGAACAGGTACAAGCTGTTTTATTTTAGTTTTTCATATTATTACTATTATGATTATTATTTCTTCCCTGTCAAAGGCAGCTGTAACATGTGCAGAGCTGCCAGCCGCCTTTGGCTTGCTGTCCAACTGTTAATGAGTCCAGAATGGCTGCTGTGATCTGATCCATACAGCCGTTAGTATCAGCGGGACCATAACTCTCTTTGAGAAAATTTATGAATATGAATGATATTCTATGCCGCTTGATGAATTATAGAAGTGGGGCTCTGTAAAACAGCTCATTCAGTGCAGCGGACAGGGGAGAGCCCGCTGCACTCTAACATCAACCCCAGAGTGTGTCAGCCGAGCCAGTTATTATCTGTGGACTCAGTTTTAATATGAGAGGATAAACTGAAGACATATTGGATTGACCACATTTGCCTGGGCTGAAATATGAATTTTGCCAGCGGCGGCACGTGGTTGGTCTCGTGCAGCCCTTTTAATTTTTGATAATATCACTGAAAGGATGAGACCTGCACCTTCTCCGGCTTCACAACTAAATCACTGTGCAATGAGACAATCTGGGTTTTTCCATTGCCTCACAGCCGGGATATCCTTACAGAGAAAAGGGTGATGGGGGGGGGTTGTGTTTTCAGCAACACAACCATCTCCAACAACTGACTCCGGAGCAGCGACTTGCAATTTCCAGGAATGTTATTGGAAACAGGCTGATCCGGAATTCTGTTGGTCCAAGCTGCAGATCATATTACAGCCAGATGATGACTTTTGATTTCTCATGTATGGTGTCCTTAATGAGAACAACTGGAACCTGAAGAAAGGCTCTTGTTAAATTACTCATTTCTCATTTGTATGCACAGACTGTGTGTGGCAGATGATTTGTTGCGACCACAGTTGCGTAGTTACCAATCTAACTCATCTTCCTGTACAGAGAAAATGTTTGTGTGGGTATAAAACATTCTCCAGCTGCTTCTTGGACTTGCCCACCCTTGCAACATGTAGAAATACAACCTCCTCTCACTTTGCCCATAATAACACAACTGCTGCTCCTGTTTCCCCCTGCTCCCTCAGATGTGACCATACCGTCCCCCATGGTGTTCCTCTGCTTCCATAAGTGCACATATATAACCTGACGTCGGTGTTTGCTGCTGTGTGAGGCTCCTGCTTGCAGCCCGCTCCATGCCTCCTTCCCTGGGACGGCGGGTTGAGGCTGTGGGCAGGCCTTTGCCTTAGAGAGCATCGCAGGGCTTCTGGATTTAATGAAGCTCCAGCCCTGCTAGACCTTAGAGAAGTATCACAATCATCTGCCGCAATTCCACAGATGGTTTATGGGACGGCTTTGTTGGGGCCTGAGCCCAGATCTGCTTAAATCCCGAGGCCTCATTGGTTGGGGCCTGGCACAGCAGGGTGAAGGAGAGAGGCTGTGCAGAGACTTTGTTTGCTGTCAGGTTTCTACCTCCATGCACGAAGGCGGCTTTCTCTGTCTTTTATGAGTCACGTTGCTGCGGCTTCACATACTGTTACTGAAATAATGATCTCACTTTCTTTTAACCTCACCTGCCACATGAAGCATTATAAGCTAAACTAATCAGTGGGTTTGTAAGAAGCAGATAAAGAACACATTTTTTATAGGTTTGTCTGTCGTGACTCTATCTGCTGCAGTAACAGTTAGTATGGTTTACAAACACGTCAGTGACAACACCCTTAACCCCACATTTATCCATAACAACATAAATAGTTATTAAATGATGGACCATATAACTTTTTCATGTTATGATTTATATAAAAAATGTGCAGGTGGATGATTTGTACATTTAAAACACAACATGATGTTTTATTTATTGTGTAATCATACATTATATACACAGACTTATCATTAACTATTTATTAACTAATTACAGATGCTTGATAGTTGGTGTAATAATTGCTGATTATTCTCTACATTTGTTACTCCATAGTGTGTTCCAAGCTATTTGTGTGTGAACTGCTGATGAATTCTTAACAGGGATGTTAAAGTTAAGTGCTACACAGACAGATGCTCGTGCCTCTGCTAAAGCACCTATTAATCCAGCTTGTACTGCTACTCCTGCTGCTGACAATGCTTGATTATTAACAGGAGCTGGGCTGCGCTGATATCGCAAAATTTTTCTTGCAACCTGGGCCCGGAGCTACACTATACCACTACACACACTCTCTATATATATAAACTCACACATCCTTACAGTTACGCTTGACCGGGCTTTAGGCTGTATTCAAGTCTTTGCAAACAAATCTTTCTCGAAGAAGAAATAAATTCAAGATGGAGACATAGATAATAATATAGTGGTAAACCATTTATTAAAAAATTGAACACCAAATTGAACACAAATAACTTTTGTGTGCGTGTGTGTGTGTGTGTGTGGGGGGGGATATGTAACCTCAAAGAGTGTAGCTGCCACCCTGCATAAAGCAATGACCAATGAAACTAATGTGTCTCCTATCTCCTGTTATGGTTGTGTTCTTTTTTTTTGTGTTTAGTCTTTTCATCTGTTGTGTTCAAATGAACGTGCTCATGGTGAATCCTGTGGAGAATCTCCTGTTGTCCGCTCATTTATCAAGAAAAACTTTTTGTCCACCCTAGCACATCTTGTACCCCGTTGCACCGCTGTCCTGCGCAGTTGAACTATATTCGCACACGGCAGTTGTGTTGTTAATTGTGTGTCTATCTGTGTTCGCACTGTGAGCGCAATCACACCGGAGTCAAATTCCTAGTATGTGTACATATGGTAAATAAACCTGAGTCTGATTTGGACATTTTCCGGATGTTTTTACCAGTGGGCTGGCAGAAGAGACTCTGGAGAATGTCGGACATTTGTTCCCACACCCAGCCCCTCCGGAGAATGTCATCCGGAGATCAGCGAATGTCTGAAAGCCGCTTTGTGTGCATACTACACAATGTTAATCTGCAGGGTCGAGCAGTCACTAAAGCTTCTGTACCTCACAGCACTGCGATCTGGGCTTCATGCATGGACAGTAGCGACGATATGAAAAGAAAGGGGGGAACTTGTTACTACTTGTGCTGCTCCAACTTTATTTATTAAGTGCATTATCATAAATGGCTGCGCGTCATGTGAGAAGAGAGGAAATACAGACCCTCGCAGACTCGGTGTCTATCACAGTCATTTGATGCAGAGACAAACACAGGAACCTCAGCGCCTTCACAAGCCCCTAATGGACGGATGACGACGCATCTAATGAATGCACTCATCATCTTTGTGTGTGTGTGTGTGTGTGTGTGTGTGTGTGTGTGTGTGTGTGTGCGTGCGTGCGTGCGGGAGAGGGGGGGGGGTGTTCAGGGGTTTATGACAGTCTTTTGGTGTGGCAGCCAAACAGACGCCCCTCTCCTTTAAGCATCAGTGTGCAACTGGAATGAGACACATCTTTGAAACACATGCTGGCTCGTCCCGGTCTCGTCCTCGTCTCTTCCCAGAGACCAACTTCAATTTGGAGAAGCTTGAAGCGAAGAAACCAGAAGGAAAGCCGAGTTGCTGTCTCTGCAACATTCCCCCCCATGGCGACCACATTGACACCAGAGGTCCCTCCATACAGGAAATGGTCTAAATGTTCGATTTCGCTAATAAATCACAAATGGACCCCCCCCCCCCCCCACCCCTACTTTTCTTTAATTTGTCGTAAGAAGCAGCGACACATTAAAAAGACGCACTGTGGTACTGTAAAGTCAGCTCTTTATTAGGAATCCAGCATCAGCAGTGCCATGGCACAAAGAAACGAGAGATAACAACACAGAGGAAAGAAGACAGATAAAACATACAAGAGAGGGACTGGGACATCTCACATGGAGGAGAGGGTCAGAGGGACTGGAGTTCTCCTGCTCGTTCATAAAGCCTCCGCTGCGGCCACATGGCTTAGATTTGTCTCATTAAAAAGCAGAGGGAAAATAAAAATAAAAGCTGCATCCATATTTATCATGAATAGAAAAAAATAACTCCAGGAGCTTTGCGAGTAAATGGTGTGTGTGTGTGAGAGAAAGAGAGAGAGAGAGAGAGAGAGAGAGAGAGAGAGAGAGAGAGAGAGAGAGAGAGAGAGAGAGCAGGTAGATACAGGTTCAGTAATGGAAATAAAAAAAGGCTTCATCGGGGCTCCACTAGCATCGTTAGTGATAAACAAACCAAACAGGCAGCAGAGCTCATCAGACTGACTTGGGAACAGATCATCCAGACAGTCGGCACAACAACATGGGAAACACAAACAGAACCTAAAGGGCACATGACAAAAAAGAGAGAAATCGTCTGTATATCACAGTAAGATAAGAGGCCTAGTCCCAACAAGACAAAACAGCATATTGAACTCATTCCATTAAGAAAGACGAGGTTACTAACATTATATACAATAAATTAGGAACATTTCCTACCAAAAACTTCTACTAACTCGTTTTAAAATTTCCCATAAACATCCCCCTCCCACAGATGTGTAACACACAAAGAGCTAAACGATGAGATACGTCTTTAAAATGACTTGAGGCATGCGAAGAGGTGTGTAAACATGTTTTACTCCTGAACAGAGGATTTGATGCCGCTCATCGAGGAAAATGTTCTGCTGCTGGTAAATGAAAGTGGTGTCTCACACACACACATACACACACACACACACACACATACACACACACCGCGCTGTAAACGCTGTAAAGCCAATGTGTTGTTTATGATCCGCCCATAAAACTGCCATCGGACGCACTTTAACTGCGCCGACACTCCACATAACGCTCGGCCTTCCAGCGCGGCCTCTGCTCCACACACACATCTGCGACCGACTCCACTTCTGACCACGTAATACTCCGAGATAATTACAGGAGGAGACCGGTGCGAATAAATCCTGTGATAGAATTTCGTAACAATCCTCTTTAGAAAAAAATTAAATAAAACCAAATAAAAACAGGAGTTCAGTAAATGTGTGCGCACGTTTCGCTCTGGCTCCGGGTTGCGCTCTGAAACCGTCGTGACTGTATAGTTTTTTTGTAATTATTTTCCTGAAATGGAGAGAACTGCCTTGCATAGCAGGTAATACGCAATATATCGTATTGTATGTATAAAAATAGAGCTGATTCTTTCTTAAAATGCTGTGAATAAAGACAGTGCCAGAGAAGTTAGGGACTATTTTTGCCGCGTGCGCACATGGACTTTGCGCACACTAGAATCTGAAATGAACATTTAGAAAATATTTACAGCAAAATCCTTAATAATAATAATAATAATAATAATAATAAAATAATAATTAATAATAATATTTGTACTGTATGGAAGATTTGTTTGGCTGAACAGTCTATCGTTAAGGTGACGATGTCTGACATTGTACTGTGCCAAATTACCCAGAATCCTACAATTCAATAACAAGCGAGCAAACTGTATCTTCGTTATTTCTCGTCTAGCACAGGATTGGGGCCACGTTCACCTCAACAAATCTGACTTGGATTCACCCAAACCCAGTCTTGCAAGAAGCTAAAATCTAAACACTGATATGCGCGATTAAAATAATAAAAAAAGATTTAAAAAAAAAACTAACCAGAATAACAATCTGCATCTCCACTCAGGTACGCCCTGTCGGCGAGAGGCTGACGTGACGCGTAAAGGACAATAATCGATAGCCGATACGGGTCTCGGCGAAGGCGGCGCTGGCGCATAAAGCATCCGGAAAGGTAGCTGAAGGGAGATATCGACAGCAGTTTAATCGCATCCCCGGTTGCTGAGTCGGGATGATCACGGCTGCCACCCTCATGACTACCGACCTTCCTCCTTCTCCTCCGCCTCGTCCTCCTCCTCCTCCTCCTCCTCCGGGGTGTGCTCATTACTTAGGTCGACAAGCGGGAAACAGACGGCGGCTCGCTGACTGTATCAACGCCGACCATCGGGCGCTTTCCAATCAACCTCAATGAGATAAACAAGAGAAGAAGGAAAAGAAAAGAGTGTGTGTGTGTGTGTGTAGCCCCACCGTCCCCCCTCTTTCTTATTAATGGTCATGTGAAACCCTGGTTTCAGCACCTTCGCGCACCTCCGGTGTCAGCGACGGGAAAATAAATAACCAATAAGAAGAAGAGTAGTGCTTGAGGAGAAAAAAACTCCGTCTCTGCTGTAGCTGCCGCCCCCCCCCCCCCCCCCTCCCCCAACACACACACACCAACACACACACACACACAACTTCAACCCCCACCCCCGCTCCAGACTGCTGGAGCATCACTATAAGCGGTTTGCTGCTTTCTTTCCTTTAATAATGCAGCCAATTATCAGAGTCTAATTAATAGCATAATATTAAACTATGAATATGCAGGAGCCACAAAGCTACCTCTTTATATAAAAAAAAATGTTTTACATGGCGTCCAAGCCATTTCACGAGGGGAATGTCCACGATGAAGAAGTGATGTTGGTCTGGATGTTGTGAGCACTAACACAAATTCAGAGAAGTCCAAAGTCTTAAGATTCAGCCCCTTTCTGTCTTTCCCGTCATGGCAGTTAAGACGTCTGTGTTTATATGGACGAGTCCTCGCCCCATGTTAGGGATCAATTGAGCAATTGATCAGTTGTACATTAGAAATAGTGTGTCTGTGGGAGCAGGCTACGTTTGCAGTTCTCGGAAAGGCCATTTCGTGTTGTTGACTTTATAGCGTTATGTTGAACAAACCACATGAGTGTGCGTGAATGTCCTACGGAGTCATAGACTGTATGTAAAGATGGACGACGCGTCTCCACTTTCATTGTACAGAAAGCAAGCTAAAATATCTCGGAGACGGTTGCCGCAATCTTGCACCCTTCCCGCCATTTGGAGAAATGTCTGTGCAGGAGTGATCGTGTAGTGAAGAAACCATCTTTGAGAAAACAAAATGTACGTGTACTTTGACTCTTTAGTCTGGTCCATGCCCCATCCGCTAACAAGGAGGATTCAGGTTTTATGACCAATACTGCAGTCAGCCACTAGGGGTGATCAAGATTTTTTGGGTTCACTTTTATGGAGCTGTCGTGTTGCCCATCTTTATTCACAGTCTATGGTCGGGAATGTGTTGTGAGGCAGCTCCGCTAGTCCTTGGGCTGCTCCTTGCTCTGTTTCTTCATTTTCATCCTCCGGTTCTGGAACCAGATCTTCACCTGCCGTTCCGTCAGGTTGAGGGCGCGCGCCACCTCATGCCGCCGGTCCCGCGTGAGGTACATGTTGAACAGGAACTCCTTCTCTAGCTCCAGAGTCTGGTATTTGGTGTACGGGCATCGCTTCTTCCTGGAAGAGCGAGCATGTAGCCAGTTGGCCGAGGGGTCATCTGGAGGAAGAGGAGAAGGAAAAGAGACAAGAAAGTTGTTACAAACCAAGAATAAATCCACATATGCTTCCTATTGTGTGTCTGACAACATTAACCAGGACAGAGCCAGGACAGAAAACGCTCCCTCGAAGATCAAAACAACAGATCTCCGTGTGTAAAAGTTGCGGAACCTTGTTTAGCAAGACTTTTTCTCAAACGCCTGAATCTGCGTTTGACACTTCGGTGCATAACCTGGGTTTATGGGGACAGCGGGGCCACAGCTTTAACACAACTGGACAGCACATGAAAGACAAACGGCCTGTTCCATCCAACGTGCAGAAAACACAGTGGAAACAGCACTAGGAGAACCGACAACAGCCTGATCCCGATCATTACAAATAAAGCAATAAGTCATTGTAGAAACATATTAATGTATGCTTATAGAAGGTGGGGATTCGGTTTGGAGGTGACCTTCAGGAAAAAATGAGAAGATGCTGCAATCACTGGGTCAGTGAAGATGTTCCGAGTGTTATGAGAAAAGAAAGAAAAATGATGACAGCAAACAGATCAGGGAAGATGTTTGACAGGCCCGATACGTTTTCCTCCTCCCCCTCCTCCTCTTTCTGTTTGCGTGAGAATGATAATCACATTGCAGCTCAGTGCGCTGTCACTGCGTCACTTCTGATTGCTGCTAAATTAATAAGTGGTGGCAGATTTACGACCCTGCCGGGGTTAAGGGAAAAATATTTCTTGTGTTCATCCTTCGCCATTCATTACACGTGTATAAGATGCAGTGCGACTCTCACTCAGGTCACACAGTAGACTGCACTGAACCCTGTCTGAGCACAAACACATGCATTGACTTATGAACCCTGCACGCTTTTGCCGGGAGCGTCGGAGGTGTTTTTGGTGAAATGAAGGATCTGTGTTGGCGCTCAGCTCCCATCCTGCCCCCTCAGAGTCGTCAATGCTCTTGTGATGGAGAAAACGGGACAGAAATATTTTCTTTCATTGTGGAAACGCGTCTGAAATAGCAAATAACAGGCTTTCAAATGTGCTGCTTTTCATTTTTTTAAATGAGAGAAAATTGCTTCGTCCTTTTTTTCAAAATCTCTTGTTTGCCAGGCTACTCCTACGTCCCCCCTCCACCCCACACACACACACACACAAACTCACCACCCCTCTTTACAGCTTTCAGACCAATGTAATTAGCAGAGACTTCGTGTTTGGGAGGCATGGGTCTGGTTTGGGCCTGAGAGCTATCGACATTTACCCTCTGCAAAGCAGCAGGCATCTCAGCTATGAGGCAGCTCGCTGTGAGTCTTACAGCACTGAGGGCTCTTGGAGGACCATTCAACGATTTAAAAGAAAACATCTCTGCGCTCATTTTGACTATATATCAACCCATTTAACATTGCTATACCTGCAGTTATTGCCTTGTTTTAGCCGCCCAGCTTTTCTGAACAGTGCAGCGCCAATATAAAACTCATTATTAATCTAAGGATGAGATGTTTCCATTTTATATCCCATTCAGGGACAGAGCGAGAGAGGCGAGAGGTGGTTCTGGTTGATTTCCACTTTTACATCTTCTAAATAAAACCTTTAACCATATAAGCAATCATTCCATGTGGTTTGGTCAGGCTCTTCCTCCCATCAATCACTCTCGATCATAGGTCTGTAATGCCAGCACCATCTCCCACCAGCTCACGTCTGTATATCATGTATTCATATAACCCATAAATAGGATCGAAATGAAATAAAATGAAAAATAGATTAAAATTTGAGCTTTCTCAATAAAGGTGACTATTTCTTAAACAATAGACTGAAGAGCTAAAGAAAAGAAAACTGTTATAAAAATATAAAGAGCATCTATGACGGCAGGGAAAGCACAAACCCAGACCACACTGGAACCATTTTCTTAAAAGTTGCTGTTTCTTTTTTCGTGTTTTATCGCTGACAACCGTCTCAGTCAGCAGCACAATGTCAATCTGGCGCAAGACACAAGTGTGACTTCCAGAGGAGACTCCAGTCGGGATGTATTGAATGAAATAAAAGGTTGGTATAAGAAGAGTCACAGTTTTTGTTATACCAAGCCCGACTGAATGAAGCACAGCAGACATCTAGTCTGACCATCACAGTCAATACTGGAATATGTGTCATCTAAATCAGTTGGTGCTCCATCAAGGTCTAAAAGCTTCTCCTTGTTGCTGTGTGACCAGAAACAAACATAAATAAAGAGGAGAGGGGGAGATCTTACAGCCAGGGGCAGATCAGCTCTGCATGGCATAGTGTTATACTGGAGATTTTCTGTTCTTATGATAAATGTTGCCACAGTCCTCAGGCCTAACATGGCAGAACAGATGATCTTATCACTCATCACAAGTGTGATCTTCAGCACCTTTTGACGCCATGCAGTCAGGATTTGAGGTGGTGTGTCGCTCCCTGAGGAGCCAGTCTTTCCCCTAAGTGATACTGGGTGGAGGCTTCGTCTGTCTTCAATTTCACTGGTAATAATTCACTGAGATGACAATCATGAATGCTGTAATGCTAAGGCAACTCACACAACTGCATATGACATTTGAAACAATGTCCTCTTTCTCCCAGTCCGACACAAAGATCTGTTTTGTGTGGCACCATGGGCAGAAGCAGTGTTAGTTGATGTTAGAGTAGATTCTGCTCTGGACTTAAATGTTGGACAAGTAAATGTGCAGCTTGGGATTTTTATGTATGATCAGTTCTAATGGAAAATGAAACAAATTGGATTTGTAGTTAAAACGTTTATATACACGAGACACCATTAAAAGTTAAGTAAGTAAAACGAAGTATTGAATCAAAATTAAATGTTTATTTTACATTTAAACTATCAAATATAAGCCAAAATATATTTTTTGACCCAAAACGTTTAAGATTTTACTGTAATCATGATTTGGACTTAATAAAACAATTATTTAATTTTTGTTTGTCAAATTTCTGAACACATTAAGCGGACTCTTTTACTTTCTATTTCATTATTACAGGGGACTTTAGTTTTATTATTCCCATTTTCTTTGATTTGCATTTTCTTTTTTCCTGGCAGCACTGAACAAAATTGCACAGAGGAAGGTGTTGGCTCCACTGAAACGTTGCTGCAAGGCTTTTTCCTGGTTATGGCAATGTACTACAAATGTAATTGCACTGTTTCTATTGAATTAACACTTATTACTTCTGTTATTATGATTGCTGTCCATGGTTCAGTGACAGAGAGTAAGGCCTGTTTGGAAGCATCAGCATAAAGCCTTTGTCCTCCAGGTTTGATTTTCTGATCAAAAGTAGTCAATTAGCTTGTGGACACATCGTGACACAGACTGAAACCTGGACCTGACTCATCACAGCCAACAATTCTTATCAAAATCAAATTTAGGGGGAAATTGCACAAGAAATCATCATTAGATATTAACGTTAATTTTTACAGAATGTAGTGCAAACAAAAGTCAAATTAGAAGTAAAGGAATGTGATTAATAAACTCAACTCAAATATACTGGTTTGCTCAAACACACACACTGTGTCTGCCCAACCCCGCTCCAAGAATGTGATTGAATTTATGAGAGCTGTCTGACCCACATGATGCTAATGATCTGTACTCTTTGGGTGTCTTTAAGGACAAGAGGAATTTTTTGCGAGCACTTCTGACTGTTTACTGGTGTAAACAGGGACTTTGTTGTAATGGCTCAAAGTTTGGAACTCAACTGTTGGGGGCTAAAATGGCTGCCAATGGTGTGCATCACATCACCCAGCCTATGTCAGCCCCTGACGGGGGAAAAACAACCACCCCCCACAGCTGAGTTAGTCAGCAGCCATCGTCAGTAAATACGTCCTTAATACCCTCTGGAATCAATTTCCTCCCACATGGCCAGCATGTAGAGGATCGATTTCATCTCAGGACAAAATAATGCCTGGTACAGAGGTGAGCCGAGGCCGGAACGTGGGGTGTGGAGCATGGGGTGGGGTGGGGTGGGGATGTGCAGCCCCTTTGTCACACCGTAGAGTGGGTCCTTTGAATCGCCTGGGTGTACAATCACCTCCGAGACCATCCATTACCCTCGAAGCTGTGTGGAATCCGAGGCTGTCACCAGGGTGACGAGCCAGTTGTTGGGTGGTGAGGGGTGATGCTGGATGGCGTACACTTTTTTTTTCTGAAGGGCTGGCAGGACAGTAAGGGGGTTGTCGAAAAAGAAAGAATGCAGGTGTTGGTGTAGCTTTCGCAGATGTAACCTGAAGTCCTGACCTGCATGTCAGCAAGAAGGCACATGGATGAAAAGATTGATATTCCTGTAAAGCTGCCTATTATAGCCCTCCGGCACGACATGTTCTGTTGTTGGCCTATTGTGCCTTTTTCCTGTGTTTGTGTGTGTGTGTGTGTGTGTGTCTGTGTGTGTGTGTGTGTGTGTGTGTGTGTGTGTGTGTGTGTGTGTGTATGTGTGTGTGTGTGTGTGTGTGTGACAGAGAGAGACCACGGTGATGAATGCGTGGAAACACTGACCGAAACGGCTACAAGACTAATACCACATCCCATCTCCTTCTCTTGCTCTTTCTAGCTCCCTTTGCAATTTCACCCTAATAGTTCCAGAAACTGACCCCACATATATCCCAGAGGCACGTTATTACATTTCCTGAAGTCGTATTTTACTCCTCCCCTCCCCCCAGCTCCCCCCCACCCACTTCAACCCTTACAACCAATCTCTCCCAGCCACCACCAGCTACACACCAATTAATGTGGGTTGTTCACCTGGCATTATAACTTAATAAACTTCAGGGGTAATAACTTTCTCTCTCTGCCCCGGCAGCAGCAGCAACACAAAGACTGAAGTGTAACCTTGTAGTTTATTCTGGATGGCTGCCCAGCACCAGTGACACAAAGGGAATCTGTAGCTGGAAGCCGGCTTTAACAGGATGTGATCTTTTTAAAGGTAGGACTCTACTGATGTTATTCACACTGCATCTATTTGGTTACCCAATAAGACAATTCAGACTCTCAGATTCCAATTTGCATCAGAAAAAACCAAGGACTTTTTTGCTAAGGTTTAGATGCCAAAACATGCTAATTCTACATTTTGATTGTTTTGAGAATTAAACAAAATAAATAAATGACTTAATTGGTGCTGGTGGGTGGATTTGGTTACCTTTAGTCAGAGCAAAGTTACACGTTTCCTCCTGTTTCCAAGGTTTATGCTATACACTACTTTAAGTTAGATAGCCTACAATGTCATACTACGCAAGAATTAAACCTTAACCTAAACAAAACTGGTATACCTTTAAAGATCCAGTGTAAAGGATTTAGTGCCATCTAGTGGAGAAGTGACTTATTGCAACCATCTAAATACCACTCCCTTCAAGCAAAATAAGAAAAGCCACAGGGGCCTTTTGGAAAGAAAAAATGCAGAAGGCCCCCTCGAGATCCAGTGTTTGATTTATCTGATCCGGGGTAATATGGAAACATGGAGTTGCAACATGGCTGACTCTGCTAAAGAAAACCTAATATAAAGGGCTCATTCTAAGCTGGTAAAAACATTACTAATTACAGTTTACACCAATGAATCAATGATTGTGTATATTATATTCCATATCTGATACATCCCCCTAAATCGTACACACTGGACCTTTAACCATAAAGCTGTTAGGCTAAGTTAATGAGCATTTAAAAAAAGATATGGACTTTTGTGACATATGTATAGATAAAACATAAGCCTATTTCAAAACAGAATTATGTCACAGGGTTTGGGCCATTACAACACAAAGCAATATATCCGAACACAGACAATTACAAACAATCACATACAGAGCAAAATGTGTTCTTCCAACCACCCTCCCTTAATGGTGACACACTGTGAATACGACTGGTCTGGTAACACCAGCGGCTTCTAAACCGAGGCCTCTCTGAGCCATTTGTATTGAAGTGATGGTGTTGGTCGGCACAAGAGAGAAATATGTCCACGTGTTTTCATCCATGTAGTTTTCAAAATGGCTGCCATGCGAACAATAGAAATAGCATTCAAATGTATCCAGTAAAGGAGACTGGTTTGAGCGAAGTATGTTTCACTTGCAGCCAGACTGGCACATACTGGTGGAAAGTCTAATAATTCAGACTGGAGGCTGATGGGCTCCATCCAGCCCGTAACCAGCCCTCTTCTCTGATGGATAGCTCACTCAGTTGGTGTAATAAGGACTGAGAGTGTTTATGTATGCATGTGTGTCTGAGAGGAAAACAGGGAGAGACAAATGTGTGTCTGTGTCTGTGTGAGTGTGTGTGTGCCAGTCCAGTAATAAAGTGTGCATTTGGATGTGTGTGAATGTTTACAATTTGTGTTTCTTCTTCTGAAGGCCAATATGGGGGAAGGGTTTGTGTTGGGAAGGGGGGTACTCCCTTCTTCTCCTTTCCTCATGCACTCACACACACTACCAACGCACACTGATCAAACGGTCACGCGCTCAGGCACATGGATCACACTCCTGTGGCAGACCTGGAGATTTATCCGGCGGGATTAGAGGAAGGGGAACAAAGCCCGTTCACATGCAGCCTCGCTTCATGAAAATACAAGAAACCAAATTTAGAGAAAAAATTATAAATTAATGGATTTTCCTGTTCCAACCAGAAATAAGTCAGGGGACTTTGGAAAAGTGGTTCCGACTGAGCCAAGCGCGCCGGCGCATGCATGATGGATTAAATGTTGTTGTTAGTGCGAGTGATGGCAGAAAAAAAGAGCAAACCCGTGTTACTGGCCCAACGCTGCATAGCCTTATATCAGGATGATTGCGACTGCATGACAGGTAAAATATTATTATTATCTTTGCAGGGTGAGCAGATGATTAAAACAGCAACTCACAGGCGACTGTACGAGATGAGGCTGCCTATAATAACATGGAGTTGTGGAATATAAATATTCAGCCAGCGATGGTTTGAATAAATATGATTAAACTAGTAAGTATATGATTAAGCGATTTCTTAATGTTAATTTGCAATACTAGAGTAAATGTCAGTCTTCACAAAACAATAAGCTAATTCCTTGAACTCCTCTCGTGAAGGGAAGTCAAAGCTTCAATCTTTTGTCCCCAGCATGTGCTCACTGCTACAAACCGGAGCAGCATCAGAAGATCCTGTGTGCATGTGTTCGTGCTTTCAAGGTCCAGACTGACCCTCCTCTCACATGTGCGCGGCGCCGAGTCCCGCACGGCAGAGTAGGTCCACGCACGCCGCGGCTCTCTGACTTATGATGCGTCTGCTCTATAGAGAGCCAATGTCTCCTGCTCCGCGGCTCCGAGCCGCCGGGCCAGTGATGGACGACCTGACTCCTTTTATGGTTTTTATGATTTTTTATGATTTTTAAAGGAGCACGGGGGCGCGTATGTGAATGACATATACAGAGGATCATTTCAGTTGATGGACAGAGAGGAGGCGCAGGCGCAATGAGCTGGTTTATCCCTCTTATTATTATGTTAACAACTAGAGAAAAGTTCCGTTTCAGTTGAGCGGAAATGGGACAGTGCGCGCACATACGCGTCCACGCATGCACAAAGGAAAATTATTGAGAGTGGTTGGCTGAAGAATTAATATCAGAGCAAAGCAGAATATCAACTATTCAATGTCTGGCTGCATTACAAACACAGTTAACTGAGCCCGTCCATGTTCCTTCGGACTGGTCTTATTGTTGCACACGGACACGTACTGGAGCGAAGACACAATAGCATGCGTGCTGTGGACGGGCATACACTAGGTGAAGTAAAGATACTAAGATCTGCTTTGGTCCAAATTATTAATTTTAATAATGAATCTAACGCAACAGCCGCTTGGTCCTTTTTCAAACGAGGCAGGAGTGCGCATGCCCCGCCAATTAACTCCAGCAACAACCTGGAGGCACCGCAAACCCAGCACGGTTCTCTGCTGTCACACAGAGAGATCTGATGATGAAGATGAAGAGCAGCAGAGCAGAAAACCCAGAAAAAAGATCTGAATATTATAATTATCCCCCCCCCCCCCCCCCCCCCCCTCCACTTTCCTTATTTAGTTTTTTCTACTGAGCACCTGCTGTTAAATAACGTCCCTTCTGAGCTGCTCACTCCCACTTAAAAAGCGTTCAGGGGGACCTCTATCATTTCCCCCCATTTTATAATCCTCTCTAATAATATGTTGTTTAGTTCATGAAGCCACTTTATGTGTTGGCTTTGGGCTGTTGCCAGGTAATCCACTCTAACGACCCCTGAGTGCCTGGACATACTCTCAAAGTATCATGTAAGTAACAGCATCACCTAACACACATATCATGTTTAGTTTTGTCAAGGTGGTTTGGGCTGTTACTCCCACGGTGTCATTTTTAAATCTTGATCACCCTTTTCTTTAGAATAACTATCTCGCAAGTTGATGTTATTTGCCAACCACTTGCTGAGTGCTGCTCGTGTTTGCCAGATCAATGGAAATGGAAATTGTGCAAAGCGGAGGGTTTGAGGTAACGTCACAGAAAAGTCTGCAGCTCTGGAGCATCGCAGTGTGGTAATCTGTTCCACAGGAGCCCGCTGGTAAAACACGGATGATACGAGCCAAATATCCCAGTAAGCGCAGAGAGCAGAAGGTGGGGGCACTTTGGCTCTCCGGCTCTTTGTTCTTGTTTTATGGCGGCATTAAAAGCATTTACAATCTCCCACTCCCCGCTCTCTCTCTCGCTCTCTGGTGCGCTAGTTCCTGCTTTAATAACTTACTTTGATCCAGGCCGTCTTTGTCCTCACTCCCTTCGCAAATGTCCTTATTTTCCTCGAACCGTCCTCCCGGGATGGCGGCTGGATGGAGGCTCAGCTCGCGCGCAGCGGTGGAAGTTGACTCCAGGATGTACGTAGTGGTCTCGTGCTGGTGCTGCCCGCCGATTTTGGCTGCGATCTCCCCGCCGAGGTGGCCGAGCTGCGGCTCCAGCTTGACCTGGCCCGTCTGCCCCTGGCCCGGCACAGTCTCGGGGCCGCGCGGCGCGCAGTCAAGCCACGACCGTAGGTACCGAGTGTCCGCGGCGGGCACGTGCTGGGCTGGGATGTACGGATGGTAGACGGTGGGGAGGCCACTGGCACCATGGTGCGGGCTGAAAGGGCTCCAGGACGGCGAGAAGACCGGGGGCTTCGGCTGGAAGCTGCAGGATGGGTACGAGTCTGGATGGGGATGCTCCGGGTGCGCAGCGCCTCCAGGCTGCCTCCCGCCCGCAGCTGCTGCGGAGCTGGAGCCGGAGTACTGGACGCTGGGGAAGCGAGTCGGGGCTGAGAGTTCATCGCTCTCGTGACTTATGATGGAGTCCACGTAATAGTTGCTCAAAGTCCCAGAAATGGACATTCTCGGACATTATCTGCGCAACGCTGCGAGTTCACTAAACAGAGAACAAGAAGAGGGACATGACGAGATTTTCTCTCTTCCCCTCTCTTTCTCTTCCTCTGTTCTGTCCTCCGCTGGCTCCCTCCCTCCCTCTCTCTCTCTCTCTCTCTCTCTCTCTCTCTCTCTCTCTCTCTCTCGCTCTCGCTCTCTCTGTCTCTCTCCTCTAGCCCCCTTCCTTCCCAACAACTTGCTCACTATAGTGAAACAAAGTGCTACAGCCTAGTCTCGCACAGTGCAGGGGGGTAGCGTGCTCGTGTGTGTGTGTGTGTGGTGGGGAGGATGGGGGGGTCCGGCGCAAACTGATTGGCCGGACCTTTTCTTCGAGCCTGATAAAGCGTCAATGGAGCGTAAATCAACCCTGGTAGTTGGCCTTTCTCCCTCTCCCTCCCTCTCTCTCTTTAATAGATTGCTCCTCTTCTAAATAAATTGTCTAGTTTATATGCAATATGCAAAAAGGACAGTTCTTCTGTATGGAGTCT
Organism: Pleuronectes platessa; assembly: GCF_947347685.1. Lineage (NCBI taxonomy): Eukaryota > Metazoa > Chordata > Actinopteri > Pleuronectiformes > Pleuronectidae > Pleuronectes > Pleuronectes platessa. The sequence goes on from NC_070641.1 coordinate 5,270,718, forward strand.
GTGTATCTATGGCTGCTGTCAAGCTACAATTATATAAAACCGTACATGCGTAGTCTAGACACTGGGCCTGGGAGCGGAGCGCAGACAATGGCTGACAATTACGCAACGCTGGTACTTTATTTATTTATTTGTTTATTATTGATTTGCTTAATCAAAATAGACGTGCGTCCATTTCGGTGTGAAGCGCATTGCTATTGCGCATCCATCCTTGATCAATTGCGCACAGGCCATCACTTAAATCAATCCCGACATCAGGGAGTCTGCATTTAAAACAGCATTAGTGTGACGGCCAATAGTGTTACACTTGAGTCGTGCCAACTGCAGAGAGATGTTCCATCTATCCATCCCAGAGAGGATGGATGGAGGGCTTCACACCTACGTTAAAGTATTTACCCGCTTCCTAAATCTGCTCTGAAGGTTTTCTCTGACACTGTTTTACTGGCAGATTAAGAGTCATTTTTGTTAACGAGCGCCATTAAATCGAGTCCTGCGTGGTTATGCCCCTTGTCTTAACTGCGCAAACTACTTCAACTACTTTTTTGGGGTCCCGTTTAATACCATAATAAAATCCTACACGAGGGCGGTTGCTTTGGTTTTATAGGCCTGATATATGGCCAGTGGTTGTGCGGACCGTAAACGCGACCGAGGCTGCTGCAGCTCGGGTAAAGGGCGCTTCTCACTCAGCGAGAGAACACGACACGGGCCGGAGTTCGAGGCTGAGTTGGAACAGGAGATCACCCGGCCCCGCGGGTCGGAGTTGGAGCTTCCGGTGCTGTCCACTCTTACAGCAGCGGATGACGGATACAAACAAACTGGGTTTCAATGAGCAGCAGCAGACCCGGACTGGATGTGAGTCCAGACACCTCATGTTGACCTTCATCAAAGTCACCGGGATTGTAAGTGTTTATATTTCTTCATAATAATCACAGACGTGGAGTCTTAGAGTCTTTGGGGAAGTCGGGCTGCTGGAAGGGGCTGTAAATCCCTGCCCTGTGTAGCGCACTCGGTTATTTACGACAAATAAATATGAACTACGCCTTGCTTATAAGGTCTAATGCCTTTATTTATGGGAGATGGCTATAACCGGGCGTTCGGGTCTGCAGGGGAGAAATGATGAGTCCGAGCGGAGACAGACTGAGCGGCTGGTTTTCATTCATCAGCAACATAAACCCCAAACCAAGAGTCCTTTAAACACCCAGGAGCAACCTGAAAGGACCCAGCTCCAGCTCAGCACGGACATCCCCTTCGGACCAGACTGGACCAGAGAGGACCAGACTGAGAAGTGCAGTCATGTGAGGATGACGTGTCTGCTGCGTGATCGTAGGGTTAGTGCGTAAAGGAGCGGCTGGCCCTTTTGGAGGCGGCCTGGACCATTTGTTTAAATGGAGACCTAATTATTGATAGTGTAGAGGTTTGTGTTTAATTGAATATTGTGCAAACTCCATTTAGTGACGAAACACCACCCTCCCCATCCTGGATATCTTGCAATATTCAACTAGTAACGGAGCTTGTTTTCCAACAACACGTCCCAAAGCAGTTGGCAGGGTTTCCGACGTGTTTCGGCAGAAACAGATTTTGTTTTCCAGTCAGAGATGCACGGGATATTTTTTTGGCGAAATGGCCTCTCCTCAGACCGCAGGCTGTGGGATTTTAATCTTTTTTTTCGTAGGGCCTCCGCCCTGCAGACTGGGCTGCAAACCAGACAGCGCGTTAATTGGAGACACTGGTGCTGTACAAAAAGAAAAGAAAAAAAACCTTGAAGACATTATCTGCAGCCGCCTTCACTGTCCTTACAGAAGTGACTTGGGAAAAGAACTCTCTGCACTCTCGCTTAGGCGACACACAATACCGTTTAAAAGTATGAATTTTAGAAGTATTATTCCCTTAACACTGTACTTTAATATATAGCCAAAACACTTTTCTATTAGACATTTCGCAGGGGAGTCTGGCCAGTTGAAGCTTATTTATTGTCAAAAACTGTGGATTACTTCCGCTGCCACTAATCGGTAATTTAGTACTTTAGGTTACAGCCTCGTTACCGCGCTCTGAGCCGCTTTTGAACTGTTTTGATCAGAAAAGAAATTACGATCTAAAGCATTTGGGTAAATTTCCAACCAAACTCTCAATTAATACCAATCTGATATTTTAGGTTCATTGATATCTAATTATTGTGACCTGTCGGCTAATGGCGTTTAATTTTCTACCAGTAAAATAATTTACTGTTCAATAAAAGCCATGTGTCCTCAGAACAGAATTTGATAATAATTCCACGAAAGAAGTCGGAGTACTACTATTAAACCAGACTTCAGAGAAACTCTTCACTCCTCAGTTCAGGATTTCAAAGCTGCACAGTGTTTTCTGCAAAAGATTTAAAATAACCAAGAGGACGAGCTGCTGATTTGAAATACACACAAGTGAAATACCAGGCGGCAATTTAGCTTTTGCCGGATCGTTTATTTCCACCAACAGACCTGCTTTTAGAAAGCATAAATTTAGACGGTATTTTTAATTACACTTTAGGCACATCCACAGGGGTAATTTTGTTTTGAAAGTGAAATATTGTCCATGATAGGTCTTGGGATGCACACACGCTCTGTTCCAAAATTCTCATCTTCACAGTTATACATTTATTCTCGGTTTATTTTTCTTATGTTTATTTTTTTTCGTATTGTCTACTACTACTATTGTTGTGAAACATAGTTGACTTTTCAATAAAAGGTAAAAATTAACATGAGCTGCTTATATATTAAAGCAGTTTAAATAATAAGGTTATTTTATTTTAGCAGCTTAAATATATAAACAGCTTGTGTTTATGAGTAGATTTAGTTTGATCAGAAAAAAAAATCCTTTTAACAGAACTTTTATTAATATATTTAGTGAGTCAGGTCAGGATCCATTTAAACACAGCTGTAAAGTAGAATACTGTAGGTTACTTGTTCCCTAGCAGAGGGTTAACATTTAAATTTCATCAGGCTATTTATTTTATAAAATTTCCATTCATTACATCAGTGCTGGGAAGAAGAGGCTTCAAAGCTAATTTAAAAAAGGTACATATATTTTATTTATTTAGGTATTTAAAATTATAGATTTTTTAAAGGTCTCGTTCAGTTGGTAAATTAATTACAGTCTATATTTAAGTTAATGTAATACTCAAATTAATTATTTTTAGCTTTAAAAATACATTGTCTACAGCGTGTCAGACATATCGTAAATAAAGTGATTAGATCAAGATTGATTATACATCAGGAAAATATGCTTAAACAATCATTCTAACATTCTTCAAATTCAACACACACACTCATGTTGTGATGTGTTGACACACCAAGCACTGTGAAATAAATCATTAAACAGCATCATTTGTAAATACTGACTTCAGCTTTCTATTTTGATGACAAAGCCTCAGTAGATCCCTAACAATAATGGCAACTGAACATGATAACGCCTTTGATTGATACAAGCTATATATTTTAATAACAGCCATTGCCTGGGCCTCATAGATCATGTAGAGCATCACATTTCTCAGCTGAAGATCTTGAGGAGGCTCTAGGCATTCTCCCCGAGCGTCTTTACAGCTCAGATGGTGAAGTTGTCTTTGTAAACCGAGTCAGGAGAGAGTTATAAACTGACTGTCCATGACAGCAGGGAAAGTGAAATGTATCATGATGTTCTCTCAGCAGCAACAACAACTGCCCTGAGACACAGCTTACTGCAGCTGCTGGGCTCTCTCTCTCTCTCTCTCTCTCTCTCTCTCTCTCTCTCTCTCTCTCTCTCTCTCTCTCTCTCTCTCTCTCTCTCTCTCTTCTGTGTGTGTGTGTATATTTAGAATATGTATTTAGTAAATGTATGTGTGTATATGTATATATGTCACGATCTTACCTCAGCAAAAAACGATTTCACCGAGTTAATTCAAATCTTAATTATTAATCTTTTATGTAGGAGGACGTCTCTGCTGTGTTATTAAATATAAAGGTAGCAGCTGGACGTGTGTCACACACTGTATATGTTAGTTACTTTAGTTAATAAATTCATGGCTCGACTCCAGAACTGGACGTTTGAGCAACTGATCAGTTCATTCATTTTTTTTAAGAGGGGAGATAAATATGCTGAGTGTTCCCACAGTGCTGACTTTAATGCCCCCTGGATGTCTGAGTTATTATCCATCTTGATCTAATTAAAATAGCCTATAAGTTTTACCATGACCACTCCTTCACGATTAGACCAGAATAGTCATATAACACAGGCAGGGGAAGATAACAGAATAGGTGTATATATATACACCCGAGCTTACATTATATTTATATATATGTATATATATACATATATATATTACATCATATGTAACATTATCATGCATGAATCAGAATAATTTTTGTCCTTTTTCTATTTGTTATTCTATTTACTGCTATTCCTTTGTCTTCTGACTGCAGGTCTCACATGACTATTCTGGTCTGATCATGTTGGAGTCTTCATGGTGTGTGTGTGTGTGTGTGTGTCTGTGTGTGTGAGTGTGTAATTTCAATGTAGACACAGAAATTATATTCACATGGTTTAGTGTGGGTAAGTAAATGTAGGCCCAGGAAATGTGTACGTGCGTGTGAGTGTGTGTGTGTGTGTGTGTGTGTGTGTGTGTGTGTGTGTGTGTGTGTGTGTGCATGTGTGTGTGCCATTGGTCACAAAGGTGCATACACACCCAGGAGATTCTGCCTCCTTTATTTGCCCTCCTCATTATGAAAAAAAAAACTGGAGCAGTATGTTTAGCTTAACGAAACATATGTGGAGTTTTGTTAGTTACTTCATGTGTACATCAGCCCGCAGTTACCCTCAAGTCTGCGTGGGTACAGAATGCTGTAATACATTAAAGGTTAATGTGTCATATAAACTCTAACATTACACTATAAATTATATCTAATGTTTATCACTATGTACAGGTTCCTCATAGGGACGTTATTTCCTCTCTGTAACCTGCTTCACTTTAATTTGCTGACAAGGACTCCAAATAAATAAACAAGTGAGAACTATCAGACTTTTGTGGACTTGATGTTTGTTCTTTGCTTTGTGTTTCTTCTCTTCTAATTCAGTTTGGGATCATTCCGAGCATTAAAACCCGTGAAGCTGTTGTAATTAGCTGGACGCTCCGTTTCAAGGGTTTAAAATGAGATCACTTCTGCTGCTTAATGGAACATTAGAGCATTTTAAACCAACACTTCATCCACTGGCCTACTAGACTGTATATTAATTCTGCAATGTCTGCCACAATAATAAACTTTGATTTACAATCGGCTTCTTCATTTACCGTGAAGTTACTAACGGAGAAGTTTATTTAAGGACCCATTTGGTTTGGTTTATGCTTTTGTTAAAGGGTGCATAAGGCAGTTTTATCCTCTTCATCGGGACTGAAGAGTTTTACTGCTCAGGTCCTCCATTTCCTGTTTTGCACACTTGCTGTTGGGGCCCCTATTGATCCCACACATCCAGGCTTTTGTGGAATGCGTATGCACGCTGGTGTCTCTGAGGTCCCATTAAGTACAGTGCAAACAGCAGACTCACAACAGAGGAACAATGTTCTTGTGCCGGAACCAGGATGATCTCTAGATTTCTGTCTGTTATTAGAATCCCCAAAACCACTGACATTCAATCAACCACAGAAGCAATGAAGGAGGTTTTGGTTTTCAAGAAATGTTGCATTTCTCACAGATCCTTAAAATTGTAGCACTTACACACTAACAGACTTATCAACTAGGTCATATCTCTTTCATCAGAAGCATACAAATCTACACTACATTTACAGTCTATTTATGTATTGATCCACAATTTATCTAAACCGTTTGTGACTGCAGCCACACAGGCAGTGTAGGTGATTTTACTTCAGCTTAACATTTATTTACATTTCCCTATTTAGCAAAACTAAATGAAGCCTGTATCGAAACTTATACAATTGTTGCACATAGTTGGCTTAAATTATTCTTAACCGGTAAAATAAGGGATACTGGCTTATTTTGGGGGAAAAGGTGAGAGAAGCATCGCCATCATGGCTGCATTTAAAAGTCTCAGTGACAACTTCCATTGTGAGATCCATCCATTCATCCTGCTGACAGAGCTTTGATCCTTTTCAGCAGTGACACAAGGAAGAGAGAAGCTGGTGGGAGCCAAGCTCAGATGCAAGCCAAGCATATCTCACTGTATTTTACGATTCGAAGAAAATAGTCGATATGAAAAGAAGTAGTGGCTATGGTGTGTCAGTACTGACACCCGATGCTAAGGTCGCATACATCCATATAGGAGGAGCAGTGAGGTAATTGCAGCCTTTTTTAGACACAGTTACTTAAGTTTAGAACAATACTTCATTCCAATGGTTGCAGACATACAGACAGGGTGGTCAATGAGGTTTTTGGTCCAAACTCTAGAAAGTGTCTGCCAAGTTAGTTAACTAACCTCAGCCTAACTGTTCATTTGCTCAGTGTTGAAGGCCAGTGAAGGAAAGTGTCTGCTGAACATTGACTTCAGGCAGTCACTGACCATTGTGGAACGTTTCCAAGTATATATACTTTTACACTAGACCTCTTAAATATAATTCCAGTGTATAAATTGAACCCACATATTTGTTTTCAGAGGCAATCATTGTCTCTTTCCATCTGCTACATTTAGGTAGGTGGGGTATTTGCACCTTCAATGTTGTATATAATAGAACATGTTGATGAGCTAATAAAATCAGATTCTTTGCAATTGGTTAATTTAACTTCGTATGAAGAGGTTCAAAATAGTTTCAACTCACAAAACCTTGAGAGAATGTCTTCAAATTTGGTAAAAAAAAGTCACTCAAGGATAATTTACTCTGGTGTTTGAACATCAAAGATCAAGGTCACTGTGACCTCATGAATTATAAATTTGTAGAAATGTAACCCATGCTGAGATCAGCATCACGGTTGTACACTCACACTTGAAAAGCTGCTTCGTAGCCACAGAAGAGAAAATAGAGCTGTTTTGATGATCTGACTATGACTCTGTATACTCTGAACAAGTTCACTAAAAGACATGTGTTTGTTGTTTCAAGTTGCCGGGTTACTCTCGGTCCCCAAAATGTTTGAAGTACTTGGACATCTCTAATGTTATTGAATTAAAGTTGAAAATCAGAACTTGATGAACCATAGGAGGCTTTTTAACGTTTGAATATCGAATATTACATTTCATTTAGCTGAGGCTTTCATCCAAAACTAAGATTATTATTATACTTACAATAAGTGCATTCAACCATGAGGGTACAAACCAAGAACAAAACTACAAAGTGCAATGTGATGTTACTGAGTCCCACCAGGAATTCCAAATTTCAGGGGGGGAGGCTGTTGCAGACTCAAGTGACTGATGTCATGCTAGATTTTTTTGAATATTGTGAAGCACAATGTGATTTTTGGAGGTAGTTTTTGCAGGAGCAAGTGAAAACTACAGAAGCAGGTGCAATTCCTTAGTATAAAGTCTTCAGACAATGTTAAGACAAATAAAATGTCTAACCATGTTTGTACTTCTATCTTAGTGAAGGTACTTATTGACATAATGCATTTCCCAGCCCCTTACCCTCTAACCCGGGACCTAAAACCAAGTCTTAATCCTCAAATAGCCCATTGAAAAAGTGAGGACCGGTCAAAATGTCCTCACTTTCCAGAAAGGTTCTCACTCTGTAGAGTCTATGCTTGAAATGGACCTCAAGAAAATAGAAGTACAGGAACACAAACCCACAGACACACACACATTTCTATCACATTGTGATTTACGTCTCCTCTAACTGGGAACATTTGATCTAACTCACCTTGATGCTTTCAGCACTTCCAGTGGATCAGGATGCTGCAGCTTCTGTGATTTGTCGTGTCTGTTGCCCATATGTTTCAGACATTCTTCGGGTGCGCTTTGAGTTTATGTTTGGTTTATTCTAAAATGGACAATGCCCATTAATTAACATATAGGTATTTGAGTTCATCATGTAAATCTGCCAGATTTAGACATGCAGGCCAATTTTCTGCAGTTCCTGGCAGGATTGATGACATGTAAAACTTTAAAAGAAAAAAAGAAAATGTACAACACCACACAAGCACAGAGAAAATTAAAATAGTAAACGTATGAAAAAAATCATAATGTATATAATTAACTAAAACTGCTCATATGCACTAACAGAAAACAGAAAGAGACAAAAGCAGATAAACAGAATCAATCAGGTGCATTTATGACAAACAAATGATTACAGTATAATTTGATTAATTGTATTGTGAAAAGTCAAATACACTTCAGAGCTTGGAGCCCAGCAGGAAGTAGAACACCATGGAAGCAGGTGCGTGGATATGAAGAAGATGTTCCCATAGCCGAGACACTTGTGGTGGTGATGAGGTGATGAGCTGTGTCCAGGCTGGAGGTGGTGCGGGGGTGGAGGTGGGTCACTTATGCTGAACTGACAGTTGAATGACGGGATTTAGATAGAACATTTTAAACTTTGACAGTTCATGGCTCGAGGCCAGTGAGGCTGGTTGTGATTGGATGAAAAGAGAAAGAACTGAGAATGAGCTGGTGGAGCCTAATGGAAACCATGCATGTGACCTCGGAGTCATGCTGTACAAGAAGTGAGTCTTCCTGACTGAACTTTTGCTGAGATTCAGTAGGAAAGCAGATTATGACAAAAGAGTACGTGTATCATCACTTGATTCAATTATTCAATTCAATTTTGAACACATAATTCTGTAAATTGTCGAAATTTAGTTTTTAGTACCCTTTTCTATACGCACCGAAATTCAAAAAATTATAAGGAAACCAACACGAAATAAAAAGTCAAATTCATGTATTTTCTCTCTTAATTGATCTTTCAATTTGTGTTTCCTTACTTTGTATGTAAAGGACACATACTGTTTCCCAACTGTAGGAGCGGCTTGAAAGTGATAGGCCACTGTCAGGAAGTCACCTCCCATTGAGACATACAAACATGATGCCTGTGGGCTTGCTTTACATGTTTATCTTTTTTTGTTTTTATTTATGTTCTAACTCTTAGCCTTTTAGCCTCTTAATTAAAGGAATATATAGCCTATCTATAAACGCTTGTCCTATGTGTGCTGTTGCCAGGATGTGTGCAATGTTTTTGAACTCATGGCATAAAAAGGTAATTTTATGTAATATTTCTTATTCTTACTCTGGTATACATGTAAATAACCCTGGCTAGTATAGTCACAATATTCAGAGTCAACCAACCACGGACGTTTAATTATTCATTCATGCAACCAACCAAATGATATGTGTTCAATTCTGAACATGTCGGCAGTTTTTCTCTGGATCGAACCGATTGTTTAGAACTGAGACACAGACCCAGCAGGTTACCATTTGATAGAGTTTGTGATATGTGTGTTTGTGTTCCCCCACACTCATGTGCACAACATCAGGGAGTTTCCTTGCACAGTCCTTGGCAGTCATATATGTAAATGTGACATGACATGTGTTTGAAGCTGCTATGATTGGTGATAGCATGGGAAAGTATGATGATTGGTCAAATTACAGCTCTTATGATGAAAGAATAAAACAAATCTATATATCTGTCTTTATAATATTTAGGTGATGATTAAAAAATGTCGAGGATGTCAAATTTTTTTTACAGTCAACTGCTTCATTTACAGCCTGTATGTCAATAACAATCACCGTCCCATGTTTGATGTGATGTTGAGAGAACTGGCGGCGGCACTGGTGACAGGACGCAGTCAGACAGTGAACTGGGCCTGTTAAATGTTAATGTGCTATTAAATGCACTGCAAATTATACAGAAACCCTCTGCCGCTGACACAGGAAAGAAAGAGGGCGAACAGATTTACAGCCATGTGGCAGTACGCTGAACTTCATAAAGCATATTATGTTTGAAAATAATCGTCCAGGGTTAATCATGACAGCACGAGAGTGACTGCAGGAGGAGGAACAATGAGGGCTATTACCTGACCCCTTCACTTACACACACTGACACACAGACACACAGGCAAACACTCTCTGTCTTACTCACACACACACACACACGCACACACACAAGCACAGGTTTGTGTCTATCTTAACTGGGACATTATGCACTCCTCAGCCCCTTACCTCAACCATAACCATCAATACTAACCCAACCCATAACTTAAATCTAAAACTAGTACCAAGTCGAAGGCAAAGGGATAGTTCATCAAAAAAACGTAAAAGAAACTATATAACAAACATAAAATGCCTCCATATTGCTCCTGTGGTGTCAACCAAGTGTCCAGAAGTCCCGCCATTCAAATTCAACTTGAAACAGTGTCATCTACACCGTGGTTTTAGCCCAAATGTCCTCTGATATCCTCCTTCTGAGCCGTGTTCACGTTTGCATGCACACACTGCACAAACGGTACAAATTGCATGCAAGCTCTCACCCAAGGACGGAAGCATCTATAGCTAACATTTAGGCTCCAAACATGGTGTAAATGATGCCGTTTCAAGTCTAACTGAAACGGCATCATTTACGGCCTCCTCCCAAGGCTCATTAGATGGAGGCATTTAATGTTTTTCGAGTTTGAAGAAGGAATCACCAGCAACTTCAATTGTATTGGATTTGGCTGTAATGATGTTTACCCCTGAAACTCCAAAAGGGTTTTTCATTTTTCCGTGAACTATCCCTTTAACCCTGAAACGTATCCTAATTCTGCCAAAATGTCCCCACTCTGTAGATTGAAACCTCAAAATGGTCCTCACAAAGACCTGTACAAGGACACTCACAGACACACACAACCATATGTTCAGTCTCTTTAGTGATCAAGGTTTTATTTTAGAAACAAATTGAATTAACCTGCAATCCAGACCAACTAGTGAGCTGGTGGAGACGAGTCTCCTCAAGTTGGACCAATCACAACCATTTATCTAAAGTGACTGACAGAGGAGTACCGCTTGTGCATTGTCATTACAGTAACATCCAAGATGGCTGCCACTGATGTGGAGAGTTGAATTAGATCAGTATTTATAAAATCTGGAAGGAGTATTTTCTGTAAGAGAAGAACAAAATTGCCTTTAATAAAAATAATAGCTTTGATTGATTATTAACTTTGCGTCAAGTAGAAAAACAGATCATGCCGATAAGAATGTACCTTTCACTCTAAAAGACATCCATGTCATGTACAGTAGGCACAGAGCTGGTGGAGAGATGAAAACATGAAGACATTTGGAAGCACCTTACTGCAAACAAAGACCATATTTATTGAGGCTTCTGCAGCACATGGGAAAACCACCATGTAACCATTTTCAAGGTCACATCAAAGAACATGTGTTTTGAATTCACATGTGACGTTTGGATAACGCAACAAATCAGAAGAGGCTGCAGTTTGTTTTACCCATCAGATTGTCCGTTTAGAAAAAAACAAAAGCATCCTGACTACTGAACAAAGTGCAGAGTAAACAGCTGACAGAAGTGGTGTCGGCTGAAGTGCTCGCTGGGCTCGGCCTCCTCCTCTCCGCGGTCTGTTGGCATGCAGCTGCTGTGATTCAGGCAGTTTCAGGTTCCTGTGATATTAAGCATCCAGCCCAACAACTTGAAACTACCTACATCACACAGCTCCTGTTTGAATCCAAAGCGACTCGGCTCACTGTGAAGGTGGAAACACTCCAACTGCTTCTGGCACGTCACACAGAATCAACGGTAGCACCGAGCGACACTCACCATACAAACCAACAGCACAGAAACTCATTCAACTGTGGAGTCAACAGAATTATCTTTAGGTTTTGAACATTATAAGAGAATGATCATCCCAAAATAAAGTAAATTGTGGTATTTCTGACACCTCCCAACATAAACAGCCAGCAATTAATAATACTTTTTTATAACTAACTGTAACCGAGATCTTTCTTTTAGGTACCTTAGAGATTTCCTCTTTAGTGACAGGGTCTGACTCAGGCACACTGGTACAAATTTGCCAATTTTAGAATAAGACTGACAGGAAACAATGTAGCCTATCATCAAAAGGTGCTGTTTCTTATTTCATCTCATTTGGCTTTATTCACTAATATCTTCTTAGATTTTTTGGTTAATTTGTTCTTTAGTTGTAAACAAAAAAATATATATACCAGGAAATTATTACAAATGATGAACAGTATGTATGTATGAACATACTATAGTAAATTAAATCCCATCGTAAAACTTTAATATTGAAGAAAGCACAATAACTCATTAATTTGTACAAGCAGGTCAGTCAGAATCTAAATAAAAACGGTGTAAATAGGTTTTAAGAAACTTCTTCTTAACAACGTTTTGTGAATGAGGCTCATTGAAATCAGCCTCAGTGTTAAGTGTTGACTCTCACTCTGTTATTTTGTTCATTTTCTTGTGAGTGGATACGTTTGAAATATGTAATATGTTATGAGTTGTAAGAAAAAAAGCTGAACACCTCTAACTTCTCAATACGGCATCAAACTGTGTTCCACTTAAATCCAAGTAGTACAAATGACTAAAGCTTCTTGTGAGGTCAGTCTAAAATCTCTGACAATAAAAAGCATATTTTCACTTTGTACGATTACCCAGTGTGGTCCATGTTTATTCTCTCTCAACAGTCAACATGCAAAGTGCACATGCTGGCGTCAGCTAGAAGCTAGTTAGGAACAGACAGCAGCCATGTGTATGGCAGCGTGCCTGTGGCTATTTGTATCTGAACTCACCAGGAACTCTACTTTCTGCTATTTCCCTCCAGTATCTCTGCTTCCACTTCTCCTCTCTGTACACATCTGATGATGTTTCCAAGGCGGTGGAATTTGCAGAATTTTTATTTTCGAGTTCAAGCTTTTGGTACCTCACTGCATCAGGTGAATATTAATATTTTAGTTTTTCTGTTGATTTTGACACTTTCAAGCCACAGCAGAAATGTTTTTTACTTTCTGTCTGTATATATATATATAATAACGATAGGAAATTAACATGCCCAAGAATTTAAGAAGAATTAAGAAGTTAAGCCAATGTTTATTTTTTCAAATGTAATTACAGAACACGGAAAAGTTTCCCTGCTTACTTAACTTTACACTTAACTCTGGTGGCAGCTCACTAGGATTCTGGCAGCACGTAATGTTAGCCTACAGCTAGCTAGTAGCAACCTCAGACTTGGTTAATATGTTAATCTTCTCTTTATTCCAAGACAAAGTATTACTCTGCACCATTAAGGACCCAGTGTCATCTTAAAAGTATTGATATGCACCAGTTTCTTAAAAAATATATATATATAACAATACCAAGGCCTATTCCTTCCTCGGTTTTGCTTTTCTATTCTCTTCAGTTAATCATACAGTGATCTGTGTTTCCCATTCTGCTTCACATCCAGTTCACATTAGTGTAATGGAGTCAAAACACCAGGGAAATTACAATGTTAGAGGTACATGCCAAGAGACAACAGACAGACCCTATGAACCGAATGGCAGGTAACCAACTCGTGAGTGCATAACCACACTCAACATTTTGTACGTGGCATTGGATAAGACTTTGCAGCACTGCCTTCCTCTGGCAATAATCGAATGATTAGAGTGCATGTAGCTGAATCCAGCAGCGGGAGGTCCGACCACTGCTTTAAATCACATCTAACAAGTACAATCCCGTCAGCGCCAGCTTCCTGCTCGGCTTAATGAATATCCAACTGTGTGACCCTGAAGCAAAAGGAAGTTTTGAAAACCTCTTGAGTTGCTCCACTATCATGCGAAGCAGCAAGGTGATGACACAAGTTGATGTTTGTGTGAAAACAGGGATGGCCTGAGGTCTACCAGCATGTGGGTTAGCTGAGAATTTAATTTACGTTGGAGCGATGTCGGGGTGGATGGTTTCCTCGAAGAAAGAGCCTGGGAAAAATAAAGAAGAAGTCTGTTTAGTGTTAGAGAACTTTGTATCGTCAAAATATCAGTTTCCTTACGTCACCGTGCATTGTATCTGCATTTTTATATATCAAGGGTGTGTAGCTTTGGACTGGACATTAGGGGGTCAAATGACAGGAGGAAATACTCTGGATAACTTTTTGATTGTTACTTTTTACCGATGAATAATCGCTTGATTCATTTTCAAATTAATCACATTGAATACTTTGTAGTGGCCAGATAATACCAACTAGCTGGTAGCCAAAGTAGCTAAACTAGATATGTGGTGAAAGTAGGTTTTCTTTGTTAATGCTGCAAAATAAATGAAGCGTAAACCAACCATGTTATCCTGTTCTATAACAGTACACTTTTCATTCATTGAATTCATTCATTGCCGAGTTTGATTATCGGGGGGGTTTCAACACCCCCATCCCCCTTGTATATGTTGCCTTATAGCACCTAGATTTCATCCTAAACCCAAACAAAACGAGGTTAGATTATAGGCAAATAGGTGAAGACATGATACATGGAATGTCCTGAAAGTGGGGCCATGTTTATACAATCCCATAGTATAAGAATCAGACATGTGCATTCAAATGACCAAGTTGAACATCAAAAGACCATGAGACAGACAGGAGGGACGACGAAGGACGCAGACCTTCCAGGAGGCACACACATTATTCGGAGCATCTTTTGTTGACCACCAACAGGCAATAAGGGGCAATGAGGCCGCCATAAAACTACACTGCGTAGCAATATACACCCTCGGTATACAACCACCTCCTCCACTTCCTCCAGCCACCAATAAACTACTCGGTGAATTACCCCCATGGTAAAAGTGAAGGAGGGAGCGAGCGACAGACGGGAAAAAGAAAGGCTTGAAAGCAAGTCAGACAGGACTGATATGAAGCAGGAGACAGTGTGGCGCTGCAGAGTCCATGCTCTCTCAAACATGGCGCCTGCAGATCTGCAGCCCAGAAACCGAGGCTGTCCTCCCTCCTTGCTTTATTACTCCTTCCCTATCTCCTCCTTGTTTCTCTCCTCTCATTTTCTCCTGCCTGTCCAACTCGGCTCTTTGTATTTGCTCTAATTGTATTCACTGCTGAATCACAGCTTCCCTCACCGTCCTTTCTTTTTCCTCCTCTCCTCGCCTAACAAACGGACAGCAGCTGCCTACTGCAGCAGCAGAGGAAGTTCAGCCATGTGTTCCTGATCAAAGCTCCACACTGGAGCCCTGCCGGTCGCTTCTCATGCGACATAATGACTCAGTGTCACGTTTAGCCAGCAATCAAACAGGGTGATGGTCAGGTTGAGGAAGCACAGGTCTGTTGCTGTTGCCTCATATCTAAGTACCCAACTGCAGTGTGGTTTTATAACCATGGCATGTAAAGCGTGTGTGCACATGATTCCCCTGGAAACGCATCGGAGCCAATTAAATACGTACACTGTAAGATGATACTGCACTCTGGAGCCATTTTCTTGAACCCCTGCCCCGCATCAGTCAGGGAACAGGACAATAGTTATTTAGTGGGTCTATAAAGAGAAACATGGAGACTACAGGAGCCATTTACTGCAGCTCTATCACTGCATCTGATACTGATGTTACTACTGGAGCCTGATGTCATGGTGGATTTGTTCCTCAGACACTTATGTCACGCTTTATACGACCCAGACCTCGGGGCTGCAAAGAAGAGTTTTCCAACATTAAATATACCAGTGCTACTAATCTCACTGGTGGCCAACCGATGCTTAATTACTACCACAACTGACAGTACCACTGATACTGTCATTCTTTAGACATTAACTATGAAAATAGTAGGAATTCATGGTTAAAAATAATTGATTCTTCCTCGGAAAATACACTGATTGTATATCTGTGCATTAACTGGATTCTGACAACAACATGAATCTGCCTCTCTCAGTCTCCAAAGGAAATGTCCCGGCCCATCTGTGTCTGCCGCCATTTCAACTCCAGTCAGCAGGAAATGGAACCAGTGAACATTCAGAAATAGAAATTAGAAAGCTCTCAGAGGACATATTAGATCCAATAGAACCACTGACTGCAGTGACCCAGAAAACCCATCCCGATTCCTGCAGGCATGGAAATTATATAAATGCTGGCACTGCTATTTTTACCAGCAGTATAACAACTATTAGGCTACATGTGACTCTTACTACCAATGTGTGACTTGGTTCAGGCGACAACAGTGTGCGTCCGCAGCAGCACCAATGGGTGTTGTGTTTTCATTGCTGCGTTTTGCAAATAAGGTCAACAAACGCCTCAGTCTCCTACTTCACCAACATTTGCGTGTTTTACATGAGTGAAAAATGAACTCTTGGAAAATAACAAAATATGAAACTAATGGTGAATTATTTCAGAGTTTCTTTTCCTGTTTGATGATCATGAGTGTTTTATTTTAAGGAAAATTACAGCTGCTGATTTTAACTCGTAGAGAAAAAAGGAGGCGACGACCTCAATGTTAAATAAAGCTAAATATATATAATTAGGATGTGTCATGATTATGAGTGGGATTATTTCAGTCTGCACCAAGAATGCTTTAAAAATACGATAGCAACAACAAAAAAAAAGGTTTCTGAACCACAGAGCTTATTATAATTAATGGAATTTTTAAAGATTTTTTAAGGTAGAGATGGAAGCTGTTTATTAGAGCCGTGTGTCGTGGGCCAACGGATCTTAGCATTAACACTGAGGATACTAAGGTCTTTAATTTATTTATTTTACAAATATTCCAAAATTAAATCTTATGTGTATTTCGTTAGCTGATTTCAGTATGAGTTTTATATATAGGCTGCATTTATATATTCAGTATTTTAGTTTTAAAAGCCTTTTTTTATTGATGATGATTCTAATGCAAGAAAAAATAACAGATTAATATTAATAATAAATTAAGTTATTGCTTTTTGCCATTAGACTGGATGATAGAATCAATTAATATATTTGTATGCCAAAATCTTGCCAATATAAATTGAAGTGGTGCATTGTTGATGAGTTTTAGCATTTAAAAAGTACATGCACTTGTTTATCTTTTAAAGTATTTCATTATATCGATAAATTATATTGTAGTATTGTTGATCCAAGGGTTAATTTGGAAATAGTGTGTGTACTGGTTTAACAAATATAAGGAAATAAGTATTTCAATCGTCTAAAAGCGCTTCAACCCTGTCTGCTTTTAACACATTATTTAAATCACTGAACCTTAAAAAAATAAGGGGGAAAAGGTGTGAATATTTTCAACAATTAACATCCCCCTTAATAAAACTGATCTGGTTCCGTGTCACAAAATGCAGCCATCTTATGCTAAAACTACACTAATGGATTCATATTATACCTCCAGAGTTTATTAATAAACATTGGGGCATAAAATAAAAATTTAAGTCAAGCAGGCTATGTCAACAAATGCAGAGTGTTCATGAGTGCAGTGATACCTTTGGACTTGAATTAATGAATGGTTGATAAAGAACTGGAAAAAAAAAATCAACAGCCATCAGGCTTTTTACTTCACCTGTAAACTGGTGCTGTTACGCACAGAAGAGACCGGAACTCACCGTGATGATGGAGACCGGCGCACTGAGTCTCTGTTGCTTTGGTGGGAATTGAAAATTGAAAAGATGTGATTGTAAAGTGCTTCAGATTTGTGTTTGAGAAAGAGGTTCACGCGTTGGGGACTTCCCCGCCTCGTGAACCTCTTTTTCTCCATATTTCACGTGATGTCCCGTTACAGTCCGCTCACACCACTTGTATCTACAGGAAATAAAACAGTTTGAGTGTGTGTGTCATGTTTCATGAGATGTGTGTGTGTGTGTATCTGCAGTCACGGCCTCCTCCTCCTCTTCATCCTCCTCTCTGTGTTTATTTCCCAGCTTCAAGTCTTTTCAGGCGCCATAAGCTCTGGTTGCTTCCCCCGGGTCCAGCAGCGGATCCTCTCCCACCGGGCCTGCAGCGTCTCTCCGGGCTGCGCTGCCGGCTCAGGTCGCCTCCATGTCGAAGGAGAAGTCCAGTCCAGCTCCAGAGGGTGTGACGCTCGCTGCCTGCACGGCGCTTCTCTCCGTCTGCCCCGCTGACTGCCAGGCGCCGATGGCCGGGCGGGACTGGGCGGGACCGGGCGCCTCCGAGCGGCCTCATCTGTAGAGAGTCGGAGGGAGACAGACAGTGGTCACATTTTATCATGACTCATCTTTAACGACCAACAGAGAACAGGGATTTAGAAAGAAGAAGAAGAACACGGACATCATCAATTCTGAAGCGCAATTGACATCCCTGTTTGAAGAAAACCCTGCACTTCAGACTTTACAGGAAGTGGTGGGAATGGTCGTTTTCTTTATATTGTAATTATATTTAATTATATTATTTATTTCACCCTCACTGTACAACTGTAATACTCATACCATTCAATATTTATCCCTGCACTTCATTTCTTTCTTTTTCT
The DNA here is from genome assembly GCF_947347685.1 of Pleuronectes platessa. NCBI lineage: Eukaryota > Metazoa > Chordata > Actinopteri > Pleuronectiformes > Pleuronectidae > Pleuronectes > Pleuronectes platessa. The sequence goes on from NC_070641.1 coordinate 5,289,011, forward strand.
TAGACCATCGCATTGTTTGTTTTGTTTTGTGTTGTTATGTGTATTCTATGTAAGAACATTGAGAGCCACTTCACCATGTCAAATTCCTTGTTTGTACAACTTACTTGGCCAATTAAACCTGATTCTGATTACATTTTTTGGCTTTCACAGCTCGCGCGCACACACACAAACATATACACACACAGAAGACGGGAATTGGGTCTATAACACGAGAAGTACGCTTTAGACGAAAGATTATTATTATTATTATTATTAATATTATTATATATAATATATATAATAATTCAATTACCTTACCCCTTATTATTTAACGGTGGTGGGGGGAGGCAACAGCACTACTACCACTAGTAATACTACTAGTAACAATAAGAGCAACCACAACAATAATGATAATAATAATAATAATAATAATACAAATAATAATATAAATGATGATAGTTACATCGGTGATAGAAAGAGTAGCCTGGCTGGTTGTTAACACTGAAACTTAGTAATATGTAGTATATTATTGGCACTATTACCAATCTCTGCACCTTAGCACGCACGTGCCCATAACTCTGGTACTGTATATATTTTGCTCTATATTGTTGTTTTTATATTGTTGTTTTATGATGAGTGCACCAACGAACGACACCAAAGCAATTTCCTGTATATGCAAACATACTTGGCAAATAAAATAATTCTGATTTAGATTCTGTTACATTTTTACACACTTTTATACAAACGCTTTATTTTATTTCATTAGGTGTTTGTTTTTTCTAGCTGAAGACGTGAAACAACAAACTGGGCTCGTTTCAATATCTACATATTTCAGAATGGACAGAGAACAAGCACAACAAATAACATCTTAAAAAGATTTCAAACCTTGATATTCTCACTTCCGATCTGTTTATATGGAAGATCCCAGTGAGTTCCCACGTGTTTCTGTAAGCTATGTTTTTTTTAAGAAACAGAGAGAGGCCGACAACTCAAATCACCATCCAGTCGCACAGATAAAGACACGATCTTTATTTAGTGTGAAGATTTATTATTCTTGAAATGATGATCGTGGTAGTTGTGGTTGTAATAGTGTTATTATTTCTAGTGACTACTACCAGTGTCACTGGGACATCAAAAAAGAAAGAAAAACACAAAACAGCTGTGACGTTAACACAACAACATGTACAAAAATCTACAAATTCACGAAAAACGAATTCAGCCAATTAAATACACGTTATATGTACAACAATTAGCAACGAACATTTATTGAAGCTCAAATAGTTTTTCATAAAACATAAAAAGCTCATTTCAAACGTATGATCATTTTCTGTGACTTAAACGCAGAGGTAAAAATATTGCGCATTTTAGAGGTTTTTATTTGCATTGTGTTTGTGTGTGTGAGGAGGTGGGTGGGGGGGGGGTTCCTTGTTTTGTGGTGTAGGCTGAACTGTCTGCAGTGGGCTTATGGATGCATTAATTGATGAATTTATCCACGCACATGTGATGATATTTCTCCTCCACTGATACATCTTGTTAAAATGTATAAAGACAAGTATAACGAGCCTTGTTCAAAATCCCACAACAGGTCGACACGAAGCAAACAAGCAAAACGAGGTGTGCTGCACTCGGTTTGTGTGCGTGTGTAGAATGCTTGCATGGTGCAGACTGCTGCTGGACACGGGAGGAGGACCAGCTCAGTCCTGATGGAGCAATAAACTCATTTCAGGGGAGAGAGAGACGAGGGGGTGAGGGGTGTGAGGATGGGGGGGGGGGCAAAATGACTCTCTTTGTCTTTCAGACTTTAAGAGCCCCGCCATAAACCGGGAGAATGAAAAGAGTGCGAGGCAGACAGGAAGGAAAGAGAGACAGAGAAAGAGACAGAGGAGTCACCTTGTCTCGCCTCCAGACCAAACAGCCTCTCTGCCCCTGCGGCTCCTGCACCGGCCCAGCTCCCTGACATCACCGGCCCTCCTCTCTCTGTCTGCTGCTCCTCTCCTCCCTCTCCTCTCCTCTCTTCCCTCTCCTCTCCTCTTTTTGCTTGGCTCATCTGTTTGTTTTTTTGGTGTCTCCTCCCCTTTTGTTTCCATCTCTCCTGTCCTGTCTCCCCTCCATCCCGCCCGTTTCTTTTAATACCACAAACTCCTTTATCTCTGCTGTCTGCCATCCTCTCCCTCATACCTTGTGTCTGTCTGTGGTCTCGGTGCTGTCCCCCTCCTCCTCATCCGCCCCGGCTGCGACTGCTCTGGACCGGAACCGAATGACAGCCTCTCATTGCCTCTTCCCCGCTATTTCCTTTCTTTCGTCCTTCAGCACCACTCCTCTTCCTCGGCGCCGCTGCCACCATCACCATCCTGTGGTAACAGGTCGCTTCCATCCGTGACGCACGAGAAAAAGCTCCGGGGCATGTGAGGTACGCGAGATATCGCGAGGTGGCCACTGGAGAGAAGGTGTGCACGCGGGCGGCGGCGGCGGGCAACGGAGGGAGGAGGATGTGGCGGAGGACGAGGAGGGTGGGGGTCATTTTTGGTCTAGAGAGCGGCGAACAGTAAACACGTGCTTCGGCGCGCATGCACCCAGGACGTTACGTTTTGCTCCTTTCGGTACCGATGCCCGGTGGAGGCTGTGAGGGGACGGCTGCACCTCGTGGCCACCTGGGAGGGTGCGTGAGAAGGGAGGTGACACATCTGGGGGGGGGGGGGGGGGCTGCCGTTCCTGGCGCGTCACATTCATGCGCAAACTAGGATAGTTTTTTTAGCCCCCTCTGTGTGTGTGTGTCATCGACGGGAGAGGCCCATATCTTTGGATGACAGGTATCTTTGTTAGGACCATTTTGAGCCTAGAACTGACGAAGTGAGGACCTTTTCTCACCTAAGAACGAGTCAAAAGTTAGGCACTCGCTTTTATAGTTTAGTTTTAGGGTCAGACATTGTTTTGTGATGGTTATGACTTGTTAGGGCGACTATGGGTTGGGGGTTAGAATTAGGTTGCTGTGTTGTGATGGTAAAGATTTAGGGTAAGTTTCTAGAGAATGCATTATGCCAATGACTGCCCTCATTACGAAACAAGTACAAGGTCTGTGTGTGTTTGTGTGTGTGTGTGTGGGGGGGGGGGGGTGTTTGTGCCATCGATGAGGATAATCGAGGGTGTATTTTTGGGGATGACACATTTGACTTAGACGCTTACCATCAACCGGCCAATGGCAGTCTGAGGTTCACAGGCTGGCCACGCCCCCTGTTAGTTCTTTCTTTCTTTCTCTCTTTCTTTCTCCCTCTCTCATTTATAATGGGGAATTGGAACCACAGCTTCCATTAGAGCGCCCTCAGTCATATTTCACCCGGGCCTCAGGATGAGAGCAAGGCGCATTAGAGAGGCAGGAGGTCGACAGCGGCCTGACTCACGGGCTGCATCCAATTACAGAGGAGCCCCCGCGGAATGTCCCCTCCGCCTCGGTGCGGATCCGACAGGCTGCGGAGACTCTGCTTTGTTTTATGTTGCTTTATGAAAGATTGCGTGGGGAGAGGCGGCCGTTGCTTACAGCGCCGTGGAGCAGCGGGAGCTTGGTTTTGATATCAGGGGAACGTGATGGAGGGAGAATTCAAACAGGGCCGCTCAAGTCAAATGGATGGAACCTGTTTTCCTCCTTTAGTCTCTGTTCGTGGAGCTTCATTTTCTTCTTGTAAGTTTGCATGACGGAGCATTAGAGCTTTGAAAGTTATTCGACAGTTGAAGGAGAGGTTTTCTGTCGCAATTGCATGATCTAAAATAAAAGCACGATTAGCCTCCACTTCTCTTTTAACTGAGCCACATGAAAACATGCGCCATTAAGTCTTTAAAGCGTCTCTGTGAATCGAAACCCTTGTATTCTACTTCACATTGAAATCGTATATGTTTTTTTCCTGAATCCTAATATAAAACAAAGCAGAATATAATGAAATCAAAAGAATAGTAGTTTCAGCGTCACAAATGTTTGTCATTAATTGTTCAGCTCTACAGTTTTTTTTAATTGCAGTGCCTCGAAGATAAATAACTGTGCAAAATGTGTTGCTTAACGTGACAAATATTTAAAGTCTTGCCAATATGAAAGTATCTAATACAAACACTATTCTAACACTTATACTCTCTTACATGGGAGTGTTCTGGGGCAAAGACAAACGATGAATCTATCAATGTACAGATGAATTTCAGTGCATCCAAGATAAATATTACAAAGAAATGAATATTGAAAATGATCTGATCTGGCTGTTAAAATATTTGAAAAAGGCTTTTACAGAGGTAATGTACATGTACAAGTGGTGAAATATAATTGACCATGATGGAGCTCATGAAAGATAAAATAACACATGCAGTCCATCGGCAGAGGAGGAAGAGATGTGGTGAATAAAGGAAAAAAAAGAATAAAGGAAGAGGACGACTGAGGATGTCTTTGAGCACAACAACCCAGACATTGCACTGGGAATGTGCACGACTTCTGCCTTCGAGTGTCGCTGTTGCCCCTGACACACTCATTCAACAGAAGAAGAAGAGTTCTTATTTTTAATGGTTATGAATAGGCGGCATTGATGCAGACATCTGCCTTTGGAAAAGAGCCACAGTTTGATTTCTGTGCTTGTGGACGCAGATCAGCGGGAAGTCATGGTCGGAGAGTAACACATCTGTATATTAATTTACAAATGTGTTATTTGTATGTAGGCCAATGTGTTATTTTGTGTTATAACAGAGCTTCTGTGGAAGGTGATGGCTGTAGCAGTTATCTATGTACCACTTATAGGTGCAAAGAATAATCTGTGTGTGTGTGTGTGTGTGTGTGTGTGTGTGTGTGTGTGTGTGTGTGTGTGTTTGTGTGCATGCGTGTGTATAATTACTGTTATTACTTGGAATGCTAATGTCTTTCACCAATAAATGTTGCTTGAATTTATATAAAAATTCACAGACATAAATGCTTTTATTTTTTCCTTACAACTACAGATGTATATGTCTGTCCATTGCTACTTGTGAATGTTTTTGGTACTAGTGCACCATACAACAAACAAAATCTTCTAATAATAAAGATAAAAAATCATTTTCCACCCTCCAGCTTGTAAATATGACATAAACCAGGATAATGAGGAAATGCAGGAGGTTACATGCTTTATCTTTATGCTTCCTGTTTCCATCAGTAACATCCAGGGAGGGCTGATCACTGGTCTACATAATCTCATGTGATGGAATACATGCAGTGCATGGGGAAAAAGGCTTACGATCCATTAAGTCATAACCAATCACAGACTGTGGCCTATATTTCACAGCCAGCTTGTAGTGACATGATCATTTCACTATAATCCTGAGATGAAGTATCTAAATCAATGCACCCTGCACACCTTCATTCATTCACTCTATCATTCTTTAGTAAAACACTTGCTTAAGTCCCTTGTTTCCAAGTTTAATCAAGTTTCGGGTTCATTTAAAGCGAAGTTGAAGGTTTTGAGAGAAATTTTCATATTTTAATGAAGGTAAACTAATCATTTTACAGTTTATCACTGCTATACTTCTATAGCTGCTATAAATCAATGTAAGTAGACGTCAACACATCCCCAGAATGTGAGATGTTACTGTATACTACTACTACTACTAGTCCTGCTGCAGCGACCTCTGCTTTATATGGTGAAATAATACTAACAAGGTTGTCTGTTGTTGAGTATTGTCAGATCTGATCTGAAGAGGAGAATATAATTTATTCTGACAAATATTTCTTCTGGTCAGGCACGTGCACACATAGACCCCTAGTGGTGCTCAAGAACTGGCCCGTTTCCCCTGGATGAGAAAAGTGCCCTTTCTGCTGGAGCCAAATGTTTTCTTCATTCATCAATATTTAAGAATAACAATGACTCTGTCATTAATTTCCCCCAAATGTGTTTTGATATCTGACGGGGCATTTATTTGAGTTCTTGTGAGAATGTCGCCCCGACATGCTCCGCGGCGCTCACCAGCCCCCGCCGCGCCCCTCCCTCCTGCTCCTGCTCCTCCTCCTCCTCCTCCTCCTCCTCCTCCTCCTCCTCCTCATGCAGCTGAGCACCAAACGTCTGCAGCCACTTCTTCTCTGACCCGCAGCATCAGACAAACAGGTAATGACAATGTTTGTGTAATCCCCCTACGTTGTTAGGTGATAAATGAACCACAACATTAGCGCCACTGAAAACATTCCGTCGCAACTGGTCCGACGTTTCCTAAAAAATAAACAAACAAAAAACTCACGAAATCCGTGATTTCAAAGCCTTGTCCAGGTGTTTACTGGGACAAGGCTTTGGGAGGAGTATTCTCACTGTATATTTATCACGTTTACTGTCACGTGTTAAGGAGTGTTTACCCCTGACTATACGCAAGGATCATATTTCTCAAAAGAAAGAAAAGTCACATTAGATTATAGTTTCAAACCCATGCAGATGTCTGTGTATCTCTAGTGGACAATTAACGGGTGATTATCAAAACAGCAGCGGATTGTCTCATAAACACAAGTAGGAATACTGAATTAAAACGTAATAATATTGTCTGTTTTCTTGGAAGACAGTCGTCAAAAAAAATCTGGAGATCTTGTATTTGATGGCCAAAAGCTGGAGAGGAGTCCCAGATGCAATATGAGTCCCAGATGGATGCTGCGTAAAAATAGCCTGCACAGATCCACGGTCTGTGGATGAGCGCACATGTGATGTACAGATTGGCCTAACGCTTTTCTCATGTCAATCTCTCGGCACTGATCGACTCAACGGCTCGAAAATGATTCGAAACTGTTAGTAAACGGCCACAGGAGATTGGACAGGGGAATCTGTGGCTGCAGTCTGGGCGCTGCCGGTGGGATGACGCGGGACGCACGACGCTGACCATGATGGAGAATTTGTGTTGTCTTGTTTTAGTGACTTTATACCGGGGTGTGTTTGCACTGTCTATCAACCTGATTAATCACCTGATGACGTAATAACACACACACACACACGCACACACACGGTTGGGCCGTCTTCAACGTCAAAATTGACTGGACAACGGAGAGCAGAACCGGGACAATGGTGTGTGTGTTTGTGTGTTTGTGTGTGTGTGTGTGAGTGTGTTTGTGTGTGTGTGTGTGTGTGTGTGTGTTTGTGTGTGTGTGTGTGTGTGTGTGCAGGCCTCCTTTCAAACCCCAACCTTCCACCCCGACACACACATTCACTTTCTTAATTATACACAGAAAACAGTATATACACACACACACACACACACACACACACACACACACTCACACACACACACACAGGCATATGGCTACTCACACAGCCTACTTGTGCAAAAGGTGGAGGACCCCCCCTCTCCCTCCCATCCACATCTCCGGCCAAGCTCGTATAACCAGTTACCATGACAACTGGGCCCCAGATCGCAATAAAGTTTTACAGCACCGAAAGAGAGAGAGAGAGAGAGAGAGAGAGAGAGAGAGAGAGAGAGAGAGAGAGAGAGAGAGAGAGACAGAGAGCGAAAGAGAGAGAGAGAGAGAGAGAGAGAGAGTCTCAGTGGGAGATCGGGGCCTCTCTCTCTCTCTCTCTCTCTCTCTCTCTCTCTCTCTCTCTCTTATACTCTGTGTATGTGTATGTGAGTGTGTGTGTGTGTGTGTGTGTGTGTGTGTGTGTGTGTGTGTTTGTGTGTGTGTGTCATGTTTCATGAGATTGGTGCAGTCAGCAGCATTAGTAGGATTGAAACATATTAATGGAGCCAGATTTGCATTTCTTACAGGCACAGGACCCATGTGGCCCCTGGAGCCTGACCTCCTGCAGTCTGAAGGTCGAGGTGGGTTTGAAGAAATGGTGTTTCACTGCTCTCCCAGTAGATCAATGGTGCTGCTCTCCACAGACACACAACGCTGCTCTTTCATGTAGGACACCTCTGTGTGTAACAGGATGGAATAGCCTCATACTACAGTAGTGTGAGAGGTATGTGTTGAATCCTGAGAGATGTGAACTGATCTGCCCTGTTGGTGTTTATTAAATGAAGAGAGGAGAAGAATGAAACCTGTTTTGAAGAGAATATTGTGGTCCACGTATTACCCACAGCCCAGAAGAATCAAGAAAAGAGGGCCACAGCTGCACAGGCTTTAACCTGCACATGAACTAACTGAAAATATGAGCAGTTCCAAAATGAGTCAACCACATGAAAAATAATGAATAAGTGAAGAAACTAATCAATACGTTATTCCAGGATGAGTCTGAATCGATCAGTTGTGTGTACTGTACTGCTCCACCACATGTGGTGAGGCTGCATATTAAAAGCTCTATACTGAAGCCAGATGTCTCCTCCTGGACATGTGCTGTGTCTGAAATAGCAGAGTAACAATAGCAGAGATATTTTCTGATCTACTAAATGTCCATCTTCCTCCCTTATTAAAGCATTTTCATGTGTGTGTGTGTGTGTGTGTGTCGGTGGGTGGATAACTCAGCCCATCTGTTGAGGCATCTCCCACACAGTCAGTTCATTCAAGGCGTTTGTTCGTTTTCAGCACCTCTGCTGCTCTGATTCATGTTGAAGTGCAGCTGTACACAAGACATTAATACACCACTGCTCTGAAGATCCTTTTTCTAAGCTGTGCTCATTAAATAAGCAGCTTAAATTGTTGTATAACACAGATATCATGCATTGTCCATGATCAGGAGGCTACAAGTGATTATTTTCAATTCTTTAGGCTTTATAATCGTAAAGCCTGAAATAAATCCCACTCACCCATGAATCTTTTCTTATTTAATGTCACAATATTGTAAGTCACCTTAATATCTTTAAAGGGATGTGAGGTTTTTTCCTGGGATCTGCTGAGATAATGCGATAATTCATGCTTGCAGACGACCACTCGTGTTGTCTGAGTAAGTCAGAATCAAATAACATATTTGGTCTTTTCTTATTTGCAGCTTGACCGTGAGATTTTCAACTAGCTGTCAAAAATGAAATGTCCCTGCAGGCTCTGTATATGACCAGGAGATGGTACTGCTGTGCGTGGAAAGAATCACACTGGAAGAGAAGAAAAACATGTCAACTATAACATATTAGGTCAAGGTGCTAGATTAAACACTACCTGGAGACACGGTGCATGGCTTAAGATCATGTTCCGTGTGCAAATTAATAATTTATAATAATGAAGAGAATGCTTATTTGTGAAGGCAGCAGTTTTCGCCTGTATGATCCGAGCATCCCGTGTAAAAATCCCCTTTTACTGTGAAACCTGAGTGATTGGTTTCATGTAAAGCTGAAATGCATCCAGTCATTTAAATTTTAAGGTGAGAGGCTCTTTGTCTGATCGCTTCACCATCCTCCCCTAAGCTGCTGTTTAATTCATTCCCATCTCTCTGGGAGCACCGGGCTCCGGCCTGCAGCTCTCTCTGTTTTTTACGGTTCTGTATTTCACCGGGTCTTTTATTGCCACCGACAGACAATTTAAGTCGGCTGAGCACACGCCTGCTGCCCGTCAGCAGTCTGCGTCTCCATAAAAGGCAGCATCCTGTGAAAAACGAGCAGCCGTGCCATCACTGGGACGAAGAGCAGAATCAGACAGAAAACCCACAGCGATCAGAGTTTTATTCCGAGTGCTGTAAAACAAGGAACATGGCAGCACCCCACAGCACCCTGCACCAGGCAGATCTCATTTGACCTTGGTGCTGAGCCAAAATGGGGCTCCCTCCCTAACTGTGTTCTCCAGCATCATCCCTCCTGAGCCGAGGCCTCAAGACAGTGAGTGCCGGGTCCGAGCCAAAACAGATTCTCCACTGAAACAATGTCGGCGGGAAAGAAAGTCAACAACTCAGCCTATTGTCTTCCACTCTGAATCCAGATTGTTGTGTTACTGTCCTGGTTGGTGTTCACATGGGTTCTGTATCTGGAAACCTCATCTGAATATTGGCCTCTGATTCACTTGTCTCTGTGTTCATGTATTTTTTCATAATCAAGATGATTTTATAACATTATAACCTTAACCTGGGCTGATTTAGTGTCATTAATATTTGTTCCTATATCAGAAGAGTCAACAGCTACCAACACAGGCTTAACAATGCTCACTGTGAAGGAAACTGCTCAGACAGACGGATACCACTTCCAAACTCATTTTTAATGTTCAGCAGCTGTGATGCAGTAAAAGTACAAATAATGATGTGAGTCTAATAAGTCTCAGCAACCTTTATTTCTCAGGTTTTTCATGTATTGAGCATGTCTCCTGAGTTGACATCGTTTTTTTAGTGACTGATCCGACAGAGGGAAGGACTTTGCGTGATGTTGACTTTTAAAGACAAAGTTCAAGAGGAAAAATACTGCTAAAAAAACTACACAAAACTGTAACATTGCACATTGAGCATGAAACAGAGGCCTGAGGAACATTGCTTGGTCACATGAGAAATATAGTGCCAAGGTTGTTCGACATGGACGTGTGTAGGACGGCTGTAGCTCCAGATGAAGAGCCAGAGGGTCGGCTGGTTCGAGACCAGTCCCTCCTTATTCTGCATGCTGAAGTGCAGTTAATGATAGAGAAAGTTCTACACATAAATGCGCTGTATGATTTGATGGGTGAATGGGTGACTCTGCCTGAACACAAACCATATACCATTAGAAACATGGAGGAGATAGGGGCATGATGTGGGGCTGCATGAGTGCGACGTGTTCAGGGATGAAGACATTTATGGACAGAACGATCGGTGTATGAGTCCGTATCAAATCAGATGACCCTCTGGCTTTAGGAGCTTTGCAGAAGAGGGATTTTCCCACATGACGATGATTCTTAACAGACGTGAAAAAGAGTCATGATGAAGAAGAGAAGACTGAAAGCCGAGTACGTCCGCTCATGAACTGTCGAACACAAATGTTGTTTCAGCTTGTTTTTATGACCTGGTGTTGCTTTTGGGGGCAAACATAAAACCATCAGACATTTATTGCCACATAGGGCTGTGTAGTGTTTTGACTGTTAAACTTAGTTCTGTTCAACTGCACCTATTTGTGAATGTGCTTTTCCAATCATGTGGCATCACTGCATGTATAAAACCCTGCAGATTCAGGTCAGGAGGTTCAGTAAATGTTCACGTCAAAATAGTAAGAAAAAAAAAAGTGTTCTCTGACCTTGAGGTGATTGTTTTTGAGTGTAAAAGAAAAAGATTCAAGATTTTATTTATTCAATCACATAATTAAAAATGTCCTACACTGCACTGTTACTTTCACTAATTTGTTTCTTATTTCATTCATTTATTTTTAAATCCGCTCTTTTGAATTTCCTATTAAATGCCTTGTATAGTGTCTTGCTGTTATACATTATTGTTGAAATGTACTATACAGATTAACTTGCCTAAGATGTTGTTGCAGGTTGCTGTTTTAGTATTTTTGTTTGGAGATATAGTGGTTTCTCTACTCTCTGTACTTTCTGAGCTGATGAAAGAAACTCTGCAGGTCTTCCCCAAGCTTCCGTGCCACGCAGTTCACTATGATGAACACTAGATGGAGAAAGAGAGCTACACATCACACACTCCCGCACTCCGTCCTCCACTTGATCGAAGTGACTCCATGACAATAAGACTAATACTTGAACACATTGTTTCCTGCATTGTTTGAATGAAACCTGCAGTTTCCCCCAGGTGCTTGGTCTGGTAGTGTTATTAATAATGATATCACTTAACGGAGCCCAAATACCTAAAAAACTGAAAACAGCCACTAGTATCTTAAAACACATTCTTGATATAGAATAAATAATGTTATCATCACTTTTCATGTGCTGTTAGTGCCACTGTCCCCCACCTGATAGATTTAATTGGTTTTATATACTGTAGGTCAATAAGTATTAGGCTCCACCACCAATGCTCCATGTGCATTGTTACTCAGTAACTTCCTAAAAAAGAGGCATATACCTTGACTTCCATTTCTAATTGTACCACTTCTGTATTAGTTCACCTGTGAGATACTGCATTTCCTAAATGTGGAAACTCAAATGGCCTCTACTGCTGATTTGGATCAGAAATGTAATCACTGAGCTACAGAAAACAAAACAGTGTCAGGAATACACAGGAGCATCAAGTGTCTTCCTGCACTAAAACAGACACTATAATAAAAACCTTTTCAAATTGTAAATATTATGTGTTTTTAACAACTGATAAAACCTTTGTTCATATGTCAGTCTGTATTTGACCTTAATGCAAAAATAACTTGGAGCATTTGTCACATCAATTGACAACATGCACAGACCTCTGATATCTACACTATTGCTAACTGGTAAAAAGCAGAGTGAAGATCCTCTGACAAGGTAAAACATATTAGATTACAGACAAAAAAAACATTCAGACATCCTGATCATGATGTGACAATGGCAAATTATAGATATATAATATTGCAAATTTGATTGTATTATTACAGCCTATTTACTGAAATAGATTTATGCCTACAAACATCTCATGCCAACATATACTATAATAGTTATTCATAGACTGACTTCAGAAAAATTTTCATATTTATTCTGTAATGTTCTCTTACATAAAAAGCAAAAATCTTGATGGCACAGATCTGAGGTTTTAAACACAACCACAAAAGTAATCGATGCAGCTCTACATGTAAAATGTATCTAAAGCAGGCAAAATAAAATATTGATAGAAACACACACACATACACACACCACCTTCCATTGTCCCAGTTATAGGATGTATATATTATATGATATATACATGTATATGCATATATTCAGCATATAAAATGTGAAGATGTTTTGCAAAGAAGTTAGGTGAAGTAAGGACATGAGGGTAGGTGTAGTACAGAGGGAGGTTGTGTTAAAAATAAACGAAACAAATGACTAAGGGTGATCTAGAGATGTGTGATTTGGTGCATTTTACAGATTTCAGAGTGTGTAGAGATTAGAAGTGTGTGAGGAAGATGAGGGCAGAAGCTTCTCACCCGATGCCACCAGACCAGGGTTAGTGAGACGATCAGTGTGTGGCTGCTGAGTGCTGCTTTTCAGTTTTAACACAGATTTTGTTGGGTGGAGGGCTACCACAGATTCAGAGGCTTCAGAGCTTTCAGATCTGGCAGCCGTGCACACGGCATGTCTGTTTGTTGTGTGACCAGTCAGGCTTTTTGTTCCTGTGGAACATTTAGATCACTAAAACCCACTTCTACTCTTCCCCATTTTTCTGCTCACCCAAACCAGTCAAGGCAGATGGCCGCCCACATTGAGTCTGATCCTGTTTGAGGTTTCTTCCCCTTAATTTGTGAGTTTTTCTCACCACAGTCACCAAAAAGCTTCTCATTGTGGGAACTGTGGGTTTTCTCTATAAATGTTAAGGTCAACCTTCTATGTAAAGTGTCTTGAGATAATTTATATTTTGATTTGGTGCTACAAAAATAAAATTGAATTGAAGTTGAATCGAATTAAAACTAGTTTGTTGTTGGCGACTTAAGTCTCGATGTGTATATCAGAAAATTTGTAAGTTTAACCAACACAGATAAATCTGTCTTTAGCTTTGACACACTCCATCAACATTACATTACTTATACAACTGATTCTCAAATGTTCACAGTTTTTGGTCTTAATAGGTTTCAGATTATCAATTTGGCTTTTTATTCTTGGCAAAAACTTGATTGTAAATACAATTATAGAGACATATTTTATGTATATAAATAAACACATCCATACATAATTGAAACAAGACTTTTTGTGTATTTGTAGTTTATAAACAGGAATCTGATCAGTTGAGATAATAACTTAAAGTTTATTATAATCTGTGGGTAGCAGATATTGATTGTTGACAAGAGAAGGAGATTTACCTGTGGGACTTTTCCTCATCTGACTAGACTTGCATTCAAACTTACATGAGGGCACTTGTTAACGTTTGGTGGGAGTTAAGTTAATTTGGTTACAATTACAGGTTTTTATAATGTCCGCCTGTTTCAAAGGAGAACAGCAGATGTTCACGAGTCCGTTCCTTCCAAGTCAATCCAGAAGTTTAATCTATATCTGCTGCTGCTGCTGCATTCAAACGACAACAGATGAAAAATATCTAATGTTAACGCGAATTAAAACCAGAAGTGGTACACATGCACACACACGCAATCACACACACACACACACACACACACGCACACACATTCACACTCACACGCACACACATTTGTTGATAAACCACCCAGGTGGAAATCCTCTCTTCTTTTAACACAGTTTTACGGGAGCAACAACATGGCGGTCTTTGCAGGAAGTGACTTGAAGGTCAGCTGATCCTGTGCACATATGTTTTCTATTATGTGTGTGTGTGTGTGTGTGTGTGTGTGTGTGTGTGTGTGTGTGTGTGTGTGTGTGTGTGTGTGTGTGTGTGTTGGACATGAACTTGAGATGGTTTAACATTTGAAATTTGAATTGATGGTAATAGAAATTGAAACACAGCATGATGCTGATGCTGTCTACTGAACATTTGTTTTATCTTACTGCCATTACACTATTTACATAACATACGATTTATGAATATTTCTGTTGTAAGGACTGTAACACACTCTCTATGTGGATTGAATCAATGCATAAACGAAGGGAAGTATCGAGAGTAGGTAGCATGTAGCTGGGTTTGGTATCAGTATATAGATTGGACTCAAACATTCCAGGTTTACAAAAAATTTACATTTTTTTAAATTTACAAGAGAGTTCTCAGTTTATCTATTATATTAGGTTAAAAGGAAAAAGACGAAAGAAATACTAAATGGATATTATGTGCAGGGAGAGTAGAATACTACTTTTCTCTTTATTCACAATGTCAAAGACATGCACTATTAAACAGCACAAAGCCAAATTAAACAACAGATTTATACCTGCTTTGTTAAAGAAGGTGAGTACGGTCTATTCCAGACATTGTTAAATTTGACTAACTGCCATAGAGATAACCTGAATATACAGTATATCAGTGAGCATATGTGTAAATGGGTCCAAGAGGCTAGTATTGTATGTTTTACTTTAACAATTAGTGACTGTGCATCAAAGTTTATATTAATGTAAAGTTAATCTGATCATCAAAAACCGGAACAAATGACACGATCCCTTGGCCCATTGTTTGGAGCTTTGAGTCGCTCCCTAACTTCAGCAGCCACTAACATTCTGAAGCGTTCAGAGTAGATCAGAGCTGCATATGAAAATCACTGATCCGCCCTTTGAATGTGCACTGTTGGTGTGTTTTCGTCTTTGAACATCAGTGCCCACTTGGGTTTCAAAGTGCAAAGTGCAAATAAATTAAGTAAATAACGTGCAGTGATTGAAGCTCACTTGATAATGACTGGCTCACTTGTTTCATTACAGCGACTAACAATGTCCAACATCAGTTACCACAAATGAGGGGGAAAATCAGCCCCGGGTGGACCTCAGAGAACACAACATACCTTCCGGCTTGTGGACTGAACAACATGCTACACACACATTTATAAGGTCAACATCATTGTAGATGGCTGTTAAATTTCACAGATGACTTGTGTGATGGCTGCCAGTACATTGGGTTGTTTAACAGCCGCATGCAGTCTTAAATGTACCCAGGCTTTGTTTGAAGAGGACGATTTCCTTGTCTTGCCTTCAGCATGTGGGTCTGCAGCTCATTATAGACAGGAGTGTGTGTGTGTGTGTGTTTGTTGTAGATTTAACGTCTACTTAGTTTGTTCAATTTAAAGTAGTATATTCCTGACTAAGGGGCTCTTCCTTTTTCCTGATATGTATTTGTCTTAATCGATGCCACCATTTACTACATTGTTGTAGTGTATTTGTTATTGTTCAGCGGCTTTACTTGAATGGCCTGTACATGTAAGTAAGGTTGATGGCCTTTAATTGTCCCATGTGGAAGAGTCAACTGAGTTTACAGCCCAGAACGAATAGACTAGAGATTAATCTTATTTTTTTATTGAAATGTAAAGCACACAATAGACTGTATACAAAATGGACGACAAGGCAAAGAGTCAGATTAATTTATGCATAATAAAGAAATAAATAACCAACAAACAGACAAAATCAAACACTACAATTGTATTGTTTATAGAGAGAGTAAGAGACCAACACATTTTCAGTTTGTCACATGCTGTGGTTAACATTTTAAGTATGAAAGTTCTGGGCAAATAAACCTATTCGTATTATTGTTGGTGAAATTATTATTATCGTACCACAATAAGATCAACTAATAGACAGAAATTTAAAAGATTTGACTGAATCATCAAGATAAGTAATTACTTCTGTAGGGGCAATCCTGGGCCCGTGGCCAAGATGTCCATCAGAAAATCAGTTTCTCTCACAGTTGTTGATGTGATTGTGAGTGGGAGTATTGCAGGAGCTCTTGAATAGAGCTCTGGGAACCACATTGATCCAACACTCACCTCGGTGTCCTGGTGTCGCACGCAGAGCAAATCAGATGTTCCCATCGCAAAGACCTTTATCTATTTAAAAACACAAACGTTTTGACCTCTGCAGTGGAATGGTTTCACTCTGAAACAGATGTGTCTGTCTGAGGAAGAGGAGGAAATGGCCTGAGAGTTGAGGAAGGTGTTGGAAATGTTTCTCGAAGTGTTCTGACAATTGTTTTAAAAAATCTTTCATCAATACTCATCAGATAGATTCCAATTTGTGAATGTAAACAACATCCTCGTACACAAAAGTTATTCATGCGGTTCCTAAAGGTTGTGTACTTGGACCAATACTTTTCCCTTTATATATGCTTCCTTTACACAATATTATAGAATTCACCACATAGATGACATCCAGGTGCACACAGAGTTAAACTTCAGAAACTGCTGAGTCTCCATATTTGTGTAAGGTCTCAACATTACTATGAATTTAGTGAATTTAGATATTATATACTGTGATTTGGTTCAACACAATCAACATTTTTAATGATCCTCATACATTGCGTTCTGCTTGGCGTGTTTTAGCAGATCGGGAAAGTGTGAGTCTCTTACATTAAATTCGCTCCCCTAACAGATGAAAACTCTTACATGTCTTTGTAATGCAGATGGAGGTGATTTAGATGAAACAGGATTTTACACAAAAAAGAACGTCTGAGACTCTCTAACCCTTTTAAAAATGACACAATCTGATTGCACAGGTTGGATACCCTCTTTAACACACTGCCTTTGCTGAGCCAGCAAAGTTCACTACGCTGCAAGATCCTTGGGTTCCAGCGATGCTCCGAAAAGGCCACGTTGTAAACTACTGATTTACTATCCGTGTCATCTCTCTTGTCCATTCTGTTTCCTCAACAGCTGCACTAAATCTGATGAAAAGTTATGATGTTCTTGACTGGAGGTTTTGAATCCGGACATGACGTACTGTGTCCTCACTCTCTTGTGGAATGGGATATCAATCACAGTGTTTAGGTGAGCCAACTGTCAATTTGATATTTAAGTTCCGTGATGTCAGAACACAAGCTAAGATAAGAAAAGGCTGTCGTTTTGTTTTTTTCTTAGGCCAACTGAAGAAAATGTCAGGAGTTGTCCCGTCTACTTTGGCTTTGTATGCTTCAGGTTGTTGTCTTGCTGAGAGGTAGTTTTACCCACACTTGTTGAGGGTTAAGGGCAGAGGATGTCCCACCTTGTTAAACTCTATGAGAAAAAATGTGATTTGTTACTATGGGCTACACAAATAACATGTTATTGATTGCTTGATTGGGGGCAATCAATCCCGGGTCAAGAGAAACTATTAACTATTTTCTTCAGGGATCTTTCTGTATTTGGCTGCATTCTTTTCACTGCCACGGAGCCCCTACAAAATACCATGCGGCCCCATCATGCTTCACTGTGTGGACTGTAGAGCTGTGTTAACAATGTAATGTGTGGTGCAGCGCCTGCGCTGTGCTGTGTGTTTTATTCTCATATATAATATATAAGATATAGGAGCCCAAATTGACAGGTAAGCTTTTGTGCAACCTTTTTAAGAAAAAATAATAAAGAAATAAAGAACCAACAAACAGACAAAATCCAATACTACAATTTGATTGTCTATGGAGAGAGTAACAGACCGACACATTTTCAGTTTGTCACATGCTGTGGTTAACGTTTGAAGTATGAAAGTGCTGTGCAAATAAAACTATTCGTATTATTGTTGGTGAAATTATTATTATCGTCCCACAATAAGATCAACTAATAGACAAATATTTAAAAGATTTGACTTAATCAGCGAGAGAAGTAATTACTTCTGTTGTGGCAATCCTGTGCCCGTGGCCAAGATGTCCATCAGAAAATCCGTTTCTATGACAGTTGTTGATGTGATTGTGAGTGGGAGTATTGCAGGAGCTCTTGAATAGAGCTCTGGGAACCACATTGATCCAACACTCACCTCGGTGTCCTGGTGAGCGAATCAGATGTTCCCATCACCAAGACCTTCATCTATTTAAAAACACAAACACGTCTATTCGCTGTAGAGCTGTGTTACCAATGTAATGTGCGGTGCCTGCGCTTTGCAGTGTGTTTTATTCTCATATATAATATGTAGGATATAGGGGCCCAAATTGACAGGTAAGCTTTTGTGCGACCTTTTTAAGAAAAAAACGATTGAATGCATTTCAGAACATTTCTGAGAAAATATATGTCGAAATATACACCAACACACACACACATATATACTTGTACATGAGCTGAGGCTGGAGTCCTCGGCAACAGTCACAGATTTGGTTAGGACCAAGCCCTTTGCTGCAGGTCTGCTTTGCCCCCTCTCTCCTCTTTTCACGCTAGACTATCTTACATTAATTGAGGCAGTAGTGCCCGAAAATATATTTATATTATATTCTTAATTAAGGGTAGCGCTGCACTTATTACACATTATGATGAAATGCTCCACCCCCCCAATCACACAAACAGACACACACACACACATACACACACACACACACACACACACACACGCATCTTTGTTGGAGGCCTGTCAGGCTGTATAGTATTTACAGTCATTTCCTTTTCCTCCTGAGCTGTTAAAAAAGGCACACACACATACACACACACACACACACAAAGTTGATAGAGTATAATACAATTTCAGACCGGAAACAACAGTCTCATTCCATTTCTCACTTGAGCTTGAGAATGTCTCACAGTTATGTAGACTATTCCGCATCTGTTTCCCTTCCCAGCAATTATTTATTTTCCACTACTTTCCTTTTTTACTGTTTGCATTTGAAGTTGCAAACCATCTCTAAATTCATTTGAAGGTGTCCGCGTTAAAATAGGATTTTTCACTCCAGTGTCCACTTCTGGACCCTTTTGTCCCCCAGGCCATTCCAGACCAGACAGGGGCCAGACTACAAACTGTTTACAAGCTGTCTGTCTGTCTCAAGTTCAACTGCAAAGTCCAAACTGGGAAACAAAAAGACAGCCCGCAATGCAGACAAAGATGGAGGAGGAGGAGCAGGGAAAGAGAAGGTGGTAAAAACGGTTGGGTAAGTGCGTGTGTGTGTGTGTGTGTGTGTGTGTGTGTGTGTGTGTGTGTGTGAGGGAGGGGGTCTGTTGGACATGAACTTGAGACAGAAAACTGAGCCTCGGCCCTGCATTCCTGCTCTGAAGCATAAAGTATACTCTGGGGAGCTATGTGTGTGTGTTTGTGTGTGTGTGTGTGTGTGTGTGTGTGTGTGTGTGTGTGTGTCAGGGGGTGGGTCCTCTCCTCGTCTCCCACTCTCCCATAAACCATTGTAGAAAAGAATAGAATAGTATAGAATAGAATAGAGTGGAATGGAATGGAATAGAATTGAAATGAATTGAATAGAAAACATCAATTATTTCTCCTGTTAAAAATACTTTGAGGTTGAATTCGTTTTTATTGTGTTGGCTCCAGGAGCATAGAAAATGGCTGGTGCTGGACAGGATGCACATGTGATTTAAGGTGGAACCAGCTCTGCAGCGCTCCGTCTGTCTGTCGGCTCACAGACAGCTGACAGTCAGAACACCTTTTATGTTTTACACCCACAGGGAGGAGACAGGCTTTCCGCTCTGCTACAGTTTATAAAAGCAGATTCCACGCAGAGCTTACGACTCACAAATGAAACGCCCCATATAATGGCGAAGAAAGCTTCTCTCTGAATTTCATCACCTCGGAGATCTGCAGATTTTTTTCAAGTTGAGGTATAGAGTTTGAACATTAAAATATGTCAGTGTCCTATCACCTGAACAGGGGTGTGTGTGTTTTATAATAGAACCTGCTGCAAAGACATAAGACGGAACACTTTCCTTTTTTTATTATAAAGCAAAACACCATCCATGTATTGATTTCTACCTCAACCTTCATTACTGTTGTCTCTGAAGTAGTAATGTTATAATTACTGCAAACAAACAGCATAACCTCCGTTTTACACCATAATTCAAGTCAAATATAAAAGTTACTGTCTGCTTGCCTGGCTCTTGAAACTGTGTCCTCAATAAAAACGTAGATTTTGAGGTTTTAAAACTTCTCAGTGTTCACTCTTTTACTCTCTTGTTTGTTCTAAATAAGAGCAGTGACACCACAGTAAAGAGAAACATCTTGCTTGGTGCTGCGTGCATGTTTTAGAGCACTGACTGACAATCCCAGATGGAACTGGTTATAAAACATTTGTCATCCATAGGGACATTAATTAAATCAGAATAGCCTTGTGTGAGCACTTCATATTTCTATGTCCACAATAAGAAGAGTTAAATAAAGGCATGAAACCATGGTTATGATTTTACTATTTTACTATATTCTTGTTTCGCACACTGCATTCCTCTGGCAGGTACATTAACTCTGAGCCTCCTCTCAGCTGGATTCGCTTTTAATTGGCTCTCCTCCCACAGTGACTGAGATCCATCCAAATGGATGGTTTGTAACCCACGCCTGCTGCTGCTGCTGCTGCTGCTGCTGCTGCTGCTGCTGCTGCTGCTGCTGCTGCTGCTGCTGCTGCTGCTGCTGCTGCTGCTGCTGCTGCTGCTGCTGCTGCTGCTGCTGCTGCTGCTGCTGCTGCTGCTGCTGCTGCTGCTGCTGCTGCTGCTGCTGCCAGACCTTCTACTATACTGTGAAGGCTCTGGCTGCATATTCCTTCAGCTTTGAATTGAATGTGCATTTACCTGCAACTTATCGTGGCTGCTTCTTGTTGAGTATCTGCATCCTAACAGATTGAATCAAAGGATCATGACACTCGGAAAATATGAGAAAGAGTTCTCCTGTAGAAAAAAACATGACGACCCTTATTTTTTATTACAAAGACTGAAATAAGGAATTGTAGGACAAGCGTACTGCTCATTTCCATTACGAAACACTGACCTTGTGTGTAATGTAACCAACTACATTTAAACAAGTACTGTTTTTATTTACAAATTTGATCAAGTTGAGCTCCACATATTTCACGTTCATGGTAAATTAATTCTTTTACTACTTGTGTGCTTAGAAACATCATTACTTTGTGTTACCTTTAGCTAATTTTACTTTACGGGTAATAGATTACTTTACCCCAGCACTGTTAAGGTGTTTGGATTATTGCAGAGTGCTGACTCGGGTGTGTTTTTGTTGGTTGAGGTTCAGGGAGTTTGTATATTACTAGGAAAAGAATACACAGTCTGCACCAAGTCATATAAGACAAATAGTAGACGCTTCTTTCAGATCTGTCTCTTGCAGCTCCACTGCCTCTGCACCTCTCCTCTGTGAGAGGAAATATATATTTAATACACTCTGAGTCTATTCACTTGTTCCTTTTTACCACAGCAGGACCACATGTATCGCTGCTTCCCTTTCCTATATTTGACTCTATATATTGAATCCATTTATATATAGATAGATAACAGGATTCACGCCTGCATTAAAGAAAGCTTCCCTGTGGTCAAGCTGATAATATTAGAAAGGTTTAAGTGTCATGCTGAAGAAGTATGAAGTAACATCCAAAAATCTGTGTATAGTCACAGAGTTTCTTCCACTGAATCTTCATTGTCGTACATTCAGGCTCTTATGAATATTTATTTCGTCCATTATCTCAGTGCTGAGCGCTGTGACCTTTATCATCCATTTCACCGTAGCTTCAGCACTGAACGGTTTATGTTGCAGCTCAGGGTGACTATGACACCGCTGCACATTTCTGTCCCCCTGCTCTTCTTCTACTTGCTTAGCCCACTGTGATTCTGCCTCTAAAGTTACAATCTATAATATCTAAAGTTATCTATTAAGTTTGAAACCATGAAAATACTTACAATTATTTTAAGACTTTCCTTGAAAGGTGTGGTGAAGGACATTCAGGTTTTTATAAGTCAAATTGTGATAATGTAATAAACATTTAATAATTAATTAAATTCCTGCAAAATACAATGTATCATCATCAAAATGTACCTGTTATAAAATGCAGAGGGCTCCATTGATATATTTGTAATTCTATCTTATAAATGGACAACCTCACTGTTTTGGATGCTGTTTGTGTAGTCTGTTGTTGGTGGAGTGAAGATTATTGCACAGATTTCACAATAGTCAAGGATTAAATGGAGAAATAGAAAAAGGACACTACATTTCAGAAATGTGTGGAGGAAATACACCACACTCCTAGTGTATATGTTCCGTAAGCAGAAATGTCTGTCAGCCTGAGCCTTACAAAATATATAATTTGTCTTGTTAATATAGGAGTAGAAAAAATTATAATAATATGTACAAAGGCCTACCTGAGTAATGGTGTGAAATGAACGGGGAATAATGAAGTTATTACTACCTTGATTATTGCTGTTGTTTTAATTGAATTAATCTACTTAAATTGACATTTCATCAATTTTTGGCACATTTATCCAAGTGTAACGTCATGTAACAGATATATTTGATTACATTTTCAATTTGAAAAAAGAGTAAGAATAAACACATGAGTTGCGTGGTGCGGCTCAGAGGCCTCCTCTATTCCTCCACCTCCTCCTCCTCTCTTCCTCCTCTCTCTGGTATTTGGACCAAAGGGGACGACGAGCTTTATAAGCTTCAGGGCTTCCGTCCGCATTGTTGGTTTTTGAAGGAGGACAGAGACCGAGCAGTAAAGCGAGTCAACAGGCCGCCGCAGCTCGGCCCGTTTGTCAAGTTCAATGTTAATGTTTAATGGTGGGACACACACACAAACACACACTCAGTCACACACACACAGATAGTGAGAGAGGTCAGTTTTACATTGGTCAGAATTCAGCTTCTTTTTATTCATGATAAATGCGCAGCTATTGTATCCTGTTGTTGTCTCTGCTTTTCAATTCCATTACATTTAATTGTATTTGTATAGAGCCCCGTCATTACAAACACTATCTCACTTTGAATAGTTAAGTAGAGACCTTACTAAATTAGAGCGAAGCCATCAGTTCCCACTACACTCTGTCTTTCAGTCTTTCTATTTCACCGGTTTACGTGTTGTTTCCCAGTTAAACGTCCTCTCGCTGCTGTTGAACCTCCTCGGTGCACCCCCCCCCCCCCCCCCCCCCCACACACACACACACATTTTCAACAAATCCTTATTACCTGGAAATAACTCAGATGAATCGCAATTAAATGTCCACCTTCACTGTAAATCTCTCTTAATTTCAATGATCATTTGTAATGGTCCGACACACACGCACAGACACACAAACACTGGCAACAGGATGTGCAGAGAGCGCACAAACAAAGTATAAATTCGTATCTGTTTGCATACGTGCATATATGGTTTAAAGACGCACATTTACATCGGTCTATAATTTCTATTCTGTTATAATTTCTTTCAAATAACTAAATCTGTTCAATACATTTCCCCCATTCCATTTTTTTACAGCTTTTTGTGTATATTTTGCTCACTTTTCACTCTAAAATGTGAAAAGGTCTGTTGTGTTAATTTTGCATGAACAATTCACTTTAGATTTCTGATCGCTAAATTGAATTTCACTCTGGTAACTCCTGCAGTTCTGCGTAGAGTTTTCACATTGTAGCACTCACACAAAACAATAATATTATATAAAAAAAATAATCATATGAGCCTGTATAATGCTGGTACAAGTTGTTATTTGCATCATTACAGGAACATGTAGTATACATATATTAAAACATTTTTTATTTAGTCCTGTAGGTTTCTTCCTGTAAAATATGACATTTTTTTCGTCTTGTTGCCAAAGTGTTTTCTTGTTGTGGGAACTGTTGGGTTTTTACTTTTATTTTGCAAAGTACCTTGGGGTAATGTAAGTTGTCATTTTTGCGCTGTGCAAATAAAAGTGAGTTGAATTGAATATATACACTTCGGAGTCTCTATTGTGGAGACAAGCAGAGAAGTGGCAGCTGAGGAAGGACTCAGCCTTGGCGTGAGGGAGCGAACAGGCCTGTAAAATGGTCGCGGGATATGGATAGTGTTGTTGTGGTGATGTTCCAGACGGAGCCGGATCCAAATACGAATTCACGCTCTCATAAACACTGTAAGTCCATTGAGCAGGTATCAACTTTCAGGCTTTGGCGTGAGACAAACGCGCATTTGTTTGCCAATGTGACGGGGCGCACAGTAGTTTGCTGGCGGGGCATTTTACGAACAGGAATCCAAAGTTCCCAGTTTGGATACTGGTGAAATACAATTTATAAAAAGCTAATACTACATGAGGATTACAAGAATTTATTATGATTACTGGTTTACAAGCGTTTTAAGCAACACGGACAGACAGTATAATAATGTGTTTTCAGCTATTGACTACTGGTCACGCACAACACTGACAAACAGTAAAACACAGACAGGAGACAGACAGCTAGATCGAAGCAGGCAGGAAGGTGCTGTATTTACAGGATGCCTCTGAAAAGAAGGTCAGAGGGCTTTGGTTCTTTCTTTAACCGTTTTTTGTCCTTTATGTCCTTTTTGTTTATCTTTTCTTCTTCCACTCCACACTCCTGGACCTCCACATCGAATTTCACTATTTTTCTCTCTTTTTGGCACTTCGTTTCAGTTCATTTTTTACGTATGTCAGTCAACTACTGCCAGTTCTTTCATGAAATCGTCCTAGCAACATGGGCCGACATGCTACGGCGCGCTGGTTTTCACTTTGGCCACAAACTTCTTCTCCTTCACCCTCCTATTCTGGAACCAGATGGTGATCTGCCGCTCGGACAGCCCGGTCAAGGCCGAGATCTTCCTCCTCTTGTCCTTGGTGATGAACTTGTTTGCGCCGTACTCTTTCTCCAGCTCCTTCAGCTGGACCTTGGTGTACGGTATCCGCTTCTTTCTGCCGCGGCGGAAAGGCGAGCCGTCGTGCTGGTGCGCCACCACATCTGTTTGACAGCGGACAAAGAAGCAGAGGACAGAGACAGCGGGCTGAGTGAGAGGCTGCACACACCGGGACACAGAAACACACTCCTGGTGTCTCTAGGGTGATAAAGTTTACAGCGGTGCTTTGTTGCATTTAGTGTGTGTGGCTTGATGCCTGGAGCTGATGGACATCAACTGGGACACAGACAGGCAACATGTCTGCTGTCTGCGAGCAGCACCTGTACGGAGTGTCCTTCAATACACTGTAGGTCACATGTTTGTGCGTCCATGTGCAAATATACACTGTTAATGTAACGAATTTCAGCTGTCCCATGTGATAGTCTTATCATATTATAAATGCTATGTTTATTTATCTAAAAGTTTGAAACCTGTGTCAAGGATTGAGTGTTTATCGTAAAAGATACGCATATGACTGTGTAGATCAGATTGGTTAAACATTTCATCAAAATTACAGTCTTGCAATCGTTTCTTTAAAATGTGCCATAATCTGCTAAGTATTGTCTAGGTGGGTTGTGCACCATTCTTCGTTCATTCAAATGTTTCCACTCACTAACAGTGTTTAAATATGAATATATATATATATATATATTTAAAAAACATATTTATTACCAGCAAGAGCGGACTTCCAGAGGTGTCCGGCCTGCCCCTGGTCCTTAGAGCAGTACATCTGTCCCCCCCAGCCATTGGTCAGAGCCCAGGGCTGGTAGCTGTCCATGGGTAGCAGGGTGTCATGGCGCGGCTCCCCGGTACCCAGGGTTTGGACCACCGACACGTCCAGGTAGCTGGCCATGGACTGGTAGGGGCTCGGGTAGCCGTGATAAAAGGCGAACTCTTTGGCTCGATGGTTTGGGTATTCGTCAGGATTCACCGTCGTGTCCATGTACTGTGAGCTGAGCGCGGCTCCGGCCGCCTGGGTGCATGATTTGACGGAACCCCGCCCCATCCTGCATGGGTAGTAGCCGTTACCAAAATAGCTGTACGGTAACGCAGTGGCGGCAGATGAGCTCTGATGCGGGACGGCGCCCACCGGACACGGTCCGGCCGTGCACTGCTTCCCCGAAGATACGCCGGTCTCGCTGGAGCCAGAGGCGGACACGTCCACTGTGGAGTAGCCGGCTGAGGAGTGCATCAGGCCGGATGGGTGACCGCCCAGAGCAGCCGCAGCCGCAGAGTGCGCCATAATGTTGCGGCACTGGCTTGCCGCTGAGGCTGCAGCGAAGTTCCCGCTTCCCACCAGTCCCTCCATGTTCTTGTTCAGGTCGTCCAGGTTGTTGTCATACACAAACATCAGCGCGTCCGCTGGCCAGCGAGGGTTTAGGACCAGGGAGGCTGTCATAGGCGCTACTTTTCACGATCTGGCCTCCGTGCGTCGCCGTTTCCTCTCAGACTTTGTGCGGTCCTGTGGCTGCTACATTGGCTGAGTGAGGTGATCTGGTGCTCTCATGCACAGCTCAGGTAATTCACATATGGACCGAGATGCGCACTGTCGTAGCACGTGCGCGCCTCCCTGCTGCACCATTGAGTGATGGCGCTGGCTCGCAGGCAAAGACTCCCGATAACCGGCTGGACCTCCGGTTACATCTCAGGCGCAACCTTGACGCAACAAGCCCCCAGGACCAGTAGAGGAGGGGGGAGGGCGTGTGTCCATTGGACGAGACCTGCTGACCACGTGATGTGACAAGAGAAAAAAGAAGCAGAAGAAGAGACGTGCTTGGCTGTCAGTCAAGGAAACATATTTTTATGAGGCTCGAGCTGTGCGCGAGAAGAGCAGGAGCAGATTCGGTTCAGCCTCCTCAATGCGCCGCTTTACTTCGTGCAGCTGCATTATGTCAAAGAACCAACAGCTCTCCTGTGAAGCTCAAATTATTTCTGACACTCTAAAACAAACAGATTATATTATTGTGCTGTGCGTAAAGACGCATGGGAAACGCGTGCATATGCAATGCCAGTACTTGAACCACTGAGTCGTTCATTCATTATTTTTTAATTTAATATTTGTCTTTGTCTGAATTGAGTGTGTAAAACATGCACTAATTAAAGGGCTAATATTTAAGAGCAAAAGAAGAATGAACGAATTTTCGTTTATGACACAGATCCCATAAATACAGGTTGAACTCCAGGGTAAACTGCTCAGTATTACCCAGAGTTATGGATATATTTAAAGACTTATAATCGGCACTGCCAAATAGTTGAAAAAAAGTTTATCCTTGTAATAAAAGTATTCAATATCATAACGTACGAGGAGAATTTCCACTGTTCAAAAGAAACCTTAGATTGTAAAAGAGATTGAACCTTGAGTGTGCGTGTTTTCCTCTGGCCCGCTCGGTCTGATGGAAGAGAACATGGAATTTATAGTGGATTTGGAGAAATGTGGATTTGAATCACATCCTTTTAGAAAAATCTTCACGGAACTTCTGAGACACATTTATAGTGAAATCATTATTGCCTAAATTGACTAATATATTTAGTGTGAACAGAATGCGCCTGTGAATGGCCTGTGACCTATAGCTCCAATGAGAGGCGTGTAGTTTAGAGCGTAAAGCTTCCCTTAATAAGATAACGGGGTGTTGTTCCAGAAAGGTCGTATTAGTGATAAGTCAGAGTCAGTAACTCCAAAATTAACACGCCGAACTTTGTTTGCGCTGAGCTCTTTCATCTCCAAAGAGAATAACGCCTGCAGCTTCTGTAATGCGTCATGTTTTTCATATTATTCCAATTGGAAACTTGTTGAATGATCATTGTTTTGAGCAGATATTATAGACATTGCTTTACACAGATGGAAGCCATGAGATTATGAGTTATCTGTTTGGCAGAAAAGCTTGCCAACAGCAGCATGAGCTTGTAATACACTTCCAGTGGATGTAGCAGGGCTGAGGAGGTAACAGCTGAGCCGCCCTGGGTTAGTATTTTATTTTTATTTGATCTTATTTGACTTTATTTTATTTTCTGCCGGGGAAGTGCATGGGTTTGCTGCTGCTTTGATTGTTTTGTCTTTTATCTTCAGGGCCCTAGGGACGCCTGCACGTTTCTTAATGGTGCGCAATGCGCGCCAGGTTTGTTTTGATCTCATTTAGAAAATGCGGCCCTCGGCATCATTCAGTGGCAGCAGACGTCAGCAGCAGGCATGAAGCTTCTCGAGGTGATGGAGGTGGAGGCCGCTGCCATCCGGGACCTCGTCAGAGGGACATTAAACATTCAACACACAGGATATATAACTATACCACACATATAGATACATGGAATGAGTGATAAGAGATAAAGAGGTATATTGTTTCTTGATTCAGTTTTTTTAAATATTGTTATTTTGCGTTGTTTAAAATAATATATATATATTCACACTTTCTATTGAATAGTGAAAGCTTCAGACAGACGCACGAAGAGCGGTATGTCTGTTTGTTGTTGTTTTTTTGTTTCCCAGCTAAATAATTAATAAAGAAAATAAAACCACCAACACCAACACTTCTCGGACACACACCAACTGGCTGCTGGTTTGACTCACACAGCGTGGACCTGCAGCAGCGGACAACTGGGAAACCTGGCGCAGACACACACACACACACACACACACACACACACACACACACACACACACGCAAGCCACCCAGACAGCCAGTCTCTCTATGGTGTGGTCTGCCAGGAGATGTGTGTGTGGGGGGGGGGGGGGGACTGGCTCAGACTGGCCCCTGAAGGTCAAGGTCAAGTTTAACACGGAAGAGGGGGGGGAGGGGGGGGGTGATGGGGGTAGAAGGCAGGAAGACAGACAGATGTAATGAGCTCAAGTTCAAGGCCACTGCACACCTTGGTGCCTATATGTGTGTTGTGTGTGTTTGTGTGTGCGTGTATGTATATGTGTGCAGGTATAGCCCAGAAGACGCCTTGCTGTGTCAGTGACGGTCCAATATAAGCCGTGTAGAGTGTAGCAGGTATAAAAGCAAACATCCTGACTGCGGCTCACTTGAGAAATGATTAACCAGAAGGACATGAAGAGAGTCACGTCCTTCACTCGGCTGATAAACAAGTGGGAGCGGCATTCGAGTCTTTCACGTTAACATATCATCAAAACAGATCTCAATACATGTTAATATCCCTTTTCTTCTTCTGGCCACAGTAACAAGTAACTCTGCCTCTGTGTTGTCTTCCGAACATGTGATCCAGAGTCAGTGGGGCAGAAACAGGCCTAACACGTGAAGGACACACACAGTATGTCAAAATGAAATCACTTGTGTCTCGTCTGGATATATCTAACCATATAATAATTATGTACACAAAGAGAGTAAACCGATTATTTAATTACAACACATGTGTTGTCATACTGTGTCTACGTCATATAAAGGACTATATACGTCTTAGAGAGGATGTTTGTTATCTGCTGTGAATGTGCGTTTTCATCATCAGACGTCATTTCTCTGGATGGTTGTGCTTGTATATTTATTCAAAGGTTTACAGAGAGCAGGCCCACCACGTGCGTATAGCGGTACAACGATGGACAGTCAGGGAGGAGGGGACACAAGGAGTCAAGAAGAGCTCTGTTTTAATTACAGCACAAATGAGCATGCACACATAATATTACTTGTACATGCTTACATGTTTATAGTACATGTATGGTTAATGATATCTAGTCTACAGTTTGTCTGTGTACACGGGCTGATGGTTGACACGAGGACTAATAATCCTCGAGTGGATCATTGTCGGTGTCTAAAAAACATATTCAAATTTTCACACAAAGATAAAATAATTATTTGCAAAAAACAAACACCAGAGGCTGCATGAGTCAATAATACATCATCAAACATGGAAATCATACAGGAATATCCGCACGCCGGAGGCACAGGGGCATTGTGGTCCATTGACTTCACGTTGTTACGTGCCCCACATGTCGTCTGCCTCGTATCTGCAGCACGCATCACTGACTGCTCCGTAAATTACAGTAACTTGGGTGGTACAGCGGGTCGTCCATTCACCAGTGAGTCGGTAAGCCTCCTCTGTTCCGTGTGCCGAAGTGTCCTTGGGCAAGATGGTGAACTCCACATTGCCTCTGATAGCTGATGCGATGTATGCGTGATGCATGAAAAATAAAGTGTTGCATATATATGCGCAGTGTGAATGGGTGAATACCAACTTTACTGTAAAGTGCTTTGAGTGATAATAAAGAATAGAATATAGTGTAAAAATAGACAAAAAAAATACATCAACCAAAATAGCATTTACTATTTAGAGCATTTAGCTAGTGATTTAGTTCAAAGTCCAGCTATAATTATTTATAATAACGAAAAAAAAGTGCGGATGTACGATACATAATATTCGTTCCCAAACGCGCAACGGTAAAATATCTTTACAAAATAAGAGCAGTGATGAAACACAGTTTGCACAGTGCGAGATGGTCACCTCGCCGGGCCCGGGCCTGTCTGACCGGACCCTCCGCAGTAACGCGAGAGGAGGTGCAGACAAACACGACAGCCAGATAACACGGACATGGATTTGAATATGCAGATCAACAGAATTCAGAAACCCCCACGATCTAACGACACCGTGACAAAATAAAGATGTCATACTCAGAGGAGACGTGTTACTGCTGGTTATGTTCTATATGTCTGGATTAGGAATCTGCGACATCCCATATTTTACTAGATTTATTTTCAAAGACTAAATATTATAGCATGATAAACTGAGTATCATATATTCTTAAAAATCCTTGTGATATAATGATAACGACAGAGTAGAATGAGAAAATATACAATTTTCACAGGAACTTGATTTATTAATATAAAATAGTAACTCTTTTTTAAATATAAATGTATTTAATAAAGAAACTATTGAGGCAAATAACCATATCTCTATAGTTGATTACCACATCTATGGGTTATTGCTATATGTTATTAGACACATAAACTTTGAATAAAGATGTGTTCAACTCCAGGAAGTAACTATTATAAATCTACACATTTTAACAAAATAAAATAGTTTAAAAGGATTTTAAACTCTTACATTCACACTTTGTAACTTGAATAAATCAGAAACACAATCTCAGAATCAGAAAGTATTTATTGCCAAGTAGGTTTACACCTACAAGGAATTTGCTCTTGTTATTGGTGCATACAATGAACATAGAACATAAAAACATACAAACACAATAAATACAACACACATAAGAAAAGCAATAAAAAAAACAATATATATTTACGTGAGCATCCTGATTGACAAGTGCTCAGTGACGTCACCCCACCAAGTAAAGTGATTTCAGTCACATGACCCCCATTTGATAACTATAGTAAAAGTCCTGATATATTTTTGGGGGAAATAGCAGTGGACTTCTGGTGTCCCACGTGTCACTGTCCCAGTTGTATCAGCTTCACCCTGATGAAGTGACTTCAAGTTGTTTTGGACATTGGGACGGAAACAGATGGCTGAAGTGACTGTTGTATTTCAGGCTGCACACCATGAACACCATGAAGTGATATGGGGCATTATTCAGGACAGGAGGAGTGTCTTTTTTTTCATATTTCCTTGTCTATCAATGTTATTTCTTGCCCACATGTGCACTTTGAATGTTAAATCGTCATCGTCTCTCCTGCAGCAGACAGCGTGGACAGAATCTCATTTCTTTTTCAGCTTGAGTGTTGACAATGAGCCCATTTCCTGCTCCTCTGCCGCAGTGCCGCTCCAGAATCAGCTAAGAGAGAGTGAGCTCGCTGACGGCAACTCCTTCCTCCTCTCTCACTGCTACTCCTCCACCTGACTTCACCTCCTCTACTTTACTGACATTCATCTTCATCATCATCTTCGCATGTGATTATGTGAGTTAATGTTAGATTTTATCATTTTGTTTTCTCGGTGAGAGACAGAAATGCAGAGTGTGTTTACTGTGAAATGAGTTCCTACAACACCAACAATTACTTACTCTCCTCTTAACCAAATGTATTAATACAAAAAGAGGTATCATCGAAATAAATTTACGAACGTTAAAAGTTGTAGCCATTTTACCAAACATACAGTATGATACAAACGAATCAGACCCAGAAACATCCTCTTTAAAATATCAACATTCTCGGACATGAAATGCTAAATTAAACAACTTAACTTTTAAAGCATCATTAAATGACTTTATAATTAATCACTTTTTATTTGTTGATCAGACTGAGTCACAGCCAAAGTGACCTTTGACCCTGTTTGCCTGCTGAACACGACCTGCTGTTTGTACAAATATGTTTATTAACACTCAAGAGCAAATGTGCTATTTTAAATTTTTTTTGTACAAATTGAGATTTTTCACTGTTTATGTAAAATGTATTAAATAGAATTAAAGCTGAAAATTTATTATAAATTGGACATAATATGATAGCATCAGCTTTTCTGGTGCATTCAGGGGCTTCTATGTTCATCTTCATCATGCTATCGGCAGCTTTCCATACATATATTTCATATGTTGGTGACTGAACAATCACCATGTCGACTGAACAAACTGAAACCGGTGAGAAAGACCATGAAATCTGAATGAGGCTCCAGTTAATGCTGATAAAGCAGACATTTGTCACCAAGGTCAAACGTAAAAATAGAAGGTCAAATACAGTATGGAGTTTCTAATGTGGGTAATTTTACTTCTCTGTTTCCCAAGGTGTCACTTTAGTCATATGAGTCTTTCGCTGTCATTTTTTAAATTTCCCTATGTACCTCCCTGGCTAATGTTCGAACCGGCGCTCCTCAGCTTTGAGTGAGACCACCATGTAAAGCTGTGTGTTGTGCCTGCAGCCGCCGTGCAGCGTGGTTGCTGCCGTGCCTCCGTGCCTCCGAGCAGCACAGAGCAACCTGCCAACATCTCTCTCAGCTCCATACTGGTGTTAGTGTGGCTTGTTAAACCCCCCGCAGCCGGATCCATTGCCTGTACAAAATTGTGTCATGGCACTTGCCACACATGACAGTGTGGTGCAGTTGGTCGGAGACGAGGTGAGTGGTGACGATAGGCATACAGCCATGTGGGTTAATAAACAGTCTGTTGCTACCGCTCTGGCATCCACTCTTAAATTAAACAGTATGTTACATTACGTACCCGGAAGCCAAAGATGTAGAGTTTCTTATTCCAGCTCTGGAACTCATTCTTCAGTTACTCAGGGTGAAATAGACTGTATGAGCTGTTAGACTTGGCCAAAGAGAAAATTGTGCTCTGCTCTCTTCTATAGTCTGCAAATAACTGTAATGACCATGGCTGTTTGAATTTAAGGCTTTTAAAAGTTTTCAAGGCTGTCAATTTTGACACTGAAGCTTGGGAAAGAAAGTTTGGTCTGTCTGTGCTTATTTGAACTTTCTATACTGAACTGTGATTATAAGATGCATTTAAAATCATCATGGATTCAGTATGAACATTTTAAACTGAATTTAATTGTTATTTTCTTAAGGTTCACTGAACACCATTGTTCATAGTAATGGCTAGTTAAGACTATCTGGGCGTAAATTGGCTGTTTACAGATCGGTTGTTCCTCAATCAGGCCTCTGACAAGAAAAGGTACCGGTGAAGTGCACATGACAGACGGCACTGCACTGGTTCTGAATATTTTACCCATAGCCCTTTCAAACAATAGATAACATCTCTTTCTGGTTTGTTTCGTGTTGCTATCTACACCAAGGTGATCATATTTTCTCCCCTCTCTATGTATTTGTTTGTTCGTTTGTATATGTGTTTGTCAGCAAGATTACACAAAAACAACTAAACTGATAACCACAAAACCCTGGGGAACGATGGGACATGTGAGGTATATGAGATAAGACATGTTTCAACATCCTCATTAATTTCTCGAGGAATTAATGGATCTTGATGAATGATGACGGATATTCATGACAATGTGCAGGTTGGTGCGGATCCAAATAAACATCAGGATCTAGTGAATTTCAATGTGCTCTCATAAGGAGGCTGTTGGGCGTAGGTAGAGGTAGTGTCATCCTACTTATGATCATTTTTGTTAATTCGAGATACATATTTTACACTACAAATCCACTAACACGGGCACGGGTGGGGGAGAGTAAACTTCCATATCGGCACCAGTGTGGAAGGTTTACTGTTCCTGATGATGATGATGGTACCACTGCACAACCATGTAGTAAGAGTCTTTCTTCTCTGAGGAGAATCAGTAAATGATCCTCAGACGTAAGGAACAGAAGAAAGTCGACAGCATCTATGATGAGCCTGCTGAGACTACACAACATAAATACAAATATCTGCATGACTTTTCATCTTAGTGTGAAGGTAACATCTACTGGAGACCAAGGGCTGGATAATAATTCAGTATTTTATCATAATTCATTAACTTTCAGTGGAACAATATTGTGATGATATGCACTCTGTCTTACTGTTTTACCTAATCCTGCTGTTAGATTGAATAATCTTTTACTGAATATTTGTATTTTATTGTTTTATCTATGATCTATTTTGTTTTATTGCATTGCTGAGTGTATGATCTGGCTTTCAAGAACTTTGAACATTTAATGTGAAGCTCTTTATAACCATTTTATCATAATCATTATAAATATTTCAATTAAAACGTATAAAGGTATTTTATTTTTTGTAAAAAGTTTGGATTATCACAATGTATAACAGTGCAATCTCTGCGCAAATGTTACTTTCCTCATTTACATGAACACTTTTAATTCTCTACATGTGTGGTTATAATACAGGCTGTTACTGAGCATTCACTGGCTCTTGTGCCCTTGAACTTGACCTTGCTGAGAATTTAACAGGGGGGGCGGCTCTGTGTATGTCTGTGTAGGGTGGTATTTGTTTTTCAGTCAAAATTATGAGTAAAATCTTACTCAGCTTAAACAGCAATAGGCCTAAATGCTGTTAAAAGTTGTTATGAACAGAGACATTCTTTTGTTCACTTGTTAGTTGTTGATTTATTCTTATTCAGTAAGTCTATTTCTGACAAAAATAAACAACTAAAAACCCAATTTCACTGTGTCAGTTAGTCAAAAATATAATTTCCCAAGCATCACTCATGCGAAATATTCTCAGTTTTTAAATTCATGACAGTCCACTGAATATGTTAAAAGTGGATAGATAGATAGATAGATAGATAGATAGATAGATAGATAGATAGATAGATAGATAGATATGAAACCTGAGGCAGCTGAAGCAGTAGCAGTCACCTCTGTCGTCTCTTCTATTCATATTGCACTTGCACTGTAGGAGAGGATCCCTCACATGTGAGTGTCTCTAACTTTTACCCTCTCTCTTTATGAAGGTTGAGGGCAGAGGATGTAGCACCTTTGTTTAGCCCTATGAGGCAAATTATGATTCGTGAATATGGGCTATACAAATTTATATTAATTGATTGATCTATTTATTCAACTCTATACGAATTTAGAATATCTCAGTAAGAATACAAACATCTCGCTTTTTCCTAAGCACTTAAAACGATTTTACAGGGCGGATTAAAGGAAAAGAAAGAAAAGAAACTCGGGTCTTGTTTTCACTGCGACGTGCGTCAAGACGGAAATCCCGCAGGTAATGCGCGACATGCTGGCTACACAGCAAAAGGTAGACTCACAACAGACTGCACATTATCCTCTACAACAATACTTGTAGGGTTGTTCAAGCGTATCTATTAATTAGTCTACCGCTGGCGCTGGATCTAATCATTTCCTGGTAATTATGAGAAAGGTTTTTTTCAGGTTCTCTTGTTTCTCCGAGAGTAATGGTCCGAAGAATCTTCAGTGAACTACACATAGATAATGAAATGTGTTCGGTCTATGGACTAAGGTTTCAGCATTAAGTGTGAATGATTGACTGTCTCTTAAGCTGCTGCTCACTGGCTGACACGGAGACGAACGGACTCTCCCCGCGGACATCTGCTGAATTTTTTATTTTTTTTTAATATTAACATTTGACATGTAATTTCAAAAATAGTTTGATATGGAGCCTATATTGTTTATGTTGTAGCACAAGTAACCGATCTCATAGTGCTGAGGTTATATGTTGTATTTACAACAGTCATATCCAACCCACACACATGCTTCACACCCGATAACACATATACTATTCACCCAACTAACTTGGGTAAAAAAAAGGTTTTATTAAACTAAAAAGTTGCATGGAGGGTGTTCTTTTTTAATTACGTGTAAAATAATATAATTTTTATTATAACTGACTTATATATTTAAAAAAACTAAACAAAAATACACACCAGCTTAGAAATGAATAAGTTGATTCACATCTGAATGAGACAAAATAAGAGTCAATGGTTGATAAGTGTATGTTCCTCGAAGATATTGCTGTTATTATTAAAAATAAGAAGAAGAAAAGAGGACAGACAGAGGTCAGCTGCATAATATGTGGATAAAGTTGAGAAGAAATTCCAATAATTCCTTTGGTAAAATTAAATGTCATTTTCTGATATTATTTCATTTGACTTAATTAACATGACACACATAAGAGCACTTCAACCATCAGATGATATCTAGTTATTTAGCTGTTGACTGACCCACTCCTCACCTCAGCACTACATGTCCTTCTATCTCTCTCTACTGATTACTTACATTTGGCAGTGATGCATCTACATGACTTTTTATTTACTGACACTCAAGCTGAAGTGGAATCAAGTTATTAAAAAATTACAAAGATTCAAACCTTGGTAAAAATAAATCTATAAGGAAACTGTGCATTCTGTGTAGCATTTCAATATAAAATGTCACATACTCAAGTTAAAAACGTTTACAGATTTCCTGCTTTAAAGTTCAAATGATCAAGCTTTTTCATGTGTTGAAGGTCATGGATGTGAAATATCTTTTGGTTACCTGTTTTTTAACTTGGTTCTGATCCACCTCTTTTGCTAGAGAACAGACAGAAGGACAGTCCTTCCTATCAGGCCGGTTTGTGAGCCTCCACTGATCTTCCTTCAAATAGAGGAGATGCTGTTCTCGAGCAGTGAGCTTCCAGTGTAAAGGCACAGAAATTGCAATTGATAGGCAGTTTTTCCTCTTTTCTCTCTCCCTCCTCCCGCGTGTTTGTTTCTTTCACCTTGACGTGTGAAGTGGGTGTGCTTGGTGTGTCCTCCAGTGTTTTTGTGTGGTCCGTCCGCTCCCCAGGTCTTCATGATGGAGAGGAGGACATGTCTCAGCTCTGCTCTGTTGACAGCACTTGGAAGTTACGTGACATCCTCCCACATCATACTCTTCATTAATGTTCACAGTCTGTGAATCTTCTTCATGTTGCTCTATTCTGTACGTATTTTTATCTCTAGTAAAGAATAATCAGTTGTTCTTTGTTTTCCTTGTCCAAATTGACAGAGGGGTAATAAAGCTTTACAAATTGTGAAGTCCATTGAGGCATATTATTTTTACATTGTTGTATTAAAATGTTTATATTGTTTTCCTTGCTGCAAAATCAACTGGACTGATTTGAATGAAACTTGGTGTCAGGATGACCTATGAGCCTGGAAGGTAATCATTATCTTTTGCAGCACATTCGATTGAGGGAGAGGATTTGGACGTGTGCTTTTCATCTTCCTTCCTCAAAAAATAATGCAGAGATATTGATGAAAGAAATCTGGAACATATAGATTATAGATTTAATTTGGTGCAGCTTGTTTGAATTTGAAGGGAGTGTCGAGCCTTAGTGGAGGAATGGGCTCTACAGACCATAGATCGGTGTGTTGCTGGGAACACCTCTGACCAGAGAATCTCCTGCTGTGTTCTTCACATGTGAAAGGCAAACGCTGGAGAGAGTCTGGACCCCATTGTGCGAACATTCTCCGGAGTTGTGTGTCTGAAAACAGCTTAGGTCGGACACTGTCCTTGCAGCTCTGGTTTGGTTTCCTCTAAATGATTTAGCTGGCTCTTTTAGCTTTCGCATCTTCAATATATTCATCAGCTAGTCTCTGACTGTGTCTGCAGTTCTGAGCTGAGCGTTCAGGCCTGTGACAGAAGGTGTTTCTGTGTGAGGTTCTGTTCCCTCAGTGGCCAATAGGAGGGAGACTTGTACCTCTGTGTGCAGCTCAGGTGATCGTCCCCTGGCTCAGAGAGAGAGAGAGAGAGAGAGAGAGAGAGAGAGAGAGAGAGAGAGAGAGAGAGAGAGAGAGAGAGAGAGAGAGAGAGAGAGAGAGAGTCCCTGAGTGGGTGAAACTAAAAACACAGTCACACTGTAAAAGCAGCTCAGTAACACTCAGTGAGAGCTATTCTGTTATGCTGATAGTTTCCTCTTCCTGTGAACACTTCTCCAAACAAAAAGCATTTGCAGCCATTCTGATGGATTCTGAGATAAACACTGTCTCATTTAAAAAAGACACCAAACGTAAATATCAGGTTAGGACCTGATTCACTCACAATCAAAGAGTATAGAAACTGAAATACATGCCATGGTGTATGATAAGAAAGTTAACAAGATCCGAGGAGGAATCTCGATGAAAAAAAACAAATACAAAAGACTAATTTTGTTGAACTTATTGAATGGAAAGTTGCTTCACTGTTGAAACTCTGAAGCCTCATATGAGACTCAGAGTTGACTGCAGCTTTATTTTCCATTAATAAAGGTACTGCTTTGCATCATGCACTATCATGGAATTAAAAAAAAAAACAATTTAAAAGAAAATCTGCAGAAAGATAATTTTCTTGCTTTTGGTCATTGAAAGCAAGTTGTATGAATGGAAAGGACATCAGAGGCAGACTCAGCTTTATTTGCCAAGTTTGTTATAAACAAATAAGACATTTGTTCCCATCGGCTCTCATTGTACTTGTCCAACATGTTATGGATGTACATTACATGTCATTTGGCTGACGCTTTTGTCCAAAGCGACATACAATTATTATACTCAACATTTATGAGGGGCCATTTAGGGGTTCAGTATCTTGCCAAGGACACTTCGGCATGCAGATGGGGAAGAGTGGGATTTGAACCAGCAACCTTCTTGTTGGAGAAGCACCACTCTACCACCTAGGCCACACCGCCCCTATGTACAGGAAAAAGAAAGTAAAAAACCTGCACTTGCCCAGCTAGCACCCGAACCACATGGCTCAGAGCTAACAATGGCGACTTTGTGTTTAGGAGCTTCAGATATAAAGGAGCCTTCCCCACAGAGCCCGGACACTGATGCTGAGGAATGGAGCCCGAAGATGGGAGATTGTAAAATTGTGGACTGTTACTTTAAGAAATACTGTGCAGCCTGGATTCAACAACAGGCTCATCTGGTGGAGACATGTTTGTTTCAGGTTGGATGAGTAATGCACCTCCTACAGAGATGCATTTGTCTCTGGGCACATGTTGTACTTTTGCCTCTTAAACTTGTATGTGACGAGTTTCGGTTACGTGTTGCCTCTATTTTGTTCAAGTATAAGATATAAGTGGTGCGAAGGGGCTTTGTTAACGTGTTGCTTATGTTAATAAAGCCAGGAAACCCAGGCACCTGTGTGGCCAAGTGTCTGATTAACGGTTACGGCTAAGCTAACTCAACCATGAGACACAGACCCAAACCGTTTTTTATTGAGTGAAGGGAGATTCGAGCAGGTGTCCAGAGTCGAGTGGGTTGACCTCATCATTGACCTTTGACCTCTTCCTTGTTTAGGTTCGATGTCACAGACAGATGATGTTGCCTCTTTTGCTTCATTTCCATGACTGTTCCACTGATGTATCCATCATGTGGTGTCTTGATGATGTCATACAAAACGTCATTCCTCCCCCTGTGGTGAAAATGTCTCTGTGAGGTGTTGAATGGTTTGTGGTGAGGTCTGTCAGTCCAGTTCTAATTCTGCTTTCTAAATATGGTTATTTCTACAATGTATCATGAAATACAGCTGCAGATTTGCTTGATTCCAGCAAAACAAGCTCTAAACACATATTATATCACCTCATAAGATTATGTGTAGACACAAAGTGATGACGTTTTTTGAATCCAATTTTGATGTGACAACAAGTTGTTTTAGAGAGAACTGTCCTTAGTAAGAAAACTCTTCCTCCTCCCTTCTTCAGTTAGCAGACCAACAGACCTACATATCTGGCTCTTTAGCTTTCCATCTGTCTTCACCCAGTAGTCTCTAACCGTGTCTGTCTGCCGTTTGAAGCTGAGTGGGTTTTTAGAGCAATTTCCCTGAAAACTGTTGACTACTGCGGTGCCTTTGGAACTTGACTGAGCAAACAAAAGACACCACAATCCAGAGAGCTAAACAAGCAAACTACAGCAGTGTTACTGATAATTTATTGTGATGTGATGATCGCTGGTTGAGAAACAATTTCTTAAGAGAGCTCAAGACACACACACACAGAAGTACTACTCACGCAGTAGGTGGGATTTGCTGTAGGTGATCATGAGGTTAAATTTAAGTAGGCCTCAATTGTTTGTGTGATATTGTATGATTATGTGATATTGTGACATATTCTGCATTACTTTGTCATCTTCCCTATTAAGTTGTAGCCCCAGTTTATGTTGATTGTTATTGATCACCGTTAATATAACGTTCTCTCAACATGTCTGTTACGTGTCTGAACATTTAAGTTATGAACGTTATATATTGACGTACATATGGTTCTGAGATGTAGTACAACTACAAATTGCTTTTTAATTTTGTTTTCAATTCTTTGAAAGCATTGAAAATCAACCGTTTTTTTTGTATTTTACACATTTTTGTAGATTTGTTTGAGGTTTTGATATAAAACCAACATGGAAAACCAAATGTTAAAACTTAGGCACATCAGTGGGCCGCGGATTACTTTCTAGTCAGAATGGTGGTCTCTGGGACAAAACCAGTTGAAAACCCCTGCAATACATCAATGCTAATTTATCCAACAGTGGAGGCTTGCCAATAGAGGGCGCTATTCAGTCATCAGTCTGACCCAACTCTCCTCTCTCCCCCTTTTCTCTGCTCTCAACCCGACCGGTGGAGGCAGATGGTCTGAGTCTGCCTGTGTTATAGAGTTTTTGTCTCTTTTCCACTGTTTGAACTGGATTACTGCAGGATAAAAGGTTTATGGAAGTCAATTTACATATTTTGATCAGCAAGAAAATCCTCACTAACTAACAGCACCTTTATGATTTCTGAAACCTAAACGTCCTACAACAATCTCTGTGCAACAATTTGGCCACTTTTTAACAACCACGTTTGTCAAGACATGTAAAGCTTGAAAATCGCAAGTGACTGATGATATGTTGTAAAGAATAAAATGTGCAGTCACGCTTCTTCAATACAAGAGAAAGGAGGTTGTTGGCAGCAGCAGAGGGATGTGATAAGTAGATTGAGACATATGCACCAGGGTCCTGGCACAGTTGTATGTAATTTTGCAGAATGCTGAGAGAAAATGCATTTAAGTCGCCATTAAAGAGAACATTCAGTAAAAGCTTAGAGTCAAAGAACTTGGATGAGTAGGACATCATGGCTATCTGCATGTTTCATGTTCATTCAGCTCAGGCCTTTTCATTTACATAAAAAAAAACGCTGTTATACCTTAATATATATTCATTCGATTTTTGGTGTTTATTTTGGATTCTGGTAGTCCCCCCGCCCCCCGAAGAAAAAGGCACCATCCGCCACTGCCAAAATCTTGTAAAATGCTTCTTCGTGATAGTCCCACATTTTTTAAAGATAATGGGCTGTGTTGTCCCTGCGGTTTTTCAAAGCAGCAGCTGCTTTCACTGACTTTTAACACAAAGCCCAAAGATTTATTGGGCAAACAGTACATCACATCTGGCCAGCACTATAATCTGCAGCAGAGTCAGTTGAAACAGGAAAAACGAACAGCTGCACAACTCCACTGATGCCTGCAATAAGAAGCACACTTTGCCAAGTGAGAAGGAGCAGATCTGTTCATTCCAGTGCGAAGACCATTCTCTCCAGGTTGGCTTCAGAGAGGTCATCCCTCACATCCTGATACTGCAGGGTGACACTGATGTCATTAGTCCTAGAGTCATTTCCAGTCATCTGTGCTTTTCCTCTGTTAACTGTAGAGTGGATCAGTGAGGACAGATTAAGGTCTTAATCTCAGCATTTCAGGGATAGCATGTAATTAATTGATTGTAATCCCATGATAGCTCCAGTCACAGGTTCACAGCAGGTGTCAGTACTGTGCATCCAGGCTTTGAACCATCTACTGCCCCTCTGGTGTTAATGATCACCTCTCCAGATGAAGACTGGGTCGATTCTTAAAGCATATTTTTTCTCTTTAGCGTTCCATTACACAGCTTGAATGTATAATAGAGCGATCACATTGTACATTTCAAGCAGTCAGCGGGAAACTATTCCTGGACTTCTCCTGGAGCTCCTTAAACTGACACTTTCGGAAACACAGCTCATCCCATTTTAGTTTGAAAACTAAGAACTTCGAAAGACAATGACCAAGACAGCCAGGCTAACTTCCCGATGGGGTCTTGTAATCCACAACTGAGTGGTGATTGCAAGTGGACAACAAAAAAAAATAAAAACAATAAGTGCTGCTGACACTTAAACTGCTTTCAGACGTTCCCTGAACTCTGCAGCCCCTCTGTATTTTCTCCAGAGGAGATGCATGTGAAAACGCAGATGTCCAATTGAGACACTCCGCTTTTTGTGTTACTGTGGACTTTTTCTGCCTGGCGTCCTAGTTTAATGTCCGTAGAAAACGTTGGATTCACCGGGAGCGAGAGGGGGGTTGATGATGCTTCAAACACGCAACAGAAATATGAAAAAAAGAAAACGAATATCTTTCGGTAAAAAAGCATCCTTTTCCCTCCAGTTGGACATCATGGCCACCTGCAAATAAATACACTTGCTGATTTAGGTCAGAGATCCTCCCGCTGCTTTGTGCATTTGGGAAAAGCAAACTGGGGATGAACTCAAAACGGCATTTTCTGTAAGTAACAGCTCCACCTTGTTTTTCAGTCCAAGCAAATAAATCACTGCTCTTATATTTCAACATTGCTATCCCTCATTAGTAATGTAGCAATCAGTGGTCTGCATGGACAGCATTGATGAACTAGCTCATACGGGACTGTTTTGTTGTACTCATATTTAAACTTGGTTTGTGTGGTTTTTAGGTCTGTGGGTTTAGGATAGTTCTAAGTTTTGTTTATGTTTACTGATAAATGCATCCACCATGACTGTGGGGGTGAGGTGTCTAGGACTCGGTCCAGACACTTTTGATGTTCAAGATGTTCTCACAGTTGTACTAATATGTTGTGGGCTGTTTAAAAATACATTTCATTGAATCAAATAATTTATACCTACTTAGCAACCATGTGCAGAGTGGAATCTGTTCACAGTTTCCACCGATATATGTAAGACCAGTGGACATAGTTTTGAGTTTGATGTGGAGATAAATGGCTATAAAAAATATAATATCTCACAAAATGTTAGACTATTCCTTCAACAAACTGCTAAAGAGAGAGTAGGCCTGTGTACAACACAATTTAAAATGCCAATTGTATGTTGTGGTTTCTTTGTATTTATTGAAGTGCATATTTATGTTTTACAACTAGATTTATTGATTTCACGCTCAGATTTCCTGGGCTCCAGCTTTAGATCTTCTCCCACGCAACTTCTGTTCAACATAAAACGCAAAAAGAAATACAGCAGCCCAGTGAAAGTAACTGCCAGTACGGGACTCTCAAAGAAGTAAAGTTAAGACATACTACATCTGGGAATCTATTGGCTGGTGACTTTGGACAAAAGAATCAGAGTGCTGCAGGAGAGAGCAGTGCAGAAAATTGAGAGCAGACATTTCACATAAGAAG
The DNA here is from genome assembly GCF_947347685.1 of Pleuronectes platessa. Taxonomy (NCBI): domain Eukaryota; kingdom Metazoa; phylum Chordata; class Actinopteri; order Pleuronectiformes; family Pleuronectidae; genus Pleuronectes; species Pleuronectes platessa. The sequence goes on from NC_070641.1 coordinate 5,332,836, forward strand.
AGTGAGTGCATGGTTTTCAGTGAAAGCATTACTAGATCTAAACGTGAAATCAATAAGTCCTCTGCTCAAGACGGGTAAATAGCCCAAAATTAAAATTAAATTCAAATTTTATTGAGGTGACCACAAGACCAGTAAAGGGGGAGTATAAAGTTGTGGTAGAGCAACACCATGTCACAATAATGGGATTTTATCCAATTTGTCTAATGTAACATAACCAAAGTTATAACCAAAGTTATATTACTTTGCAAAACAAAGTTACACGATATAAAAACAGCTGCAATATGTCTTATTTGACAACTTTCAAACTTGTGATGTTTGGATCTTTTCTCCTCAACTGTACTTTGTAGCACAAACAACTTAGTGTCTCTGCTATTTTCAATGTGAAAGTCACCGTAGCATGGTCCATGTCACAGGTCTTTTACTGAGGGTTGGCGGAGCACATTCTGATTGATTAAGTCTGTTGACAATTTAGGATGGTTGATAGAAAGTGGACACAAAAGTACAAAAACAGAATCATGAACAGAGTCTGGGTTGCTGAGTATGGGATTTCTGCAGTATGGACTCCCACAAGTGTGGATGCAATAATTCCCGCATGTGTTGATAAAACAAACTCAACAGCCATATGTTTTACAGATACAACTGTGTACTTTGATCATTTGATCACACTACCAATTCTTTGGGATAACAGGGTTTGAAGAGTGCGACGACAACCAATGGAAATCATTATATTTTTTTTAGGTCCTGGTGGCTGAAATCAAAGGCAACAACAAAATATCATTGGTTTGCACAGTCACAAATAAGGCTATGTATTCTTCATAGAAATATTTGCACAATATGTGTATAAACCAGATGTTATTCTTGCCTCTGCATTAAACGTGTTTCTTATTAGACCCACATTAATCCGCGGTTCACAGCGGGAGTGATCTGCTCCTCTGCAACATACAGGATGTTTGGCAAAGCACTTGCCACTGTAGTCAGTTAATTGCCATCCTAACTTGTATTAATTTGGGGCCGATGGCTGCTAAAACAATAGTGCAAAAATAACAGCTGGTGGGAATTTGATGTGGATGAAATCTGGATGATCACAGTCAATGAGAAACACAGCGCTGTGTGTCTCTAACCGCCCCAAGGGAGGCCACTTTCCACCTTTGGTTTAGACACAGGATATAAAGTTCAACATCATATCCAAACAGAACTGTAAGAAAATAAAATTCACTCTGTATTTTAATACATTTTACAGAATTTGTGACCTGTTGGTGCCTGAGTAGAGTTAAAGTAAACTCCCTGTTAAATGCAAGTACTTTTATAAATTAAAGAAATGTCACATTCATACGATGGTCGCACAAGCAAAACAACATGATTGTACATTGAAATCTGTTTACATGAAGGCTAACTGATATGAACCTCTAGTGGCCACGTGATTTGTTGATCATGGACACATTATACACATTATAACAAAAATAATTGTGTGGCTAAACTTGTTGTGTTTGTTGTGTCACTATTTTTTTTACCTTTAATCCTTGAATCCAATTTGTACTGTTTCTGTAGTGGCCCCCTCCAAGTCAGCTACCTCATGTATTGATCTCTGTTAATCTGCTGTGGTCTAATCGTTCCCTCTGAAGTCCTAAATCATGAAAAGCAAATAAAAGTCAAGTTACATCTGTGTACGTTTTCTACAGGCAGTTCTCAAGTCCTCAAACTCAAGTACTTTTTATAGTGAGCATGCTGATGTTGGCTTTGTTTTCAGAGCACCACTGTGTCTACACAGAGCCTCACAGAGCCATTAGCACGACTTCAGACTAAAGCTGCATGTTTGCTTAATGAACTGGTCATCGTGTGCATCAACTATATGACGTCACTATTACGCTTTTCCTGGTTTGCTGCTCGATTTCCAGTCCATGGCGAAGGGTCCTTGGGCAAGGTGCTAAACACCGAATGCACCAATTGGAAGTTTCTTTGGATAAAAGTGTCATCTAACTGACATGTGATGCAATGTAATGTGGTGACAGGACTGATCAATCCGCTGAGCAACACAGAACAGACTGAGCCGTCTATTTTGAACAGAAGATCGAGTCAAGTGGTTTTCTGAACCACTCTGATCAGAAGTATTTCAAGCCTTAAGGATTTAGTCAATGTTTTGAATCAGGCCTCCTGTCAGGAGGAACGTCCTGGAGGCCAAAAAACGTGGATGAAAAGCTACTTGACAACAACCTCCTCCCAAGACGCTGTTAAATCTGACTGCTAAAAGAAAATGTTGTTCTCACATATGGACAAGATGTGAACAGTGTGTACAGTTAGTTCAGCTGGCTTGTCTCCATATGTTGTATATGAGATAAGCTTTAGAACAGGCCTTGTAAAGAAAATGTCATACAGGACTGTGAATTTAAAGAATCTAAGAGCAAATGACCACAACCAGCGAGGGATGCAAGCTATTAATTCCCCTGCACTGAGGCATTACTGTAACAGGCCACCATCACAATAAAAATACACAAGACCTGAATTTTAGATGGAGATGTTAGCATATGTTGCACAAACCCAGCTTGGCTGTTTGACTTTTAACACGTTCAGTATGTGGGTGTACTTGGGGACAACACACATATTTTCTGTAAGTTCTCAAACAGTATAGCAGCTGGGTTGCTGCACGTGTTTAACACATGTCACATGTGCGATGTTCCTCAAATATCAACATGTTGAAAAAGACAGTGTGTGAGAGTTTGATCAGCCACACAGAACAGGACATTTCATCCCTCCAAATGACAGCCTCCCATCCTTTATTCCAATGACCTCAAACTGAGGTCAGAGCGTTTCTCTAACCATCAGTACTCAGAAACATGCGAAAGCCATTTTCACTTTGGGTTTACCACAAGGAGAAGAAGAAAAAACAACTTTGCATTTATCAAAAGGACAGAAAGCAAGCTACTGGACTGGGAGTGAAGACACAGTCTTCAGAGTCCATGAGGACGAGGCTGAGCTTTAAGCACAAGTCTCCCCAAAATGAAAACCTGTTGGGACATGTCCTCTTTTGATTTTTAATGAAGAACAGCTTTCCTTTTATTTAAGTCTCTTTTAGCCTCATCTTATTCAACACTGTCCAACATTATCTAAATATACTGATTCCTTGTGGAGTTAAATATTTGTACACAAGGCCTCATGTTTTATGGCTGCAGACTATTTCATCAATTGGAAACATCCTCCATCCTCTTTTACACATCATCCAAACTGATACATCGTTGGTAGCTTGTCCACACTTAAACGTTTAGGTTTATAATATATAACTTTTTCTACGTTTACGTCTGATTTTCACAATATACTATAGTTTTAGAGCCCCCTAAACCACGAGACTCTTTGTTGCTGTATTGACATTGTGAAGTCTCTTTGACCATCCCCAGGAGAGGAGCTTTTCAATATTCAAGAAGAGAAGTATTTAAGGTGTGGATGAGAGTCTTTAACAGTTCAGGAGAGAGACTGTAATGTGTATGTGTGTTTGTATGTGTGTTATTAAGGTAAAAAAACAAACAGAAAGAGATAAAATGCAGTTTAATATGACGATTGTTTTGACACATAAAACCCATAAAGGTATTTGAGGAAGTAAAACCACTGTCCAGAACACTTCTAATACTACATGTCATCACTGTATTACAATTTGTAGGTACTTTCTGTTTATTCATTTCATGCTAACTCATACTTCTACTTCAATACAGGGAAATGTGCCACTGTTTCCTCCCTGACATAATGGATAACTTTAAGTTACTCTCAGATAATGATGTTAAATATAATCAACAACTAATTGACAATATGGTAAATGTATTGAACTTGACTGATCCGGGGAGGGGAATTCATAAACTAGCTTTATAGAAAATTTGCTCGACCTTTAAATGCTGCATTTTAGGTAATCTGAAATGTTTATACTGTGTTATGAGTCATACTTATACTTAAACTTTTGAAAAATGACCTTTTGATGTTAATGCAAGACCTATACTTGCAACACAGTATAGTATTTCTGTACTTTACCTAATTAAAAGATATACCAGAACTTCTTCCAGAGTAAGTTAGTAAAGAAATTAATGTTTAGATCTTCAAAAATATGATTATTCTCTCCTGAAGTCAACTCAGGAATTTACTCTGAACGTGTTTCTAGCTCCTGCATGGGTGTGATGTTTTATTTATACATAATGATTAATTTCCCTCGCATGTGATACGTGACTCCACCCTACCTGGCGTCTGTCTGTCTGCCTGTCCTCAGCCTGTCCTCAGCCTGTCCTCCTTATCATCACCTGGCCGCTGGATCAACAATCACATCAGATTATAGCCATAATAAAAGCCCCCAAATCACAGGTTCAAGGGTCAGCAGCTCACAGGAGCGCGTCCTCATCCATACCCCGCTGTCATTAGAGCTCAGTATGTCTGACTCATCACAGCTCAAAACCAAACGCAATGTCTTCCTTAACAGAATTTCTTAGTTCACGTTTTGTTTCGAAACATTTAGTCGAGTATCTTATCTGATAGACAATGCACAAAATACCGGAAAAAATATCGGAATATGAATATTGAATCAGTGAGAGCCATAATAATGTGTAGACTTTATCCATCACCAGACTGTAAAGATGATTAAAACATGCCGCTGTGTCCAGAATATTATCCCGATGAATATGTCCCCTCCACCGGGATCCAACTCCGCCAATTTGGAGCCATTAGACCTGTAATGATTCACTTCCAAACCTGCCAACATCAAACGGCGGAGGACAATGCGGGTCTGGCCGCTGTCTCTGCCTGCGCGTCTTTAATTCTTCCATAACAAAAGTACAAAGGGCCGAGACGGAGACCAAAGGCTCCAGCCCTAAACACATTTAACACCTCTGTGGGCCGCGGCGCCGCGCCGGCCCGACGCGCACACCACGGCCCGTCTGGAGCGCACAGTGACAGGGGCAGGGAGCGGGGAGAGGAGCGGCCCCGCGGAGCGCACAGACAGACGCGGGGGAGTGGAGGGTGTGTGTGTGTGTGTTTGTGTGTGTGTGGGGGGGGGGGGGGGGGGGGGGGGGGGGGAAGACACAGAAACACCTCATCACCTCATCTTCTCCCCGAGTGTGGGATCAGACCAGGAACAAGCGAAGGAGACAGGGTTTAGTCAGACTGAAGCTGGAGCTGTGTGGGCCTGTGGAGGGGACACGAGCCGAGAGGAACACCGGGGAAACAAAGAGGGGATTTCTTTTCCCCCTCGTTTGTTTGTTTCATTTATTTTACTCGTCGAAAAGAGAAACAACCTGATGTGTAAGTACATGAAATTGTTTGAAACCTTGTGATCGCTCAAAACTAATTATTTGACAAAGGGTCAACGATATAGGAACACAGGTGAAATGACACCGCCTTTTCCAAAAGCCCTGAACCCGCGACGAATACGTGAATATGATTGATAATGTTGATAAACTTTATTTATGCAATGTTTTTAAAAAGTCATGGCAAGAGTCAGGCTATAAGGTGCTTCACAAAATAACATGTAAGTGCAAAGTTAGCAAATCACAGCAAATTCAGTTCATACTCAGGAATGCAATAAAATAAAACAAAACTGATCAACATTAAAGTTAAATTAATGATAACCTAATAACAGTAGTTTTATTTCCTCTCTGTCCCAAGGAAAAAAATCATAATTATCACAGTCTTTCTTTTAAATGTAATTTTAATTTACATCTGACCAGATTGTGACCTTGTATTGAACTCTTTACGTTGTCCCTAATTGGACGTTTGATGAAAGTGATCAAATACAAATATCCCCATAAATTGCTGTTATATTAAACTTTATAGGTGGTGTAAACGAAATATATATTATTGTGTCCACAGACAAAACAACACGCATATAGTCTTAGTTATTACAACCCTGAACTAACAGTTTATTATTAAAACAAACTTATTTTGGGATGTGGGAGGAGTAGAAATCTCCTGTCAACACAGATCCCAGTTATAGATCATGTACGAATCCATTAGATTTACCCAGGTTTTACAGCTGAGCTCAAAAACACTGCGACATTCTCTGAAACTTGTCACTAGTTCTGAATCAAGTTAATAGCTTTTCTCATAAAATAACATAAAGAGTCATGAAGTTACATGGGGACAGAACCATTTTGAGTCCAAAGGAACAGTAAAGATGAGGAGTAAATATGTGACATAGATAATATTTGACAACACGCTGTATTTCATAATATTAATCATAATTTACTTCTCATTTCAGTGGCAGAGGGCAGACAGACGCCGTTGGCGGATGTCGCCGGGCGCGAGCAGCTAGAGCTGTGCCCGCGCGGCGCGCTGCTCGACCCGAGCCGGCGGCACCGCACCGCGTTCACGCGGGAGCAGCTGTCCCGGCTGGAGCAGGAGTACCGCCGGGAGAGCTACGTGTCCAGGCCCCGGCGCTGCGAGCTGGCCACGGCTCTCAATTTACCGGAAACAACGATAAAGGTACGGATCACATAAGCGACCGTGCACTGGTCAGAGTGGGAGTTTGACTATTAAACCAACTCACTTACCGCTGACAACACAGATCATATCTGGCCTTTCTGCTATGAATGGATTTCCCCTTAAGAGAGCCAGTGTGGCTGCATAATGCAAAGTTACATGATAATATGAAAACCTGATTGAGAACGATACTGTACAGTATAACTTATTTGACCAATTTCTTTTGTTTTATTAAAGTTATGTTGGGGTTGTTTAAATTATGTTTTACAGAATGAAGGAAACTTAATGAAATCTTTGCATTGTCCATAAACATGTTGATATTAGGCATTTAGATTTTGAGCTGGAACATATATTATCTTTAAAATCAGTTTGTTAATAACTAACACAGAAGAAAAGAGGGATTCGTGTAAATTAAAAAATTTGAGGATCATTTTTTTATTCTATAATGAATGAAAAGCAAGTAAATGTTCAAACATTCAGAAGTTACAGATGTTTTAAACGGGAGCACGAAGTTTTTGTATATGTTTTAGTCTAGTATTAAATGCCGCTGGTGCTCAACGTCAGGTGTGGGGACCTCCAGGGGCCGTTGAGGTTTTGGGTGGTTTAGTTTACATCGACGAGCACAAGGTAGCATTACTAGGCAAACAGGAAACTGCACATGTTATCTGTGCAGTTATCAGAGCCAGACATAAATTCATTTAAAAAAAAAAAAAATTCGTTAGGGTATGAATGTGAATATAAGCATCTGTGCACCACATATTACGCAGCATACAATACCCAAAAAGTAATCGACAGTGATTGTAACTGTAAGTGATAGATAAACAACAGATCCCAGCATTGGCGAGAAAGCTAATAAGATAATATAAGAAAGCAAATAATATTTTGACCTGTTTCTGCAATATGGTTGATCCAGTTTGTCCAAATAGACACAACAAAAGTAAAAGAAGTTTTACAAAAAGTAAGAAATTTTGCTTCAGGTGAAGTTTTATTCCCGCAACTTTTTCTTGGTCAACCATCTGTAGTGGCCTACTGTGGAGCAATACCTCTGGCTAGAAACCAAATTGAAAGTTTCACATTATACAAAATGTTAATGAGTGAGCTATCACTTGTATTTTTGACATTTTATTACTTATGGACAAAGCTAAAAAAAAATTATAACAAAACTAAGTAGGTCAAAGCAGAAAGCAAAACAAAACCCTGCACCTAAAGGACAACGCCCCTCTGACATTTCCCATGGTTGTGCATTTTTCCTCTCCACTCCTCTTACTTGTCGTTTCAAACAACCCAGGCGATTGAGCAGTGACAGGTTTAGCAGCATCTAACATTTGACACAGAGGCCCACTGACCTAACGCTGAAGCTTTAATATGCAGTAAACACACCCACCTTTCTGGCTGCTACAGGAGGGTTTTTTATGAAAGAGCAGGAATGCGAGGCGAGCTCTTGTAAACGCTGCCACCTGACGTTTTAGAAGTGCAGCCTTCCGGGAGATTGCGTGAACTGGTAAAACAGTTGAGACTAGATAGACTAGATACACAGACAACTTGTCAGCCTCAGCTTTTAAGTGTTAAGAAGACGGGAAGGTCGCTGCTGCAGCACAGGAAAACAGGTCGACTGAGTGAAGTGTAATCTGCTGCAGAGTAAATGCAATTATTGGTCTGCAGTCCGGGCCTTACATTTGCAAAAACAAAACAAATATCTCAGGGGTAAAAAGCAGAGCCATACTCGTAGAAGACACAGACGAAGAGTTTGTGGCGATAAGAGCCGACACAGGCTATGTGTCCATTGCAGACCTTGATTAATAGTATTGGCATCGAATTTGTCGAACAACAGCCTATAAGTATCTTGAAACAGTCATTGACAAAAAACTGGAATTTGATGTTAATGCTTAGACAGTTTGTAAAAATGGACACCACTGTTTTTACTTTCTGAGGAAATTAATTGTTTTTAATGTAGAAAGAAAAATTATGTTTAACAAGTCCTTTTTTCAGTCATTTCTTATTTCCTGTATTATTGCGTTGTATGGATATTTGCTTACTAGAGATAATAATGCCTTAAAGGTTCAGTGTGCAGAATTTAGATATAGCTAGTAGTGAAGTTTCATGTTGCAGCTGAATCCCCTCACTCACCATCACCTTCCGGACATGAAAGTGAACGTGTGCTAGCCTTCACTTGTCATGAACACTCCAAAGGTGTTTAGTTTGTACAGTCTGGGCCACTGTAAAAAACATGGCAGCCTCCGTAGAGAGGACACGCCCCTCAACATTTATGAGCCAGAACAGCAAACTGGCCTAACTTTGTTGAGTGGCCAGCTGATCCTTGCAGTGAGGGAGCAGCAATATGATTGGCCGACACAGAGTGCGGTTGTCAGGCTGGGGTGTACGGTTTAGACACTTCCTGGATGTAGATTGGGCTTGATCGGATCGCAGCACTGTACGCAAGTACTAATGTCTTGAAGCCACTGGTAACCAGTGAAGGGAGCGGAGGAGCGGTGTGGTGTGAGAGAACCTAGGTAGTTAGAAGACCTGTGGAGCTGCTGCGTTCTGGATTAGCTGGAGGGGTCTGATGGCGCTAGCAGGCAGAGCAGCCTGGAGGGAGTTGCGGTAGTCTAGCCATGAGATGACACGCCCAGTAGATCTCTTTCATCTAAAACTTAAACACTAAACCTTTAAATGTATCATGAAGGTGGCTGGTAAGGTGATAGGTGTGTCAAAGACCCCCCTGACAGCAATCTTTGATCCTCCATAGGACCAGGTCTATTGTGGATTGCAGGAATCCCCCCCCCCCCCCCCCCCCCCCCCCCCCACTCCACTTTGAGTTTGAAATTCTCCTTTCAGGTTGGAGATGAGTCCCCCGGTTCAGGTGCAATAGGACTAAATACTCATTGGGTCCCTGTACAATAAATTTGCTGGACTTGCACATGTCATTTTAACGATGCTCTTTTTGAGTTTTTGACATAGGGATTATTTGTATGTATCTATCCTGTTCTTCTCACTTTGTGTGTTTTTGTTCTCTGATGATAAAGTAACCTTGAACTTGAACTTTACACCTAGTATACAATGTATTTCCTATACAGATTGTAACTATATATGATTTGGACCTGATTACATTAACACATGGTATTAACTGACTGCAGTGGTTTAAAACAGTTGTGTACGAAGGGATTTCCACCCACGTTGTTGTTGCATGTATGTTGGAACACAAATACATTCACACTTGTGTTCAGTTTGGTTCCACCTTGTCACCGAAGTGGTTTGGCTGTTAGATCACAATCCTTCCTCAATTTGTCTTGGGTGCACCTACTATATGTTTACTTTTTTGTGGTCAAATCCCTTCTGTCGTAAACCGATCACACCCAAAAAAATTGTTTATTACACATATATTCTAATGCCATTTGAGAGTGAGGACAATAATTCTGACAGATATGGGGGTAACAAAATACCAAACCCTTCTCTGGTGTTGAAGTTCAATGCATTGTACACCCATCCATCCTCCCTGACACTAATGATACACCACAGTCCCTCTGCCTCCTGCCAGTTCTTCCAGTAATGATTGAATACATAATGGCTGTCAACCTTTATGAGCAGATAATCTCAGAATGGAAGCGTGAAACTGTCTGCTACAGTACATCTCCCTCAACTATCACTGTATCCTTGCCCTCTCTTGTCCTTCATCTTCGAACCTTTCTAACCTGTCTTTCACTTTCCTCCACATCCCCTTCTTCCATTCCTTCTCTCACTCCTTCACTCTGTCCTTCCCTCTCTCCATGCAGGTGTGGTTCCAGAACAGGAGGATGAAGGATAAACGCCAGAGACACTCCTTGCCTTGGCCTCACTCTCTCGTCGACCCTCTGGGTGCCATCTTGATGGGACGCTCCTCTCCTGCCACCACGTTACCGTACCCCTTCCTCCCGCACCACCTGCCCCTCCACCACTACTCCCCGCTGGCTCTCTCCTCACCGGCATCCTCGGCCCACAGTTCCTACAGTGCACCCATGAGGCCCCTGGATGCACTCCGCCTCTCCCAGTACCACAACAGGGCGAGGGGGCTGCCTCAGACGACAGCAGCCTTCTACCCCTCCGCCAGCATCGTGCACCATCCACCTTCATGTGCCTGCCCCCTTTGTCTGTACTGGGGACCAGAACAATTCCTTAAAGCCAGAGGGGAGGCACTGGGACTGAGCCAGCCCCGTAGTACCAAGGCCAACATGGAGCCTGCTGGTTTGGAGCAGAGATAATGTAAATCAAGAAACAAGGTCGTCAAACTACTGTCAAATAAGCTGCTGCAAAATGGCAGCACAGTCACAGTGACTTTACTGAATGCTATGTACTGTACATTGAGCAGCTTTCTAAGTTGTAACAGACCAAAGACTTCCATGCGCTCATAGGTAGGTTTTATCAGGAAAACCAATTGACATGGCCCTGGAAAATAGAGGTCAACCTTTATTAGATGACAAAATTCACAATGGAGATGAGTTCAGTTTGTCGGCGTGAAACACACCTCACTGTTTTGCCAGAGCTAACAAGACATTTCTATTTCACTTGCACAACACAAAGATGAATTTATATGGAAATCTTAAGCACAGGTTTGTCTCATCTTGTTTGTTATGCTTTTTTATTCATCCTTTCGAACCGATCTACAAACTGTACTAATGTTTACCTGACAGCTTACACTCTCAGACTCATCTTTGGTTTTCTCAGTTTTCTGATTCCGTGGTCTCTTCTCTGTCTGCTGTTCTCTACATGCTTGTGAAGAATTGTTCTAGTTTAGCCTTAAAAAACCTGGGTTAGGGCCTGGAAGGGATATCTATTAATTTACGTCACCACTCTTTATACTTTGAATTCAGCCTAAACTACGGTGGCCCTGAAAGCTCAACGAACGGCAACTTAAGAAAACACATGCAAGTTGACAAAACACCTGCAAAAAGAGAAAAGCGCTGCAAATACCGGAACGAGCTGCAAATAGAGAAACGCGCAGCAAATACCGTAACGCGTTGCAAATAGAGAAACGCGCAGCAAATACCGTAACGCGTTGCAAAAAGCCAAACGCGCAGCAAGAAGCCAAACGCGCAGCAAGAAGGCAAACGCGCAGCAAGAAGCCAAACGCGCAGCAAGAAGAGGCCACAACACAACGGAAGTGTTTCCAGGGGACAGCTAAAAGTGATGGACACTGCTGCCACAAAAACGTCCAATACACCATAGAAATTCGGTTCCACACAGGGTTCAGCCACCCGCGGCTCTTCGGCCCCTCTGCAGTGGCTGTACAGTACAATGTTGTGCATATGTTTAGCGAACGCTGAACTTAACGAATCAGTTTTCATATTATTAACGTGAACGTAACGATGAACGTGAGTGAACGTCACGTACATTTTTTAAATCATCACCGTATCAGGCCATCATGAAATACCAGGAGCGGGCGAGTGTGTGTGTGTGTGTGTGTGTGTACGTGTGTCCCCCGGCGCTCCGACCCCGCCCACTCACTCGGAGAGAGCCACAGTGAGCTCTGATCACGGAAGATGTTCGATCTAGAGACATGTCGTCTTCTCCTGTTAAACTGAATAAACAGCGCTAACAAGCAAGCCCCTGTTTGTGAGGCAATATATTGTCCATAGTGTGCAGGGGTACAAAACCTTTACTATCAAAAGAGCGAGTGGGCGGGGTCTGAGCCCCGGGACCCGGGACCTATATACAGTCTATGCCCGGGACCGGAGCACTCGCTACACACACACACACACACACACACACACACACACACACACACACACACACTCGCCCGCTCCTGGTATTTCATGATGGCCTGATACGGTGATGATTTAAAAAATGTACGTGACGTTCACTCACGTTCATCGTTACGTTCACGTTAATAATATGAAAACTGATTCGTTAAGTTCAGCGTTCGCTAAACATATGCACAACATTGTACTGTACAGCCACTGCAGAGGGGCCGAAGAGCCGCGGGTGGCCGAACCCTGTGTGGAACCGAATTTCTATGGTGTATTGGACGTTTTTGTGGCAGCAGTGTCCATCACTTTTAGCTGTCCCCTGGAAACACTTCCGTTGTGTTGTGGCCTCTTCTTGCTGCGCGTTTGGCTTCTTGCTGCGCGTTTGCCTTCTTGCTGCGCGTTTGGCTTCTTGCTGCGCGTTTGGCTTTTTGCAACGCGTTACGGTATTTGCTGCGCGTTTCTCTATTTGCAACGCGTTACGGTATTTGCTGCGCGTTTCTCTATTTGCAGCTCGTTCCGGTATTTGCAGCGCTTTTCTCTTTTTGCAGGTGTTTTGTCAACTTGCATGTGTTTTCTTAAGTTGCCGTTCGTTGAGCTTTCAGGGCCACCGTACTAAACACAGATTAGAACACTTTGATACCACTGAACTGCATAAAATGGGTTTGTATACAAATTACAAAACATAACTGTGCGCCATGACCATTAAAACACAGGGATTGAAAGTGACTTTTTAATATTAAGATATACATGTTTATATATTATTCTTATCTCTGGAAGATGGAATATCTCGTTCAAACCAATATTTATGATGCAGAATGTGGAGAATTATTTAAAAAAGGTGAACATGAAGCCAGTTGGAAGGATTCCATTGTGTCGTTAAAGCGGTTTTCTGCTGCTCCCATTGATCCACTCCACTATTTTATGATTGGAGGATGGAGGCTCGGTAACTTCAGTTTTCACTGAAAACTGAAGAACTGTTGTCAATTCTGTTACGACATAATAAGATAATTATTTTCTGCAATATATGTGCATGGCAGCGTCAGTACAATTAGGTTGTGGAACAAAAGCAATGGTTAACGTTAGGCAACTAAAACACATGGCTAAGGAGACAACGATCATGGTTACGATTTTAAGAAGCAAATATGTTCAGCTCTTCAGCTGTTAGACAATACCAGCACTTTATTGTAAATCAAACACCTGCTAAGATTTTGTATTTTGCCACTTCACACTACGGGTATTGTTGTTTATAGACTCTTGTGATATATCAATCTTGTCCTCCACTGGCATGAAGACAATGGAACAAGTATCACATATATTTGTAATTGTTGGGAGAGTTTAACCAAGAAAAAACAACACACAGGAGGATATCTTGAAGTGACTGTAAAAGCACAATTACACAGAGTGAAGCCTTCGATGTAGGCTACATATCATACATGCGTTTACATATATGGAAGTAATGTTCACTGTTTTCTCTGCGTCAATACGACAGACTACTGCTTTTATATATTTTTTTTCACAACTGTAAGTTTTAAGTAGCATTCACTGACACACTGGGTTATGGCAGGGTAGAGATAGTAGAGTTCATAGTTGTTTACATTTCATTCAAGAACACATTAAATTCCTTGTTCAGACGGACAACTAGAGGCTAAGCAGATAGCTGCACATCGGTGTGTTTCTAGCAGGGTTTCAGTCTTTCTATCATTTTGTTGGTTAAATACATTTATTTAAAAGATAGATGGAATGCATTTTAAGCAATCCTGTTAAAATACGCTATGTGACATAAACCTATTACTAGTCTATGCATACATAGAGTAGTAGAAATGTTCAATATATTGGGAATTGTGCCTACTTCTGAGAGGGAAAGGGGAAGAACCTCCCTTTAAATTCACACGTGTGTTATCCCCTATTGTAAAATGATCCTGATATGTGACACATATTTAACATTTTTAAGACTATTACTTGAAAATAGTATTTATAATATTGCATTAATATGTCTGTGTAATGTTCTTTTTTTTAATTGTTGACCACAGACCAGTAACACCCTGTTGAGTTACACAACCATACACCTTTGACTGTACATTGATGCTTTAAGGGGGTAATAAATAGGATTTTCCAGGTTTATCCATAACACTAAGAAAACACTATTTTGCGGAAGACTGGCAGGACATGTGATGGAATGATTACATGTACAGTAAATAGACTGTCGCTTTAAGTATACAAATAAATAATGAAACTAGTTAATAAAGAGCCCACTTCATGTTTGTCTTCACTATCTAATACAGCGTATAAAGAAAACAAATGTATATGATCAGGTGAAAAACACCAAATGATTTCTTTATGTGACACTTCAAAACACCTTTAATAGTAAGATTTCCCACTGTGTACAAAATGTCCAATATAAAGTTAAAATAATCAAAGTCATAAAATATGTATTATATTACGATATGTATTGAAGAAAAAAAAAGAAAATCTCAGTATTTAAACAACACACTGCTATTTTATATCTGTCCTTAAAGTATTTACTCATACACATTAGATTTTTCTCTTTGACGTATTCAAACTCAAATTCTGTTAAATCCATGATAAACTACAAGGTGATACCTTCCATTAGAAGAGGATTCAGAGTGGTTCATCCATTAAATGCCTTTATGATGCCTGTATACTTTTTATGTGCACACAAAAGGTCCCCTAATGAAACCAAATTTTAATCCAGAAGATCTGGATTTACACACCTAAATATCAGTGCTCTTCCTGTTTTGTTTTCTGTCAAGACACATACAATATTTTTCAAGAAATCACAGAAAATGATTTAAAAAATGGAATACAAATCCCCAACCTTGGTCAACATTGTGTAAATGATGCCGTTTTGAGTAGAATAAAAAATGTCCTATCCTTTTGATGAGCTATCCTTTTAGGGCAATACACCTTTTTGTAAACTATGTTACCTGCGGATCCACTTCCATCCTTATCCGGTTCTGCACCAAAGTCAGATCTCAACCATTTCCTCAGATTCCTGCTGCAGCTGAAGGCTCTGGGGTCTTTGTCTGTGGATGTGAGAAGAGAATCCTAGAGCTGCTGTGCAGTGCTGAGCTGGGCTGTTGTATGGACTCCATATCAGGCCAGGGGTCCATAGCAACTACAGGAGCATCAGCCGGTTCGGATCAAGCTTTCATTTCTACAAAGTTGTATCAGACATTAAATGGTATTGTATTTATATAGCACTTTTCTAGTCTTGATGACCACTCAAAGCGCTTTACATTACAGTTTTATATTCACCCATTCACACACACATTCATACAGTGCATCTATTCGCAGGACTTTGTTGTTCTATGGGGGGGCACTCAGGGTTCAGCATCTTGCCCATGGACTCTTCGGGCTTGCAGACGGGTCAGACTGGGGATCGAACTGCCGACCTTCAGGTTGGAGGACGACCACTCTACCCCTCAGCCACAGCCGCCCCTAGATGTAAGATGACACGGCGTCCTCCCTTCTTTCAGCTCCTGATAGTAAACTCTATCAATTCAATTCAGAGTCAAGCAGAGTAAAGGCCAAGGATGTGATTCTGCTCCACAGGATGTATCTACGAAACAGCTGAGCTCGTTGGCACTGAGTCGTCCTTATGCAGGTTTTAAACCCAAATGTCGTTGATTTGTTTATGCATCAACTGACAATCTTCACCAGTAGCCGATGACTAATTATTCAACAACACATGGACAGACTTTCAACAAACTTGTTAATATTATTTGGGAGGGTATGTCCAGATGACGACACCTCTGCAGCACAGAACTGTACGCTTGTTGTGTGAACGTGCGCAGCAGATGCTATCTACAGAGTTTATACTGAATCCTGTCTGCCTGCTAAAGATGGTAAAAACGGTAAAACACTAGATCTCCCCTCATCCCCATACAAGTCGCCGAATAAGCTTCACAAAAGATTATTTTCTTTGGGTAGTTTATAACATTATCAAGTATATTTTCTGAACCTGCTTAGCTAACTGAGCTAGTAGGCAAGCACTGCACAATTTCAAGCTTTTACCCAGATGAAAACAATTAAATTCTACTGCGTTCAAATAGTATGGAATCCGTGTTGTTGAAATAGTTTTCAAACCTGCCTTGTGAACATAGTTTATCTGCACTACTGATGGACTTGTCTCTTTGTATTGTGCTCCCTCTCTGCTCCCCCTTTTCTCTTCTTCTGTCTCATGGTTTTGAGTTTTAATTAAATATAACATTTTGCCACTGGCCAGTGCTCCCAGCGTAAAGCATAAACATTATAGACAATTGATAGATGTATAAGCTGTTAATATTTTCACATTGTTATGTCTAAATTCATCTCTCGACAGATGTCGTTGCTGAACTGGAAAGTGAATGTACATCCCTGGCACGTTTGTACTAATACTGCAAACAATATTCAATGCCGTAAACACCATGTTTTGTAAATTGCTACTAATATGATTTATTTCTAAATTGGCCTTCACAAAAAATAATGTCTTGCAATAATGACTGGAATGATTTTATTTTCTTGTTCCCATTCACTTAAATGTATGGCAACATACTCCAGTATATTTTATGTATGGTAAAACTGCACTTCAGTTAAAATCCGGTAACAGATACAACATTAAAAGTGCCCTTAAATGTCCCTTTTCCAATAAATCTGCCATGTTTACTCCGTACAAGACCATATTGGCCCTGGTATCCCTGATTAGTTGTAGTTCTCAGCTAACTGATGGAGTTTCCCAATCAAATGAGAAACTGCTGCTCAAGCTATAAAACTGAAGGAGGGATGGAAATCACCAGATCGCTGAGAGAGGGTGAAAATCAACAGATGAGCGTGACTGAGTCTATTCCTACAGATGTGCCTTTTTTTAAATTTGGCCGTGTGTAAAAACACTGTGCACGTATGTATATATATGAGGCCGTAAAAAGGTTTTAGATAGAAAAAATCAATCAGCCTGTTGGTTGGTGTTTCTTATAAAACAAGAAAGAAACATGGGTTGTATGCAGTCTGCTCCTCTAACTGTACCAACTCTAATATTGATTATCTGCTTTTCACAAAACCTGATGTCCTGAATGTGATCTGCTCTGTAAAGCATGTGACCATCTCTTTCTGAGCTGACTACCACCACTCGCTGGGTCAGTAAGGCCTCCAATGATGCAAAACCAAGTTTGAAAAGGTAAAAGACAATGTCAGAATACAGATATCTGTGGGTGTGAAATACATATCTGGTACTGTTTTGAGACCAAACAGTCAGTATTTTGTGATTCTGAAAAGAATTGAACAAACCTTTTTTTTTTTAAGTAAAAGACAAACCAATGTTGTTTATGGGGACACACACAGTGATAAACTGAATGAGTTTCATGGATAAGTACATTTGCATGAAGTTGTCGCTCTCTGTGCACCCACGAATAAGAATTGATGTGGTCTTTATTCTTTAATGCCAATAACACATTGTGTCTGGATTGAATGTTAATCGTCTAAGGTTGGACTACAAGATATTTTTACCTTGACAAATTATAGAGTCATACGTTCTTGCCTTTTTACTACACGTTTAAGTTTTTCCTTCACATTTCTCAGTTTATGGCAAAACGAGTATTTCTAATGTATCGCCAAATAAATCTTCCGTTTAATTTATAAAAACAGCTCAATTCCCACAGGGTCCCAGACTGAATTATGCCACCAGATTTAAATATATTCAAACGTGATTTATTTATTTGTTTGATTAATTTCTTTTTCTTTTTCTTTTTCATTTATTCAGTTTAATGTATTGCTGTTGCAAAGTTTTGCCCGAACTACCATTTAATTTTTTACACATGCTTGAAGGCATAATGGAATTTAAGTAAAGATTATTTTAACATAAAATATTTCCCAAGAGTGTATCTTGGTGACATTTGGATAAAATAAATTAACCACTGCCCGCACTGCTCTTAAATGCTAGCTCCAGCCATGGGTGTTAAAAATGCAAACACACACACACACACACATAAACAAATACAGACTAAATGGCAGCTATATACCAAATGGCACAACTCTCTTAGTCTCATTATCGAACCAAGGAAATGCCGTACTGTGCATATCCTCAACATCAGTGGACTAGGATGTGTTAGGCCATTACTTCATTTTATAGTCGTAAAACAATTAAGCCACAAAAACTGCATGACAACTCTGATGCCCATTTCAAAGATGGAGTAATGGTCGTAAAAGTTGAACAACAAAGACGTAAGAATATGAACAATAAAACGTTGTGTGTCCACCGTGGAGACTTTTACAATGCAGCTGTGCTTCAGTTACAAATCAATATCAACTTTACAGAATCTAAACAAAGCTCTAACCGAAGCATATGATCTTCTCAAAGCTTTTGTGAGAAAATTAAGCCTTTAGCAAAATGATCCCCAGATCTCATTGTTGCGAATACAGTCCAGACAATATGGGCACCGTAGTTGTGCTGGGTGTGTGAGCGCTGACAGCACTTTCCTGTCCCGCTGCTGATTCCAGGCCAGCAGGTGTGCCTTTAAACCCCCGGGACTCACCTGGGACAGGTGTTCACCACACGGCTGTGCAGACTGAAACTAGGAGCTGCTCTTCACATGCTGTGTAATAATGTAGGCCAATAAACAGAAGGGTTAATTACAGGTGAGTGTGTCTGAACAGAGCTTAGCACGGCGGGACACACAGAGGGTACCGCTTGGATAATAATGTGGTACAATCACTTAAAGCTATAAGTAGAGGAGGAAGACTGACTGGCCTGTCTCAACTGTCTCGGGTGGGAGGTAGAGAAGTAAGAGGTAAATAAAGGGGATTTTATGTGTCATAATTCAATGTCTGGTGGCCTTATTGGAGGCTCTCTGCTGGCTATGTTTAAAAGAGCAGGATGTAGAACAGTTTGACAGTTTGGCAAATGCACATATTCACTTTTAGGGCATTGGATGAGAATGTCAATACCATGTCGGTACAATACATCCCAATGCATGAGCCCCACTTTGTATGCATCAGGTGACGGCTGCTTGCTCATCTGCTAAGTCTCACAGGTGTCTGTTGTTCCCACAGCAAGCATGTCTGCTGAGGGTCTGCTCCTTGAGGTTTCTGGTATGACTACTCTATCTCCTTGAATAAAGTAGCCTAGGTACACAACTAATAATAATGATAAAGACCTTGTTAAAACAAAATAGAAAGGCTGGAGTCCCTTTACTATGAAACAGGTAGAGGAAGTGTTGTAAATATTTAGATATTTATTATATATTAGATTTTTGACATCGTAAAACAGATATAGACATTGAAACTGTGGTGAAAGATCATTTTCACTTTCTACTCTGCTGTGAACCGGATGTCATACACTGAGAAAGCAGGCGAGACCCCGACTAGTTAGATTGGCAGCACAGCAGTGTGGCTGCTCTAAGCTGATTACACAGCCAAACCAAGACGCTCTGCGACACACGCAGCATCGTGCGTGTGTCGCAGAGCGTCTTGGCCTGTAGCCTGTTAGCATGATGACTGGGTAAACTGCTAGCCTGGCAAGAAAGCAGTAAAACTACATTTGGCTAAATGCTGAGCTGCTTCTTTAACACAAGTAATCAAAAAGTTTGAATCATTCATAGATAAAATACATTGACATCATAGGCAAAATGTATTGTTCCTGTTAAACAGACTGAGTGTTGCCCTTGATCTCTATAACAGGACGATCCATGATGCTCTTGCATTTTATTTCATATAATTAACAGACTGTTGGAAACAATCAGCCATGTAACATTTAACCTTGTGCGTGTTAATAGGTGAACTTTTATTTGATGTATTAATTAGCTGGGATAGAAATTTTTCTTTTCATTTGAATGGGCCTGTTGGATGTGAAACCAGACCAGCCTCACAGAGACAGACACAGACTTCAGGTTACTGATCCAAATCGGTCACAAGTAAAAAACGCTTACCGACAAATACTGGGGTCTGTCTTACAACCAGATCTGACCCCCATGGCAACCATCACTGACGAGTTCCATCAGGTGTATTTTTGAGGTGAGTCGTGTTACACCACACCCTCTCTCTGTGTGTGTGGAGCTTTGCAACAGTTACAGCCAAAGCACTGCGAAACCTAGTTCTTCTATAGTATAATGTGGCCCGGGCTCTAAACTCTGTTGTACATTATATGATTTGTGGTAACTTCATGCCTTAAGTCTGTGACAAGGTAACAGTTGCCTCCTCAGATTTGCTATCATAGTATTGCACAACAATTGCTTTACATAAAGCCTTATACCCTTGTCTTTATTGTCGGCCAGAAATAGTCCAACCAAACTGGAGTCAGGTAAAAGGTATTTTTAGGAGTGGAACGACCGATGCTGCTGTATCAGCCACCAGTCCAGGATACACAGAGATCATCTGGTTAAACATCATTGTATAAATTCAGAAAACACTAAAATGGTAATAAATTAATTGCTAAAAGGTTACTCTCCCAAATTTTTGAAAATTTTCGGAAATGTCCTAAATGATGAATGTTTTCAATTTTGAAGTTTCCATTTAGGAAAAAATACCCAATATTAAAAAATTCCAACTGACAAACTACAAGTGGTGGTCACAGTTGACACAGATGACACTGTATTCTGGTAGTTTTCATTTTACAATGTTGCAATTGCAATTCAAATCATTTAAATGGCTAAGGTAAACTAAGCCATTTCTTTACAATGACAATACAAAGAGACAAGGGCTACATTGTAGCACTGACGGGCCCGAGCACATGAATTTTGAAGCCTGTTGCGGTTAGTGGAGAGAGCGATGAATGACCAAGTGCAAGTATCCGCATTGCATGCATTTTGCGCACTGCGGCAAGGAAAACACTTCACTTCCTGCGTCTGTCATGCACCGCTGGACCACGCTCACTAATCACGCATTACAGTCCACCCCATCAAGTTAGACCCCATAATGAAAACTTTAATTAAATCGAATTTAGTTTTAAAACGAGGCTTACCTCCTTTTGGCAGTAGGTGGTGCTGTCACTATCACAATACTAGACTAACAGATCTGTTCAGTTCAAAAACACTCTTTTCTCTCTTCAGATCGTTTAAATCTTTCATCTTTACATCTAATACATCAAAGGATTCTAACATCAATGACACTATGACATTAAAGCAAACTGACTACAAAGAATTATTTGCTTAATGAATCCTCCGAAGTGTTCTTTTATATGTAAAGCTCATTTGAACTGTATATTGTAACGCAGCCAAGAGCAGTTCACCAAAGTCTAAAACATGTCACTTCCTGTAGCCAGCAGGTGGCGCTGTAATGATGAGTCAATATTGATATGGATCTGATCAGGGCGGGACTGTGAATGTGTGAATGAGGTTTGAGGCTGAAGAATAATGCACTGAGGACTTATAACAAATCCCTATTTTTTGGCGAATCATCAAAATGTCAGGCCACGGTCACACAGTGTGATGAAATTATATATACCCAGGTGGTTTATATCTCCATCTTGTTGAGATGCCATTCACAGAATTTGAAGTTGATCTAATGAAAGCCCAAGGACAGTTCATCAGACTTATTTGTTTGTCATGAAAAGACAAATGTCCCTATCGATTTTTATATACGTCGGCCATCTTAGTGCCGGGGCTTCACTTTAGGGGGCGCTAGTCAGTAATTTTGTAACACCCATTCCTTAAACCATATAAATATCTTCAGGGGGGTGCTGTATTTTGAGTGAGACTGAAGCATGAACACTGAAGTTTCAGCAATTTCATGTTAAACGGCGAATTGATGAACTTTTATGCCACGCCACTAATATGGTGTTTGAAGAAAAGTCACAGGAATCTCATGCCATTATCAATGTCTTGAGACACTTTTGACACAGTTTGACATGGTTGCAGTCAGTGATGAGGAGGAATACTTCCAAGCGTAAGATGTTCCAAAAGCAAGACATTTCCTGTTGCCACCAGGGAGCGCTGTGATTTTAATTCATTATATCTGTGTAGATGTCATCAGGCTGGGACTCTTGTTTTACATCTAGTTTGGAGTCGATTGCACCATGTATGTCTGACATACAGAACATCGAAATTCACGGTAGTTTATATCTCCATCTTGTTGTGATGACACTCATGTCCATATGAAGTTGATCTGATGAAAACCCTGGGACAGATACGAAAAGAAAAAAAAATTGAAACGGCCAAAATGGCCACTAAATCCAAAATGGCGGGCTTCCAGTTGCGTTTTTCCTATTGCAGCTCTAGACTTTTCATGATACTCCTGTGAAGATAGGGGAAAGCTAACTGAGTGTTTTTTCCTTAGATGGCGCTGATGAGCCATTTTGCCACGCCAATTTCAAATTACTCCAGAATACAATTACTTTTTAGGGTTTTGAATTTCCTGCAAACTTTGGTAAGAATTTGAGCATGTCTAGGCCCTGAAAAAGCCCAAAATGGAAATAAAAATCATTCTAAATACTATAGGGCCTGCCACTGTTCGGTGCTCGGGCCCTAATAAATTCAGAGAAAACTGCCAACTTGTATTTCGGATGCGTTATGGAGCCAGTGGTGTGTGGTAAACGCTCTATTACACACCAGATCCAACACTTTAACTGGGAGGAAATGTGTGGTTGACTTCATGAGAGGGCGAGAGAGCAAGTGTGTATGTGTGCATGAGCATATCAAGCACACAAAAAGACAGAGAAGAGGAGCTCGTTCAGCCACACTCATCCAGCCACGTGCCTCAAAGCGCTCTTTTGTGCCATCATCCATCAGACTGCACAGCGCCACAGCACCCGCTGTCTCACACTAAAATCCAAGAAAGACTACTGCACATACACAATATATACATTGCATATTACAGAGAATTTGGGTAAATTGAGCATTTAGAAAAACTTAACATATTTATATTGCATGTCTATAAAACAGCCTAATATTGCATATAGTACTTCTATTTTTATCTTATTTATTCCTAATCAAATCCTATCTTACCCTATCTTATCTCATTTTATCTCATCTCATCTCATTTGACCTTATTCAAGAATCAAGATGCAAAAATCGTCATTGTCATTATGCTTAGATATAAAAGGCTATTATCTCCAGTCAAGACATATATTTAAAAGTGGAAAAATAGAAATAGTGTAAATAGAAACCGTAAAGTAACAGTAAAAACAGTAATAGCAGCAAGAAAATTTGACATTTTCCTCAATACACACTGTGTTTATAATACAATATATACTCTCCCACTACGCGTGTCCATAATATGGGCACAGTAACCTGTGCCCTTATTGACAGAATGTGTGTCTTTGTTAGAGAAGGTAGAAAAGTTGTTATAGACATAAACCCCAAGGCCCCCAATCCTCACACAGCTGTTCCTCACACTGTGGGTTGTAACCATAGACTGGTTGTAACATATCTGTACTGCCACCTGTTGTTGACAAAGCTGTACTGCAGCCAGAAAACACAGTACGAGCAGGTGCACTCAAACTACTGAGACAGTAATAATGTCATTGTTACATTATATTGCCTTTTGCTACTTTCTGCGACATCACCTTTTACATCTTATTAAGACTCTTACAGTATTTTTTTCTCTTACTGCAATGTGAATGTTTTATCATACAGCATTTTCTTAGTATATAATTTGTAAGCTCTCACACACTTCAGATGAAAATTTGCCCCTAGCCTAACCCTGACCTGTTATGGGTCATATATGTAATTAATATGCCATCTGTAATACGGATAAATGAACAAAACTAATATACTTAATTAATAGTACTTCATACTATATTCCTGTTTTGTTTAAAGTGTTCTCGTCCTATAATTCGATCTTTTGTGTTTCAGTTCAAAGTAAGTGTCCCCAGCTCTTTGAAGACACTGTGGCACCCTCTCCATTCAGAGGACCGGGAGTTTCTTTGCTCTGAGGCTCCTTCTGTTATCGTGCTGCTCAAAATGGCATGTTTGGTCAGAACATCTCTGTAATCGCTTTACCCCCTGATACATATTTATCGTCATCTCTTTATGTTAAATTGTTTAAATTATGTCAAATGAACATTGCCCACAGTTTTGAACTGTGGCAGCTGCTCAAAGGGATGTACTCTGAACTATTTTACCTGGAGTTGTAGGTCTACTGGATCCTAACCTATGAAGGTAAAATCTGAAGGGTCATGACAAAATTAATGAAGGAAAACATAAGAATAAGTTCGATCACATAGTTGTTGAATCAACTCAGTTTTTAAAATGAAGCCAACTGAGATTTGTCAGTGGAACGGCTCACAACTTATAAACATCTTGGACCATGGACCACAACTACACACAGTTGTTTTAATTGCGTGTCACATGTCAAAATGGTCGGAAACCTTTTATTTTACCTTGAAATGTTGTAATTTGTTTTATTGTAAAATCTTAATTAAAAACATTATTATTTTTAATGTACAAAAGTATTATGCATTCTCCCCGTAAAAATAAAAATTGAAACATATTGTAAGACTTATTTTTCTTGAGAGGAAATGTTAACTTCTTCCTCTGCCCTGACTGATCAAACTGTGAGCTACAATCATATAATGAAAGGTTACATGTCTAACGCTTACAGCTCATATAAGTACTTTCTCTAGTTGTGTTGTTTTCTTATTTCAAACACAAGTGTAGCAGTATTTTGGTGCTAATTACCCCGGCAGTGACGGTTAAGTTAAGCAAGGAACTGTTCTTTATTGTGGGACCAGATGCCTGTGATGGAGAAGGCTGCAAATCGAAAGCCATATGAAGGACCTGTAAACACACAAACACGCACACTCATCTCATACAAAGCTCACACACAACCACAACCACAACCGACAAATAGCACTTTTGTTTTACCTATCAAAACTGCACCAATGAATGAGTCAAAACAACAAGACCTAATGGAATTACAGATTAATGTGTATTTATTATAGTGAACGGTTGCCCCTTAGATTGATAAGAAAACAACATGTATGCTCCACTCTTCTGTTTCTGGGCTCTCATTCCTGCTTCATGTTTTATGGTCTCCAGCATTACGACAAATGTAAACTCAGTAAGTGATTGAAACAGGAAATGTCTCATGTCCAAAAGAAAAATCAATACTTTAATGCAATGAGATGCATAATCATCAATTTAGTCTGGTGTGAGGATTCAAGAACTCAGAATACAGTGAGGACAGTTAAGTGTAGAATATTAAGTGTGTTCAATAAATAGAATTTGTTTAAACGCAAGTCTCAGGGGTTTTCTCTCTACTCTGGAAATAACCATTGAATGCTAATGTATATTTTGATGAGATAAAATTATTGTTTGTCGGCACTATTTTGATGCAATCATTTAATTAAAAAAAACTGTTATTGACATTGTCTACATTTACATGGAAACCAATATTCTGATATTAACCACATTAAGCCAATAGTCCGAATAAGACAATGTCATGTAAACAACATCTTCTGATTACCTTGACCCAGATGAGATCATAATAAATAATAATCAAATGAAGACATGTGGAGTGTTCCGACCTTAGTCACATTATGGTGACATGTAGGTCTATATATGACTCATTCGCATTATAACGTCCTATTGGAGTTTTCACAGTATTTCATGACATTGATATGTGAGCTTTTCTGCACATTCTCTGGGCTTTAACAGATTGTTAAAAAGAAAAGTTGTAGCTTTTAACAAATTAAAAAGAAAACCCCAAAATGGTAAATGGCATCGTATATATAACTATTTCATGATGAGGTTTTAAAACTGGCGGAATAATGCCCAGATGGTTTAGTGGATATAAAGATGTGAGTCATAATCTGACTGTGCTCTGTAAAATCTAAACTGAAATATTAGCAACTCATGTACACACATTTTATGCCGAATAAGGTCAATAGTCTTAATATTAATATAATGTTAATGTAGCCACTGATGTAGATAAAGTGAACTATGTGGGTGAGTGAGATTAATTTGAGCAAATTGACCCTGATCTGCCGGGTTAAACCGATCTGAACAATCCACAAACCTTTTCCACAGCAGCCAGTTCTTCTGTTCCCTCTAACTCCTGATACAGGGGTCCACAATATGGTATTTGGTAAGATTTACCCTTACACAATATGGTTGCGCAGGGGTAAAGATTTTATTTATTTTATCTCATTATTACAATATTACAATAAACATGTGCTGATGGTTCGAATGATCATGGTCCTGGTTTAAAGAAACAATGTCAATGCTCCAATCCACCTCACCCTCCTTCCTTCCTATACAATCCTCACTGTATTTGTTCATCATTTACCTTATTGTCTTAAACCAAATTGCTATTGTAATGTATTGTCACTGTTCCATGATTTCTTTCTTCTCAAAAAATATAATAATAATGACAATGATGATAATTCCAGACACCCGAGAACAATACAATTTATATAAATAACAAAGAAACACACAAATAATCAAGCATTACAATAATTTTGCAATAGAATGATAGTAGAAGTTTGTTTTGCTTGTAGATAACAATTACTTATTAATAAATATTTTTCGAATTTTATTAAGATGGAATAATTTTGTTTTAATTTTAAATGAGACCTCAAATTTGTTGGAGACTTTCTCAACACAGCAGTACAAATACAACCCAACCTGTGTGACTCTATGGTTTTCGTAATAAGAGTGAACCTGCCTTTTAATGCTCACCCTTTGTTTAACATATTTGATCAGGACTTACACCGCTGGCCCTTTATTACAGCCCCTTGTGCTGTCAGCGTAAGAAAGTAGAGTTAATCTCACTCACTGTGTGTGGGTTAGAGACTCTGCTCCGTTCGCATGGCTCCTCTATGAGTCTGGGATCACACAGACCCCAACTACAATTAAACTAATGTCTCCGTCCACCCCCACCCACCCACACCCACACCCACTGCAGCCTCCTCATAAAGTGGGCTGGAGAGAACTCAATACCAAACCAACCGGCCCGTATCATTCACATACTGGAACTGTGTGCGTGTGTGCGTGTGCGTGTGTGCGTGTGTGTGTGGTGTGCAATGCTCTTTCTTCACTGTGGTAGGGTAGTAAAAGTAGGTGTGCACCACACAGAGCAGTAAAGAGATTGCCTGTAAAAGTCCCTCACAGGCACCACACACGCATATATGCACATGCAGGGGCGAGACGTAAAAGCAGCACCAAACGAACACACACACACAAACACACACACACATATCCAGTGGACAAGCATAACATATCCCTAAATGCACGCACAAACAGACACATGCAAGGAAAAATAGTGGCCTTATACAGTTTGTTGACAGGGTTGAAGATAAGCAGAAATAGTCACCAAGGAAGAGGAGGCATTGTAGAAGCAGTCACTTTGATTTGTTTTATTGTGTCTGCAGTCACATGCAGAACCTTGGCATCTGTGGGAGAATGCATATTATTTTACCTGTCAAATCAAGCACATAAGCTGTTCAGTGCATCTGGAAGGTGCTGGTCACCTTGGGGATTTATTGTCCTCGATGACTTGAATGCCCTTCCTTGAAAGCGCCATGTGTCCCTGTTGATTCCCTTTGAAATATGTTTAGCTTCATCTGACGTCTTTATCTCTCTTTTCTCCACCACCCACACTGAGTCTGGCTGTAGAGATTTGTTTCTGTTAAAAAGAACAGAGTTTTTCCCTCTCCACAGTCGCCAATACTTGCTCGTTGGGGGATCTGTTGTGTTTCTCTATTAAGCCATTTTCTGACATGACCTCCGGAGATTGTTGGAAATGTCATCAACACACCCACTCGCTCGAGGTGAATCCTGCTGCTGCATCCTCACATGCACTCATTTGGAAGTTATTCAGAGGAAAAAACTCTGGGGGCACAGGAAAAACTCCAGCGAAAGTCAAGAGGCTATCACTTGGTTGTTCTCACATCTGCATTACATTGCATATTGCAATCTGACACTGTTCACTGTCTTGCATTTCACTTTTTACTTCACTTTTTATATCTTTTATCTGATATATATATTTTATTTAGATATGTTTATGTCTAAATAAATGTTACTTTGTATAAATATTAGAAAAAGGGAGTAAACAGTGAGTAAATATATATTGTTTCTTTTTATTGCTTTTCTTATGTGTGTTGTATTTATTGTGTTTGTATGTTTTTATGTTCTATGTTCATTGTATGCACCAATAACCAGAGCAAATTCCTCGTAGGTGTAAACCTACTTGGCAATAAATACATTCTGATTTTGATTCTGATTCTGATACACTAGGACTGGAAAGAGCTTGGCGTAAAACTGCTGCTTCTTTACATCAAAAGGATTCTCATGAGGTGTAACCTCGGAGCCCATCATAAATCGCCTGAGGATAAATTAGCCTCCGGGTGTAATGGTCCTTTTTTCAGTCCTCCTTGGTAAACAGCAGATATCTGGGCAGATATCCTTTATGTTAATCTCATCCATCTACATACTGTAGGAATTCAGCTTAATTAACAAGCAGATACCTGATGAATTTCAATCAATGTATTCCACCTCTTTCACTGTTTCCCTGTTGGCAGCTTGTTCGACTATAGTAACTGAAACCAGAAGGCTTCTAGGCCTCAAATCCTGTCCCTACACATTCCGCATGATTCACATGCGGAATCTGTTTATAGAGATTTCATGAGGTGGTGTGCACATCCAATAAGGATGTCTCATGGGTGCCTGCAAAGCAAGGCATATAAATACGTCCCCTCAGCAATACATTACAGCAGCAGGCTTTACTTCCAGCAATCTGCCAACCCCTACATCATGGTCAAGACAGGACTGCCAGTTTCAATTTAATTCATGGACATCATTTTAGCCACCTTTTATGACAAATACCCATGCACAGTTTATTTATCCTCTTACATAAACAAAGCTTCTATCTCCGTTCTGTTTTTCTTATCAAGAGGATACCACAGTCTAGTAAAAAATATTTACTTTCTTCACTGTACTTTTAGGGATTAAGTATGGCCTTTCATCACCAGACCAATTAATATTTCCAATTTGCTTTGATTTTCAAGGGATTGCAGACATTTAGGCAAAAAACATCGGGCAAGTTACGCTGTTTCGAGTCAAATTTGAATGTCAGGGCCTATGTCACCTAGAGGTAGTTCGTCTAGTTCTTCTCCTTGATATTGCAAAGGTTTTCTGAAAATGCAGTTGATATCATACAGACATTTGTCTCTTCTACAGGAGTATAAACGTTGATTTAAAAATCTCGTAGTTTGTGGCAAGGCAACCTTGGATGATTTCAGTCTTATTACGACAATCAAAATCTTTATTCCTAACATGAATTAGAGTTTTAATTCTGGAACCACACTGGTGAGCTCCATTAGCACAGGTTATCTGTCAGGGGTGTTCTCTGTCCTAGCCTCTGGTGACATCAGAGACTAACAGCTATCCAACAAAGAGTTTATTTTAAGACAGGCCTCTGCCCTCTACACGCACACACATACACACACACACACACACACACACACACACACACAAACACAGTGTAGTGAGAAGACACACAAAGGGCTTACTTAAATTGTAATTGTAGCAGAGGAAGGAATAACCGGTCATATCTCCACCATGTCTTTCACAGATGTGTTTGTGTGCGTGTAGTTGTACTTATATATTTGTGAGGACCATTTTGAGCATTGACCTTATGGAGTTAGACATATTGGCTGGGCCTTACTTTTTCAAAGGCCTGTTGGAGGGTTAAGACTTGGTTTTAAGGTTAGGGTCAGAATTAGAATTATGTGTGTTTGTGTGTGTGTGTGTGTGTGTGTGTGTGTGTGTGTGTGTGTGTGTGTGTGTGTGTGTGTGTGTGTGTGTGTGTGGGTGTGTTAACCAGGATCATATGTCTCCAGTCTATTGATCCCACGGAGGTAGGTCCTCATTACTAGGCTACTGTGGTGTGGAATGCTGAGGAGCTGTGTGTGTTTGTATGTGTGGGTGTGTCTGTCTCCGTATCTGTGCATGTGTGTGTTTGAATGTTTGTAAGTGTAGTCATGTGTGTGCGTGCATGTCTACCTTGCCCCTGCCTGCCAATAAATCCAGAGGCCACATTGGCACTCAGCACTAATGAAGATGGCAGTCTCTCTCTCTCTTTCTCTCTCTCTCTCTCTCTCTCTCTCGCTGTGTGTGAATAGCAAAGAGAGGGAGGATTCAATCTGTCTCAGAGTTTTCTTGTTAGCTGACATACATTCAAGTTTGATTTATCTTTCTGCAGTGATGTGTGCCCCCCCCCCCCCCCCCCCCACACACACACACCCACCACCAACAAGTTATCGATCTCCAGGGGAGTGTAAGATATTAGTTCCAAATTGCTCAGACATCACTGTAATTTGATTGGTGCAATATCTGTACGGGTAAGCTCTAAAAATAGTTTGTAACATCACTTCAACTCCTGAGGGCGGACATGAAGGTGGTCAGCCAGTAAACAACTAATGGATACATTCAGCTATCCTCCTAAATTTGTATTGGTAAGCTCTCTGTCCAAACAAGTGTTTTGGCTCTATATCAGTTTTATCGCCGTCCATACGAACAAGCCTGAAAATGCATATCATGTGGATATTAATACACAGTGAAATGCTGTTCGTCAAGATAAGTTAATAATTGTAAGTTTTCCTTTGTACCTCCTGTGCTCTGGTCCCATGGCAGAGCTCCCGTGTTGTGTAGTGCTAGATAAGAAATGCTGGACCAACAACCAGGGCACTGCCTCAGAGCCCCAGGACCCTCCCATTAGGTTCACTTGTGTTTGTTGAGTTGATAATATAACAATATAACCCAAGGTTAGTAGGAAAAAAATACAATAAATTAAAACAAACCAGAATAGCATTGTAGTAAAATGGACAATGTTGTACATATGTGCACTTTAAATATCCAAATACACCAACTATACAGCAAACCTGTGGGAGATAGAACTGGTTGCTTAGGGGGGTTCTCAGTGAAATATAATGTAGGCATGGGTATTTTAAGGGTGATATAAAATACACAGACAGAACGTGATCAATATGAGCCAATGACAACGTTATCCACGGCAGAATTTCCCGACATTCTTTTGTTGAAAGGGTAAAGTGGTGCTGTGAAGTGTAATCACAGTTGACTCTAGAATGTATCTAATTCCAACATGTTGTGTCATTTCACATGTTGTGTTGTTCACTTATTCTTTCATATTCAGGTTACTGCACAGAGGCATGGGGCAACACATATACAATTAATATTAGACCCTTTTATGTAGGCTTTTGCAGAAAAGACTCACAGTAAACTTAAATATTTGGTTGACTTTAAAATATTATTGGTTATGTGTAAAGCCAGAAATGGACTGTTACCTGAAAATCAAGAGACGCTGTTATTATTTATATCAAATGACGAGGATCGAAATAGGATTTTAAAAGTCTGTATGCATGCACCACAGTAAAGCAGATTACAGATGTGTGTTTCTGTTAAATGAGTCAAAGTGAATCTCTGGACAATTTGCTACAATGTGATTAAATTTAGAAAACCTATATCGAAAAAATAGTGAAACAGCATTGAGTAACATCTATGTAATGATTTTGGTATTGATTGATTAGTAAATGATTTGTTATAGGATTTGTGAAAAGAAAGGAAAAAAACTGTAGACAGTAGTACGTATTGTGTTCTAGCGCCCTCTGCTGGTACGGATTCTAAAAGAATGTTTCCATCCGTCCCTCTCTGCATCTCCATAGAGAAATCTATCTATTTTTACAAGATATAATGAATATTTATGTGCAGGTCCTTCTCTGATATTACCCAATCAGTCGACAGCATTGTAGGCATAAATCAGCTGACATCCTGCCTTATCTGTGGCAGTAAATGTCCCTGAGCTGTTTACATGTACATTTTTAACATTAGCTGACGTTT
Source organism: Pleuronectes platessa (assembly GCF_947347685.1). Classification (NCBI taxonomy): domain Eukaryota; kingdom Metazoa; phylum Chordata; class Actinopteri; order Pleuronectiformes; family Pleuronectidae; genus Pleuronectes; species Pleuronectes platessa. The sequence continues at coordinate 5,364,784 of NC_070641.1, forward strand.
TCATCTGGAGAAAGCTGAAATGAGTGCACTGGTTGAGTAAAGTGCAGAGGCAGGTTGGACAATGTAAGAGTTGAGGAGGGGATACAGGGCTCAGAGGTCACAGTGCCTAATAATGGGTTGAATGGAGGGATGAAGAAAGGGCTGGAGAGTGTGGGAGTCTATGAATGCCAATATTGAAGTGAAATTATTTGAGGGTTTAAAGCTTTATTTGTCAGATGCATGAGTAATGTGTCTAGTGAAATTCAAAGTGGCAGGTTTCTAAGGTTGTGTTAAGGAAAATAGGGATTTTAAAAGTTAAAATATTGTGTCAAAATTCCAAATAAAATATTGGAAATACATGAAAACAGTGAAAATAATTATTGTAGACCCCAAACAGATGAGATTAGGAAAAGAACATGTTAATGGGTCAATGGGCGTGTGTCTGTCTGTGTTTTTTAAACTCATGTCAGAAAGTGGTTAGGATATATAAGATGTCTGAGCAACATCGGCCTGTATGAACCCCGGCATCCTTGAGCTGCCTATCTCAAGTCTTGTAGAGGAGTTTAAATCCACCAAAACATGGCTGGAGATGAGCCTCTGGGAGTCCTGAGACAAATCTATATGCTGGACCATCACTGACAAGAGGCAGGAAATGGACACCAAAAGAAGCCACTCAACAGGCTAAAGCAGCTTGCCAACATGATGACAATGTGGACCATGTGGTTGCTAAATAAGTCATTCCCAAGGTAGGTGCACAATGAGACACAGCCAGGTAGTGCTACACTCTAAAAAGTGATTCAGGGGACCTGTTAGTAGCCTAACACTTAATTAAATGCATTAGTGAAAAACAAATATTTTAATTTATTGATTTAAATAATGATTTGAAAAGAAATTTAAGTTGTGGTCACTTCATTAAATTTGCGGGACAACTTTTTCGCCAACTTAGTTTAGGATTTTAGTCCCCTAAACATGGCTGGGTGGGGACTTCCGGTTTGCAATGGAGTAGAGAAGACACTGATAAACTGTGCATCCGGACCTATCGCAATTTACCCACAGAATAACTCGAAAAGTCAACATCTATCAGTGAAAATGATAAAGGCCAGGAGCCTTTATCCTTTAACCCCAGGAGCCAAAATAGAGAAGAAGAAATGCCAACACCTAAAGATAAAAGCACTTTGCAGGAGAAAGCTAATAACATCGTGGCAGATCGAGCTAGCACTCAAAGCCACAGCAGCCCCGGACTGGGCATGAACTCTGAGGACATTATTAGGGCGATACAGGAGCAAAACATGACTGAACGGATTCAAACAGTTAAGACTGAAAGATGAAAACATTCAAGGCAAGTATCATTTCATTTACGACTAAAATCAAAAAAATAAATGGATTTAGGCATTTGTATTAATTGTACTGGATTGATAAAGTTGGACAAAAAGAGAGCAAACCTCCTATGTGATGTGAAAAAAAGGGTAAAATCCCAAGTGGTTGCAAAGAAAATGGCCACAACGTTCTCTCTTTTTAGGCAATAAATCATTTATGAGGCCCCTGCAATCAAAGACTTTAAGGAGCGATGGCCCGCATTATTTGATGTAACTCTGGTACGTTTTTTAGTAATATAAGTCTATGTATTTTGAATTTAAAACAGTGATATTGGTTGTCGTGGCCGGCTGTGGCTGAGGGGTAGAGTGGTCGTCCTCCAACCTGAAGGTCAGCGGTCGATCCCCAGTCTGACCCATCTGCATGCCGAAGTGTCCTTGGGCAAGATGCTGAACCCTGAATGCCCCCCAATAGAATAACAAAAGTGCCGCAAGTAGATGCACTTTATGAATGTGTGTGTGAATGGGTGAATGTGAAACTGTAATGTAAAGCGCTTTGAGTGGTCATCAAGACTAGAAAAGCGCTATATAAATACAAATCCATTTACCATTATCTACTCACCAGTTTGCTGATGGAGGGGTGGGTGAAGTGTTTGACTCCACTTAACATTTTGTTTCACGGGTAAACAGTGTTGGAGCCAAATCAAATACAATCGAAGTAAATGGTAATTCATATTTTTATTGTAAAAAAACTTCAGAAATAAACATGAAATGCCTCCATACAGCTCCTGTGGTGTCATCAAAGTGTCCGCAAGCCCCGACATTCATAAACGATTTCATTTACACAGTGTTTTCAGCCTAAATGTCCTGTGATTTCCTCCTCGGGAGCCATGTTCACGTTCACCGCATACACTGCACATGAGCTCTCATCCAAGGGCATACACGGGTCCTCTGGTTGGAGACTTTTATTCTTAAATGACCCATCATATGCCCATTTTACCACAGTTGATATGGTTCCTTGGGGTCTTAATGAAATGCCTGTAACATATTTTGGTCAAAATACCACAAGGATAATTTAAAACAGCACCTTTCTACCCTGTCTAAAACAGTACTCCTCAGATTGACCTGTTTTGAGTGCCCCGCCCCCCTCCACCGTCTCTCCGATACGGTGGAGCCCGGCTCCGTTGGCGCAGTCACCCCTGGTGGAGCGCGTTAGCTCGCTTCAGCTGGTGAGCTAACGCTAGCCGGGGAGCCAGGGAGCCGGAGCCGGGCCGTCTCTCCCCGGAGCCGGTGAGATGATGGTGGGGGATGGTCCAAGGCCATGTAGCGAGACTATTACGTATTTTTCGGTCGTAATCCCATTCGACGAACTCTAGCGTATCGTTTCTGACATAGAGGAACCTAAACAAATCGCGGGAGTTGTTTTGTTCCAGAGTTTTTGGGACGGTAGACATGCCAGATACCCAAATTAATGTGTAGAAAAACTACAAAAGTGGAATTTTCGTAATATTTCCCCTTTAGAACATGGTGTAAATAATGCCGTTTCGAGTCAAATACGAACGTTGGGGCTTGGAGCTTGGATGACGCCACACGAGCAGTATGGAGGCATTTTCAAAACTTCAACTGTATTTGGATGCAACGCTGTTTACCCCGGAGACTCCAAAAGTATTTTGTGTACTCTAACTCTTCACCTACCCTCCATCAGCAAAGTGGTGAGTAGATGATGACGGAATTATATTAATAATTTTCTCTTGTTTATTGATGCAATCTATTTAAGCTATTTGGATTGCTGGGTATGTGTGTTTATAAAAGGGTTAAAATGGAATAAATAACCTCTCTATTGATCAACTGAATTCAACTGAAGTGTGAAATTGTAAAAAGTCTGCAGTAATCATCCAGTTCATTATCTTGAATATGGTAACGTATCTTTTCATTTGCTTTCCAGTACACCGAAGAGTTTGAGGCAAGCCTTGATAGGCATGTAATGAAATATGCCATCATCGATGATCAGCAGTTAATCAATCAACCAATCAAATTTTATTTGTATAGCCCATATTCACAAAGCACAATTTGTCTCTTTGGGCCTTCACATGGTGTAACATCCTCTGACCTTAACCCTTAACAAGTACTACTAAAAACCCTTTTAACAGGGTAAAAAGAACGTGGAAACCTCAGAGAGAGCCACGTGTGAGGGATCCCTCTCCCCAGGACGGACAGAACTGCAGTAGATGTCACTTGTAAAGCAGAGCATCATCAACATAAAGGTTTTAGCAGCATTGATAAGGGTAAACATTTTGAAGCATAACTGAAGGTCAATGAATTGATGGATTATTGTCAGTAATGGTTGAGTATCTGAGGAGAAATACTATGTATCAAGCAGTCCAGCTGCAATCTTAGTCTATGATCAGCAACCAGCAAGATCATGATCCACTATCAAGATCGGATGCCACTATAGTCCACAGTCATTGTCCACTGCCGCTAATAAGGATCCATCATCAGCTGCCACCTCCATCGTGGTCCACCACCATTAGCAGAGGCCAACACGATAAAGGATCCGTCATTATTATCCCGATCAGCCAGCACGATAAATAATCCGCCATACTGGATCCACCATTACGATCTCTGATACATAGATCGCAATCCACGATGTGGCCGCAGCTGTGGCCCTGGATCTGCGGACGATAAGGCAAAGGGACTCCGGGGAAGGGGTCAAGTCAGTAACATGTATTGATGAGATATGAATTACGATTGAGAAGAGGAAGGAGAAGCTGGAAAGAGAAGCTCCGTGTGTCATTGTCCCCCAACCTTCTAGACCTATAGCAGCATACTAGGAGCAGGTCTAAGACAAACCTGGACCGTCTCTAACTATATGCTTTATCAAAAAGGAAGGTTTTAAGCCTACTCTTAAACGTACAGATGGTGTGTGCTTCCCGAACTGAAAGTGAGAGATTATTCCACAGGAAAGGGGCTTGATGGCTAAAAGCTCTGGCTCCTACTCTACTTTTAGAGACTTTAGGGACAACAAGTAGGCCTGATTCTGGGAGCGCAGTTCTCTAGTGGGTTGATAAGGTACTAACAGCTCTTTAAGTTAAAATGGCGCCATATTATTAAGGGCCTTGAAGGTGAGGAGGAGAATTTTGAATTCTATTTTAGAATGAACCGGTAGCCAGTGTAGCAATGCTAATACTGGAGAAATGTGCTCTCTTCTCTTGGTTCTCGTCAGGACACGTGCTGCGGCATTTTGGACAAGCTGTAGAGTCTTTAACAACTTACTGCTGAAGCCTGCTAATAATGAATTACAATAATCCAGTCTGGATGTAACAAAGGCGTTGAATAGTTTTTCGCATCTTTTTGCGAAAGGACATGTCTGATTATTGAGATATTACGCAAGTGGAAAAAGGCGGTCCTAGAAATTTGTTTTAGGTGTGAGTTAAAGGACAAATTGCGGGTCATCCAGGTTTTTATGTCCTTGAGACATGCTTGAAGTTAAGTTAATTGATTACTTTGTTCAGGATTTATTGACAAGTATAACTGGATGTCATCCGCATAGCAGTGGAAATTTACTGAGTGTGTCCTGATAATGTTTCCTAGTGGAAGCATATATAATGAGAATAAAATTGGGCCGAGCACAGAGCCCTCTGGAACACCATGGTTAACTTTGTTGCGCACAGATAATTCATCATTAATTTGCACCTATTGGAAGCGATCAGAAAAATAAGATTTAAACCAGTTTAGGGCGGTTCCTTTAATGCTAATTAACTGTTCTAGTCTGTAATAAAATGTGATGGTCAATTGTGTCGAATGCTGCACTCAGATCTAACAGGACAAGGAGAGACAAAAATCCCTGATCTGAAGCTGTTAGAAGGTCATTAGTGACTTTTGCCAAGGCTGTCTCTGTACTGTGATTAGCTTTAAACCCCGACTGAAGTCTTCATATATATTATTTTTCTGGAGAAACTCATACAGCTGATTGACTACAACTTTTTCTAAGATTTTAGACAGGAAGGGGAGGTTATATATATATATATATATTTTAAAGGACTGTGGTACATATCCTGATGATAATGACAGATTGATTGTATTCGCTGCTGGCCGCTAACACCTGCTAACATCAACTGGCAGCTGGCAACTTAAATTGTGCAGAAGACCTTCAAACGTACACAGGGTACTCACCATTTAGTCCTATATTCTTAAAAAAGAAGATCTACAATCTACAATTGAATTAACAATTATCAAAAAGGATGATTTGTTTATTATACAATATATAGATGTATAATGTGCATAAGGAATACTGACATTAATCGGTATATTCTTGTATAGGCGGGACTTCCCGTAGACTAACCAATAGCTGTATAGGACACTGGATGTGCTTTGAAAGGTCGCCTCTAGTAAACTCGTCCTTCGCGGCAATACTGTCCAATAAAATTAATGAAAGTTCCATTGGTCCCGCCTTCACAAACCTTTTGGCCAGTCAAAAGCCTGGTGCCTTAGTAAAGCTCCATTCTATTGGCTGGAAGGATGAATGTGACGTGGCGATGGGCCAATTATGAACGAAGGAGGGTTCTCTCGGACCAATGGACGTTTAGGACGCAGAGGCTGAGCTTATAAAGTACAAGGTGACAGCTCGTCTCAGCCTACATTCATTGACTGTCGCTGTGCGAGAGCAGATTATCCCGGACCCTCCGAAAGTCCGAACTAACCGGTAATGTCTGCTTCCCTCAGCGGCTGCTCCTCTCTGTAACCTCCGTGGACCGCTTCATTAATGCATGTGTGTGTGTGACGGTTAACCAGCTGCGTGTGAAGTGTCAGTACATGTTGGGAAGCTAGCTGTCTTTGCTAACGGTAGCTAGTAAGCTAGGTCGGCCATTCAATGACTTGGGTTCTTGGGAATGACTTATTGATCTGAGCAGTGTGTGTGTTCCCGGTTTATCATCGAGGCAGCAAGGGGAGCATCGCTAACATGGGGAGTGAGCGTCGGGACAGTCCAGGGTATATCTTGTGCGAGCGGCGGGTCGCACCGGGCTCAGCGCGGCCAGGCTCCGCTGACAGGCGGCTGAACGTAAAATGTCTGACACGACGGGCCTACCGTGCTCCGTGGGCGACTCGCTGCAAGGACACTCCTGTCGGATACACGCGGGGGCGTCTCACTCCATGTCATTGCACTCCCAACCGGCGAGGGGTCATTCTAGCAGGGGGTCCACTGACCCTGCTTTCTAGGCCCCATTTGACCGTCTGCGGCTCTTTTTTTGACCTTCACCGCTGCTAGCTGGTTAGCTTAGCAACTTAGCTCTCCTCTACGCTGACAGTCTGCCAAACAGTTGACAGATCGACGCGAGCTACCCCCCTTTCTGTCTTTGATATAGTTAAAATCGTGTCTGTCCTTCCTCTACATGATGTTAATGGTCAAACTGCACATCTTGGAACAGCTGAACGTTGCAAACGGACATGTCTTCCAGGTCGCAGCTAATGGCGTCTGAGAGTGGGAGTGCTGAAGCCATTCATTCTGCAGCATGTGTGGACGTTTAGCGGTTTAGTCTGGAGCTGATCCTCGCAGTAGTCGATGAAATTGGATTAGCTTCCTGGCTGAACTGGTCAGGAGCCATTGACCAGACATCCACTTCTCCTCTGTGAACTTGTTGCTAGACATTTGCATACTTACGATTACTGTCACCCGGGTGGTATATAATTCAAGTTTTTGGAGTCATGACTTTATACACCTGAAATCTATTTCCACGAGCAGATGTGTCACTTTGACCCTGAGCTGAATACAAGTTAACCTTGCAGCCATGTACTGAAGCTGCAGCTCTCACTCTTTAAATCATCTGTTCAGACTTCAAGGCTGCACACGGATTTGAAAATAATCTGAAGTCATAACCTTGGGACATGGATTGATGTAGTGTACACATTCTGTTGATATAGGACTTTTATGAAGATTGGTAGACTTTTGTGTAAGTGTATGTTATACAAGCAAGTCTGTATGACAACAATATGTCGATCTTTCTTTCATTTTGAAACGTTCCAGGTTTACGTAATGTTAACATGACTGACGTTAATCAGGTCACTGAATCAACTGCTTGATCCGCTGTGTTTGAAGACACTAATGTTGTGTTTCTTCTTTCCCCAGGTTCCAGCCATGTACGCCTGCGCCAAGTTTGTCACCTCACCTGCTGTGGTACGTAAGCTGTCTTACTTTGAACATCTAATGACATGCACAGCTGAGGAAACGTTGAAGATTGTAGCTTTGAAACTTGGTTCTAATATTCCTTTGACCAAGAGTAAGCACTAAACACCCATGTTCAACAACACATTGAAACAATAATCATAAAATATCAATGTCATTACTCCAAAGGATGACACATAGATGCTTTGGGAGTCATACACTTTTTGCCATCATTGACTTCAAGGACACACACTTCTAACTTCAGTGAGTTGTCAGTGGGGGGTGGCCACACTGGGTTGATGCTTGGAGACTATTGCATAGGCTGTGGCATTTCCATGTCAGCTGACACTGCAGCCAGAAGGCCATCCCAGTCAGGGACAAGAGGTGGAGGACACAGTTCCAAATTTAAATCTGACTTGCTGAACACCAGAGTACATATTTGCCATAATGTAGCGCCAGGGTTGGGTTGAGTGGATACACTGATTGTAGAAATAGTTTTATCTTGCTAATTTTGATTTTATCAAATGCAATTTGCCAACATGGATTTAAAAGACAAGGTTATAGAGCTGAGACAATAAGCTTTTCAATCAATAAACAAACAGCTAATCTGCAACTGTATTGGTAAATCATTATTAATTTAAATTTTGTTTGGTTAATTTCATCTTCTCAAATGTAAGGACTTTGCAGTTTACGTGATTAAAACTATGTAAATCTATTTACATGACATTTACACACATGCATTAGCAAATTAACTCTCTGTATCACTATTTTTACTTAAATTAATCTTTGCAAGGATTTCAATACTAGTGTGGCTAATAATTCTGCTGTCCTGCAGTAGTCATACAAGTGTTTACCGCCAGTTTGAGCGCTTCCTGCACTCATTAAACTCTGTATAGCTGCTTTAGACATGCATATAACTACACAGTACCTCCATATTTTCTCTGAAGGAGGTGCATGTGTGAATGTCAGATTGCGACACCCTGCAGTCTTTGCGAACTTTCTCCGCCTGGCCTCCTAGTTTAAAGTCGCACAATCTCACGTTGAAAAAGTGGCGTCATACATGGAGAGGACCGAACAGATATGTCAGGAGAGATTGTGGTGATAAGAGCCGACAAGGGTGTCTGTGTGTTAAGTAGTTAATACATTGCTTCCTCCTTCTGACTGCTCCACCTGTTGTGACCGTGTTGGTGTAGAGAGCCTCCCGCTGTGTGAAAGGTAGACTGCGGGTAAACTCGAGCCAATTCTCAGGATTTTACCTGCAGGTCATGTTTGAAAACGTCCTGTGATTCACATTACTGCTACACTGGTTAAGGCCTCTTCCATTTTGATCTTAGTTGTAGAAAATCAATTGGAGGATGCACAATTTCTCAGTGAGTTTTAATGTGTTCTTCTTTTTCTGTGTTGTCTGTAGCTGCGTGGAGGGTCCAGAATCCTCGCCCGGCCAGTCTCAGTCTCCCTTTTCAACAGACCTGAAGCCTCAGTAGAGCAGCAGGTTGGTTTTTTTTCACATTCTCCACTCAGATATACCACTAGTATCTTGTTTAGAAAAAATCTGAATAAATCAAAGGCATGAGTCTTTAATTTAACAATTTTTATGTTTCTCAACATCAGTCTGACTCATTGGCTCTTTGCTGATGCGTAGCAGAGGCAATTAATAACTACTTTCTGCTCTCCTCTCCCAGGCCTTGTTGCCACTGAGTCAATCTGTAGTCGCAACTCGCTCCTTCCAGACCAGCGCTGTGTCCCGAGACATCGACACCGCCGCCAAGTTCATTGGTGCTGGTGCTGCCACAGTGGGTGTGGCCGGCTCAGGAGCTGGAATCGGAACAGTGTTCGGCAGCCTCATCATTGGCTATGCCAGGTAACATTTTTACACATCAGAAATTTGGATGATTTGGTCCACAGCACTTTGAGGTGTTTCTCGTGCTTTTTAAACTCTTAATCAAACTAGTTTGGATAATTACAGCCGTGACTTCATCTGCATCATCAGCCTACTTGTTAAAGTAATGGCAAATTAAGCACAATATTAAATGAAAGTTGTCTGAATGTAGGCCAGCAAGTACTGGAAAGAACCCAATTTTTTCAGATTAATAACTAGTGAATATAATGATAAAGGATATTAACACTTAAAGTGCTGTTAAACATGCAGACTGAAGTTAAACCAGTATTTGTCCAAAACAAACTGCATCAAATCCAATCTTTTCATTTAAACTACATTGCCTGAAAGCTGCATGCTACTGTCATATCAAAACCTTCCTAGTGGCAGCATTTGCTGACAGTACAGCTACAACAAGATCATGTTTAGTGCTACATCCATGTTCAGCTGTTCTGAGGGGATAGGAGCATATAGAAAGAACGCAATTACCTTTTGTAGCTGACAATGTACCAATATCTGTGAAAGGAACGGCCACAACAAACTGTTACCTAAACTTGAGTTGTGTGTAACATGATACCAACGTAAGGGCTCAATAGAATGGCCCCTGAGTTATGGATTGTAAGGCTTAAAGAGTGGAGGCGCTGTGGTAGATGTTACTGCCAGTGAGTGTAAACACAGCGAGGCAAGTGAGGCCTTATGATAATCATTTGAGCACAATACATGCGCAAAACACAAGCCTTTCATCGACTGAGTTCCATGTTTGATTTTTCAACTGGTCTTGTTGAAAGCTGCAGTACTGTTGAACTGCACTGCATCATGTCTAATATGTTCAAATGAATGAAAGGCCAAACAGCAGACACTGTGCAAAACCAACTGCACATGTTTACCGATTGTAAAATGAGGAACTTTACTACACAACTGCTGTTTGCAAAGACATAATGTGATGGGAGCCTGACAAATCAGTGGAGGCTATATAGTAGTAGTAGTAGTATGGATGAGTTTCAACAGAAACTGAATCTTCTCAGTGCATCTACAGTGAATTAGTTGTGGCCCTATGTTCCTTATAGCCTGACTATATGTTTGACTCCTCTGTGCTTTCCTCCACAGGAACCCCTCCCTGAAGCAGCAGCTCTTCTCCTATGCCATCCTGGGCTTTGCTCTGTCTGAGGCTATGGGTCTCTTCTGTCTGATGGTGGCGTTCCTCATCCTGTTCGCCATGTAAATGTGGAAGCACACCCACACCTCTCTTCCCTTCACTTGTACCTCCTTGCCCTCCTTCTGCCTCCTTTCCTGGTTTCCAGAACGGGAAATCTGAACGAGCTGATGGGCCATTCCAATCAACAGGGGGGAAAACAATATTAAAGATCTGAGGTTAACAAACCTCCAATCCTACATTTTTATGTTCCTACACTTATTTTTGTTTTTTCTGAAGTTGTATGTAAGACCTCACTTCGGTTGAAAAAATCTGTCCAGAATAAATGGTTGGAATAACTGACATCTGTCGTGTTCTTTCTCTTTTTTTAACAAAGAATACTTGAAATTCATTTGTAGCTCTTGGACTCTTCCATGTGGTCATTTACCAATGCCGTCTGTCTCTACTTCAAAGTTCTAGTGTGTAAGATTTGGGGGATCTATTGACAGAAATTTTATATAAAATAATCCTAGTGTTATCACGAGTGTTTCATCTAAATTATACAAATTGTTTTCTTTACCATAGATTGGGCCCTTTTATAGTTACATACTTTATATTCTCATTTGGAGTGGATCCTCTCTGCGGACATGCAATGTTTTTTACAGTAGACAAAACTGGACAAATTAAATGCGCTTTGAGTTTTTATGACTTGCATATTTGGAAGGGGAGGATGAGGTGAGGGGTATTCAGCTGCAACACCCGACTTCACCACTAGATATCACTAGTTCCTACAATGCAAATTTAAGCCTCTTTATAACAATTCACATTTGAGGGGGAAAAAACGTCCTCCTGTGAGAGTAAGTGGTCATGTTCCATAGTGTGCTGTAAGAAAAACAGCTTGTAGAGATTGTAAACTTGATTGGCATTTTGTTAAGATTGTTTTGGTTCAAATGGTTGGGTTTTTTCTACCAAACCTAAATGTCTAAATTAGGAAAAGAATATTTTTAGTGTCTCATTAAATGGATGGGTGGCAAATCGTACTTACAGTTGATCAAACATTTGTTTCCCTGTTGGCTAATGGTATCCCTTCAGTTGAAGAATTAATCACTTATCAGAGCTGACATGTAATGTAGTCAAACTAATGGAGGAAACTTTTTAAACTTAAAATACTACAGGAAAGCACATGACTATGTATGTAAATCTTGAAAAGTGTTATGTGGTATGTTAATGGTAAGCATTGACAAAGCAAAACCTCAGTTTTTGTTCATAATATGGATGTATGATTGTCATATTCAATGATAAATAAAGGCAACATCAGCATTATTGATTTTCCTAAGTTATGACTATTAAACATGGATGTGAAATAGTGTTGTAGCTGTGGAGACCTGGTTTTTACTTAAGACGTCATAAATTGAATTACAATAAATGGTGTTTGTTAGATAATGGTCATCGGGCATTGTTGCCTCACAGTAAAAAGTACGGTGGCCCTGAAAGCTCAACGAACGGCAACTTAAGAAAACACATGCAGGTTGACAAAACACCAGCAAAATAAAAAAACATCTTCATCAATTTCACAACACAACACATTACAGCAACGCTCTGCAAAAAAAGAAAAGCGCTACAAATAGAGAAACGCGCAGCAAATACCGGAACGCGTTGCAAATACCGGAACGTGCTGCAAAAAGCCAAACGCGCAGCAAGAAGCCAAACGCGCAGCAAGAGGCCACAACACAACGGAAGTGTTTCCAGGGGACAGCTAAAAGTGATGGACACTGCTGCCACAAAAACGTCCAATACACCATAGAAATTCGGTTCCACACAGGGTTCGGCCACCCGCGGCTCTTCGGCCCCTCTGCAGTGGCTGTACAGTACAATGTTGTGCATATGTTTCGCGAACGCTGAACTTAACGAATCAGTTTTCATATTATTAACGTGAACGTAACGATGTGACATGAACGTGAGTGAACGTCACGTACATCACCGTATCAGGCCATCATGAAATACCAGGAACGGGCGAGTGTGTGTGTGTGGGGGTGTGTGTGTGTGTGTGTGTGTGTGTGTGTGTGTGTGTGTGTGTGTGTGTGTGTGTGTGTGTGTGTGTGTAGCGAGTGCTCCGGTCCCGGGCATAAACTGTATATAGGTCCCGGGTCCCGGGGCTCCGACCCCGCCCACCTGCTCTTTTGATAGTAAAGGTTTCGTACCCCTGCACACTATGGACAATATATTGCCTCACAAACAGGGGCTTGCTTGTTAGCGCTGTTTATTCAGTTTAACAGGAGAAGACGACTTGTCTCTAGATCGGATCATCTTCCCTGATCAGATGAGTCTCTCCGAGTGAGTGGGCGGGGTCGGAGCGCCGGGGGACACACGCACACACACACACACACACACACACACACACACACACACACACACACTCGTCCGCTCCTGGTATTTCATGATGGCCTGATACGGTGATGATTTAAAAAATGTACGACGTTCACTCACGTTCATCGTTACGTTCACGTTAATAATATGAAAACTGATTCGTTAAGTTCAGCGTTCGCGAAACATATGCACAACATTGTACTGTACAGCCACTGCAGAGGGGCCGAAGAGCCGCGGGTGGCCGAACCCTGTGTGGAACCGAATTTCTATGGTGTATTGGACGTTTTTGTGGCAGCAGTGTCCATCACTTTTAGCTGTCCCCTGGAAACACTTCCGTTGTGTTGTGGCCTCTTCTTGCTGCACGTTTGGCTTCTTGCTGCGCGTTTGGCTTTTTGCAGCACGTTCCGGTATTTGCAACGCGTTCCGGTATTTGCTGCGCGTTTCTCTTTTTGCAGCGCGTTGCTGTAATGTGTTGTGTTTTGTTGTGAAATTGATGAAGATGTTTTTTTACTTTGCTGGTGTTTTGTCAACTTGCATGTGTTTTCTTAAGTTGCCGTTCGTTGAGCTTTCAGGGCAACCGTAAAAAAGGTTTCTGGTTCGAATCCTGATTTGGCTGGGGTCTTTCTGCGTGGAGTTTGCGTGTTCTCCCTGTCTGCATGGTCTTTCTCCAGGTACTCTGGCTTCCTCCCACAGCTCAAAGACATGCAGACTGGCGTTATGTGAAATGTAGACTCTAAATTAAGTAGGATGGAAAGCGAGAGTGAGAAGTTGACTCTGTGTGTAGGCCCTGTGATTGACTGGTGACCTCTCCAGGATGTATCCGTCCTCTCTCGCCCACTGGGATTGGTTCCAGCTCCCATCGTGACCCTCAAAAGTATGAGCGGTAGCCGATGGATGGATTGGTAGGATCTATGTGCATGGTGGGAATCAAAACAAGCTCTTTTCTCCTAAGGTGATTTTAATTCACCATGTGATCTGAACTGATGAAACAAGGCCCTGCTTAGCCCGGCTGCACTGAGGAGAATTTGAATGTGTCGGTGCGGTCTCAAAACTGAGCGGACCAGTAACGTCCTCTAGATTGGCAGTTATAGAAACAGATACTTTATTTGTTTATTTTTCTTCTTTTGTCATTTACCCCTCAGTATTATTACTTGATTTGTTCAATATCATTTTGACTTGCCTCAGGAGCTTTTCCTAAATCTCAGATTCACCACTGTAGGGCAAAGATGTCACCCACAATATTGTCTTATCTGCAGGTGTGAAATTGACTTCACAATATTGCTGAGCTCATGCGGGGCTTGTACAGGAACTTTCATCCAACACTTTCCATACATCCCATACACTGCATGACAGCAGTGTATGGGACTTCTGACATGAGCAGTGGATGGACACCACCACAGACCCTCCATCCCATTGTCCCACTATCAGTCAAAACACATTGAATCACCAAAACACATCACAGTCCCATGTTGTCCAGTCAGGGCATCCGGATAATCGATCGCAACAATATGAAAGGATTTCAGTCGATCTATATAACAATTTGTCACTAATATTTTACTTTGATAGCACTTTCAACAGTCGACACAGCCAGAGGGAACCTTTAACTTGAAAGTTCACACCGGATGTCGTGTGTGTGTTATCGTTGAGAGTAGCTTGGTGAGAATCGGATCCTGAAGTTACCTTGTGTTTACGGACTTCAGAGGATGCGGTCGGTTTTAAACCCTTTATTCTGACACCACATCCCGGTAAACCGACAACCCCCGAGCCCTGGAGTGGCTGACGAGGCGGAGCGAGGTAGACTGAGTCATTTCTCTGACAGCCTCTTACTTTTTGGAGGCCTGGGGACAAGTGCAGTTCAGCTAGCCACAAGTAGCCACCATGTCGTGGGAAGAAATGCAGTGTTTTGTGGCGTCACCCCTGCCCCGGCAGACGGCTCTCTGATCCCATCGGACCGGAAAACTACCAGACGTAACTCAGCTGTCATCTAAGCTAACGTTAGCCAACCATTAGCACTGTCTGGCTCTCAACACGGTAGCTTGTGCTTTAGCCTGCTAGCTTCAGAGCTATGGCGGACAGCTTCGGAGAGAAGTCCAGTGGCGGTGCCCTTGGCTCAGGCGTCACCGGACATGGCAGCGGAGCCCCGCTGCTGCCGACTCTGGCCAACTCTCTTCCCGGGGGGGGCTCGGTAGCCACCGGTGATCACCCGAGCTCCAGCCCGGCCTTCCCCCCTCCCGCTGCGGTCGTCCACAGTGGCCTAACCACGGTAATGGCACCCTTGTCCGCTGTCACTGCTACCGCTGCCGGGTTTGGGACCACATTCAGCTCCGGTAACCTGCCACCGATCGTGGCCGTGTCGCCATCCTTACACACCGTCTCACCTCTCCCCGGTATCGCGCTGGGTGTCGGCGGGGTGGCAGGAGCGGGCCTCCTATCCCAAATCCACACCACTCCCTGGGACCCGACCCTCAGTACGGACTGGGACAACGAGAAGGCTTCCCAGCAGTGCATCCTGAGGATAAAGAGGTAATAACCACAAGTGCAATGGTTGTTCGAAAACACGCATTTAGCAATTTCCAGGTTCGTATAGACGCCCGAAAACTCAACGATGCGAGTAAAAGCGAAAGTGAAAGCGTTCTATAAAGTTTCTACGATCACGTACTTGAATCAATTAGCCTAGTACAGTAATACACATGCCACATTAGCATCATATCAGGACAACCTGTTGCTTAACTTTGTTTTGATCTACACTTACATTCAATTCATGTGTTGTGTCAGATCTTAATTGAACAAGACTACAAAGTTATTAAAGGGTCAGTTCACCCAAATTACAAAGAGACGTGTTTCACTTCCTCTTTGTAGTGTCAACCCAGGTATCACAAGTTGTGTGGAAGTTAATCAGGAGAGTCGTTTGGAAAGTTTGAACTAAGTGCGACTTCTTCGACTAAAGAGCTAGTACCTATGAAAAACGTTGACAGCAAGTTGTTTGTGGAAAAGCATTTCATATTACCAAAAGCTTCAGTGATGTATATATCTATAGACTCCTCTCTCTGATCACCCTGCCATAGTGGGAACTTCATCCGTGTCCCTCGCATTCTCTCTTTGTATCTGCAGGGATATCATGTCAATCTACAAGGAACCTCCCCCAGGGATGTTTGTCGTTCCTGATCCTCAAGACATGACCAAGGTAACATGTCCTGTCTGAGAGAGCATTCACACTATGGCCCTGTTCAGACCTGGTGTTAACATCCGTTCTCAGATATCCGATCACATCTGAGTTTGGTGTAGCAATGTCACTCTTGTCGAACATCAACAACCTACTGTACCATGACTTAAATTTTAAATAGCGGATCTAAACAAAACAAAAATTGTTTGTACTACTACTACTACTACTACTACTAATAATAATAATAATAAACTTAATTAAGGGCTGCAGCTATTGATCATCTTAGGTCTTGAGTATTGTATAGATTATTACATATGGTAACCCCTTAACCCTGAGGGGTGTCTGTATCTCCGTTATCAAAAGAGCATGTTAAATATGAAGCATCATAGTCATGCGTAATGGTCAGAAGCGCTGCTAAATGCCCGTAACAACATTTTCACCCAAATCAGGGAGTCACCATTTAGGTTTAGCCACTAATTCAATGTCATCAAATTGTGTTGTGCTGTCCGACACAACCAGAGTCACAGACGGTGCATGTGTGATGCAGATGTAACCGTAACAAGCAGGTAGTGCTGTGCAAACAATTTTCCTCTAAACCAAACGCAACTCAACCCTAAACTAACTAGAGAGGCGGTGGACTACTGGCAGAAACTTGGACCCTGGGCAGAAAAGGTCTCTGGTTCGTCTCTGGTTCGACTCCACGGAGAAACAACAAAAAGACGAACCTGGATTGATCTGTCCAAAAATCCAAGAGGATTCTCCCTACCCTGTCTAGTGCCCCTGAGCAAGGCACCTTACTCCCCCAACATCTGCTCCCCGGGCGCCGTACATGGCTGCTCACTGCTCTGTGTGTCCTGCACCAGATGGGTTAAAAGCAGAGGTTAAATTTCCCTACCTGCATGAGTGTGCCTGTGCATGTCTGTGCATGTGTTTGGGACAAATAAATGCATCTTAATCTTAATCAGCATGTCAACGAATCACAAAAACTATACATATCCACAAAGCCAGTACTGAAGATCATGCTAGTAACTCAATTATTTCAAATCACAGCCTACTCCACAGATTCCAAAGATATCATTATTATCTTTCCAGAACCAAAACTCACTGAACCAGCAGCTGAAAAAGAGCAAGAAACTATAAAGACATCCATAAATTTTGTCTTACCATTGTTTTTGAAAGGACAAGCTTTGTTTTAGACCATAACTGAATGAAACTGAAAGCGTCTGCTCCGTGCAGAGAGTATTATAACCTGAGGACAGTTGACCAACACCATACAATGAATTTGGTGCCAAAAGACTTTGTGAGTTTCTGGAAACTGGTCAGCATAGACTCAACACAGACGCTCAGATCTGTAAGAGAGAACAATAATAGAGAGAGAGAGAGAGACTGGTGCAGCGGCTCGCATGAAGCACTGGTAAAAAGGGGATTAATGAGTATTTGAAGGCAAAAAATAGGAGACAATTTAAAGGAAACGTAAAGCTGGGCCAGTTTTCAAAAAGATTTTTCCAGCAATTATCATCACGCATATTTACATTTCTAAAAACAAATCTCAGTTTTCTTTAACAGTGCACTCTGACATTAGCAAGAAGAAAAGTTAACCCGATTTGCTCACAGTGACCACACAATGCACAATACAAAATAATAAAAAAGACTGTGAATGTGAATGACAGGAATGTAAGAGAACGATCTGTGAGCTAGATGCTGAGAAGTAATTTCTCTCAATGTGAATTTGTTTCCTCAGTGGTGGCAGAACATGTTGTTGCAGCATTCACAGACTTGACTAACTGAACACTTTATAGGCTCATATACTGTGCAACACTCACTACAGATTGACTTGACACTTGTTAAGTCAAAGCCACACCACTGAATAATAAGCATACAATTCAGTGGTGTGGCATCATGTGAAGCAAGTCAAAGAGTGCTTGACTCTCGGCTGAGGGTGAACATAGTGTTGAAGAATTAACCACCTCACTCCAGTCTCAGATTTGATTGGTATTCTGCAGCACTGTGTACACGTGAAATATAAGACAACCCTCAATTCATTTTCCTCATACAGTGATCAGTAGCCCATGTATGTACGTTTTGGTTCAAGAGCTGAACTCAAAAAAACCTTATCTAGTTTCTTTCATAAACTTCACAGTTATGTTCATCGGGTAGTGAAGTGGTCCTTTTTTAAATTTGGGGTCTCTTTTTTACTGTATTTCCATGGTAACAGCTTTAATTTGGCCAAATTAAGGCCCAATCCCATGTCACCCCTTCTCCCTACCCCTTGTGTTCGAGTTTGTTTTGCTCAAAAAGGAATCAGGCCACCCTACCTCTACGCGCCAACACACACAACGGAGGAGTAGAGCTAAGGGGTAAGGAGAAGGGGAGAAAGGGTGAAATAAGATGGAGCCAAACAGTGGGCTTTCGACACAGAACATTTCACTAATAATTAATTGAAAGCTACCACACAGCATTCTGTTTACAGAGTCTGGAGCTATAGGGATTACCTTGTTATCACAAGCACTAAATGACCACTCAGTACTTGACACTTGAGTGGGTCCTGGGGGGATTGGTCATCTTCTGTTAAATTTAAGTTTCAGGAAAAAAATCCTTTAAAGTTCTATAAATGGCCAACAGTGTCCTTGTCTCTTCATTTGCAGCCTGAATCAAAACCCTGCAGCAATAATAACCTTTTCTTCTGTATAAAAAAAAAATACAAAGATGAATTTCACAGAATTACTACATCTCCCTGAATTTGTTTCAAGATGGGCTTTGCCCATGACAATAGAACAAACTCCAATCTTATGCCAACAAAGACCAAGAATGTCATGTGAAAGCTCCATGAAAAAGGTTGTAAGTGAAGTGAACCGTTGATTGATAATGAAATCCCACCCAAGTTTCACGTGTCCAGGTACTTGAGGCCTATATTTCATCGACTTTGAATTCCTCATAGATTGCCTTATGTTTGTTTGTTGAGCAGTGAAAGGGTGCTTTCCAGCATGTGTCACACTTTTACTGGCACAATGGGCTTTTCCAGTTCAACTTGTGTTGAATCCAGACCGGAAATCCTCGTTGAATAATCTGGTAGAAGTGATATTTTTAGGTCTGGAGATCACTGACTCTTGTCAATGTCCTTATTTGTACCCTTGCTTCTCTCAGAGTTGTATGAAGTGGATATTGTCAGTTTTTTTTCTAGGTCAAATTTTCTGCCCCATGATCTCTTTGTCCCCAGCATCCCTCTCTGCCTATGTACATTTCTCATGGTCTATTATTCAACCCACCAATCTCTTCTCCTAACATTCTTCCTATGTTCTGTCCATTAAACCAACTTCTCGACTTAACTAACCTTTACATTTTCTTTTATTCCCTACAGATCCACGCACTTATCACAGGGCCATTTGACACTCCATATGAGGGCGGCTTTTTTCTCTTCCTGTTCCGCTGCCCACCTGACTACCCCATCCACCCACCCCGGGTCAAGCTCATCACCACGGGACACAACACAGTCCGCTTCAACCCCAACTTCTACCGCAATGGCAAGGTTTGCCTTAGCATCTTGGGGTAAGTCGTGGTCATTCCTTTCAAAGTCTGGATTATTTTTCTCACCAGGATCCATCAAGGATGGTCCATCATGATGAGAAATAAGGTACTTCACTGTAAGCTTTTATATAGTGCTGTAAGGTGTGTATTTGTGTTTGTGTGTAGGACATGGACTGGCCCAGCATGGAGTCCAGCTCAGAGCATCTCATCTGTCCTCATCTCTATCCAGTCTCTGATGACAGAGAACCCCTATCACAACGAACCTGGCTTTGAACAGGTAGTGTGTGGCTGACCTAAGATGGAGTTGATGCACATTGTTTTTAAAATGGGCGAGGGTTTAATTGATGAGTGGGTAATGCCTTATATATTAATTTTTTTGTTTATTTGTTATTGACGTGTGTGTGTGTGTGTGTGTGTGTGTGTGTGTGTGTGTGTGTGTGTGTGTGTGTGTGTGTGTGTGTGTGTGTGTGTGTGTGTGTGTGTGTGTGTGTGTGTGTGTGTGTGTGTGTGTGTGTGTGTGTGTGTGTGTGTGTCTCTCTCTCTCTCTCTCTCTCAGGAGCATCACCCAGGAGACAGTAAGAACTACAACGAGTGTATCCGCCATGAAACCATGAGGGTGGCAGTGTGTGACATGCTGGAAGGCAAAGTCTCCTGTCCAAAAGCTCTGTGGTGAGACTTACACCCCTGAACAGACTTCATATAAATATCCATCCTGAGTGATCCGATCCCAAGTGAGCCGCTCTACAATGCACCCATGTGTCCTGGGCCACACTGATGGACCACCTAAATACATTGATTGTTTTTTGGCCACTGACACATTATTACTTTGACATCCTGGCTCCTCTCTCTCCCTCCTACCACGACACAAAGACACCTACTTTCAAACTGGCTCAAAAGAGCAAGTGCTCACTGGAGACTTGTTAAGAAACATTTGAATGCAAAGTGTGAACAAACAAACTTCAATTTGTGATCTGATCACTCAAGATATGATGTTAATATCAAGTCTGAACAGGCCCTTACATAAATGTCTGATTCATCCTTTTTTCCTTCTGCCTGTAATATATTTTTATTTGTGTAATGTAAAATTTCTTCTATATTTCATTGTCACTCCTCTCTTCATAATCAGAATTAGAATTATTTTGTTTGCCAAGTATTGCACATACAGGATATTGCCTTGGTGTGGTTGGTGCACTGTACATAAAACAACAATATAGAACAACATAGAACAACTTCTTTGTGCTTATTAACTAAAGCTGCTTTTAGACATGCAACGAACTCCAGATATTCCCTTGAAATTATCTGGAGGGGCTGTTTGTGACAACGCAACAATGTCCAAGTTAGTTGCTCTGGACAATACTCGGAGTTTCTCCTTTGAGCCTTCAAATAATAACTGATAACCCCCCAGAAAGTTTACTTGTATCTCAGGATGAAAAGAGGTGCCATATACAGTATGCAGTTCATGAAGATTTCAGCTTGCAAAAACCCTGAGATTCAAGCGCTTTTGCTGATAAAGGCGAACGTTGGTGTCAAAGTGCCGGAAATAAAAAACATGATTTCCACTTTGGAATTTACAGTCATGTCCTGCCATCTGAATGCTCTACCTACACGCCACATGCTCCAGACATTTTCCTGTTATAAGCCAGTCTGACCGGAGAAGCTCTTGTATTTTTATTTGAAACACATTTTCTAGAGTTCATGCCAGGAAAAAAACTGAAATGGTGCATGCATGTGTGTTTTTAGGAGTGTGATGGAGAAGTCCTTCCTTGAATACTACGATTTCTACGAGGGAGTCTGCAAAGAGAGACTGCATCTACAGGGACAGAACATGCAGGTGACTACATTTGTTTCTTATCCGCTTTCTTCTTATCGGCCTTTTCTCATTATACACTTTTTAAATCAATGACAACTTATATCTCAAAAATGCAAATAGTTTGGGAATTTATTTGTTGCTATCAGCCATTAAATCCAAGCAGAAATGTTGGATGGATGTATATCACTGCTTTTACTGTGTTTAACCATTCTGAGTCAGCACAGTTTGGTATTCACCTCAGTTTTTCCTCACAGGCCAGTTAGTTTTAAGAATGAAAATGCAGACGGACAAAAAAGTATAATAGATCATTCATTGTCTTTTATTTTGAAATATTTTACCAGTAGATAACACACAATTTGTGTTTTAAATTATGTAACGGTAGCATGTTTGATTATACCTGTGGCCAGATGTAAGCAGCTATGGTTCAACATCTGAACCTGGTGTTTCTGTCTGTTCCACCTCTCTCTGTTGGCTTACTTCTCTGTCTCCTCTACCCAGGACCCATTTGGTGAGAAGCGTGGTCGTTTCAACTACCAGGGCCTGCAGGCTCGCCTCAGCACCACCCACAGGCAAATACGGGAGAAAAACCTGGCAGAGGGCGACCCCAACAATGATGACTCGGACTCAGACACCAGCTCCTCAGGGACAGACCCTGACAGCCAGGGCAGCACTCTGCCCTGACTCTCAGGACGGTTCTGGACTCAATGCCAGGCCGATAACTGGCCCTTTTAAAGGGACCTTTTTTTTTTTTATTTACAGTGGAGGAACAAAATCACAGAGATCGCAACACCAAATGTTTAAGGCAGCCTAGACAAAAGCATACTTCTTATATGCAATTCTCCAGCCTTGCTGCCGTGGTGGGCCTGTCGCCCTCCACCCTGGTGTCACTGCTGGTCTTGGCTCTGCGCCCGCCCTCCAGTGGCTAGCCTCGATGCACACCGGCACTGAACTAGCTTCCCACCCATTATGGTCAGAGGTCCTACATTTTGTTGGGGGGAGAGCCTCCCTCCATTTGCTCCACTCCACCTTTAGTTCTCTCTCACCGCTTCATGTCACTAATAAGGCTCTGGTCCATCCCGGTGATGCCACTGCCATCCCACTTCCACTTGATTGAGCAGACTCCACTCAAGCTATAGCATCTCATTTCACCTCTGCGTTTCAACCACCCGTTTCCACAGTATATCAGACTGCATGCTACTCCTTGACTGGAACCAAGCAGCGTAGTATGCTTCAAGAAGCTGTCAAAAGATGCTAAAGAGGTTTTCCTCAGCGAAGCCTTCTTGCCGCCCCCTACACAGACCCTCCAGCCTCAACCACCGTCCTCATCATAGTCGGTGTGCCTGTTACTCAGTCCGGGCAGCTTGCACACATCTCCTCCCTGCCCTAACACCATCACACTCGTCCCTTGGACAAACGTACTTATGACCTCCATCACAAGAATAGCGCTGCATGTTGGGCTGAACACATATCTCATCAGGAGTCTGAGCCCATCAAAAACTAAATGAATCGTTATGGTGTTAAATGATTGTGGAAAATTTGTTTTCATGTCTCTAGCCCCATTCCTACCCTTGGTCAAGGAGTGCAAACCTGCCTCCACTCCACAGGGATTTTATAGACTGTTGCTGTGTGATCGGGCTTTGCTCTTCAGAAGAGATGGGATTCATCCCAACAGGCAGGCTAGCTGAATGGCGTCGGCTAATATTCAGCATGCGGTCCAGTCCTCTCAATGTGCATGACTGTTTGAGATCACCAGCCCACGTCATTCATTCTTAACAGCACATAGTTCTCTATTCTACGCTGCCATCTAAAATCATTAGCTCCCCCTGCCTGAATTGATTTCAGAAGAGCAAAAATTAGCAGTCGTTGGTGATCGAATTACTTGGGTGGTGAGGTGTCTGCATGGGTTTTATTTTATGTTCCAGCTTCCTCCCACAGTCTGAAGACATGCAGATTGGGCTTAGATTAATTATAGACTCTAAATGACCATAGGTGATATCGTGAATGCTTGTTTGTTTTGGGTCTGTAATACGCCTGCGACCTGTTCAGGGTGTATCCCGCCTCTCGCCCAATGTCGGCTAGGATCGGCTCCAGCTCCCCATGCAAACATCAATGAATGAATCGCAGTATATATGATGATTTCAATACTTCCTATCATGTTATGTTTTGTCCGACAAAATGCATCAGCCAATTTTATTCCTCATGGTCTACCCACCCTCCATAACCCAACGGCACTTTCATCTGGGAATTCTCAGACTAGCTGATGCTTTTTGAGCCATGTGCCTTGTCTCCTCTGGCCAGGGTGAAACCACACCTCACCTCTTCAGACTGGACTTCAGCTGCCCTCACGGCAGACCGCATTTAATCAGCAGCTCTGGACTATTCGTAACAATGATTCCTGTGTATTATGCAGTTCTGCTTAGCTTTCAGTTAATGACTCTGTTTAGCAGAAAAAGAAGCTGTTAAAGAAAAAAAAAAAACAGACTTCATAGTCTGTTTGCTGTTGTTTTCTCAGTGTCATGCTGAAACAGATGATAACTTTCTATGTGTCGGTTTTATCTGTGTCCATCGCTGCTGCTTGTGAGATAAAAAACAGACCACGCTGTTCTTCAGCAGGTATATTGGAACTAATGAAGGCCGAGAAGAGGGGACCTTTCTGTTGTTTATTACACTGCGGGTAACTCAAGATGCTCTGTCTGAATAAGGCCTTGTTGCATCTGTGCAAAGGTACACAGGATTATTATGCAAATGATTTTGCTGAAGATAAACTCCCAACAAACCACAGCAGTGATTTCAGAAGCATCCTTTTCAACATTAGATGTCAGATTCGACTTCGATCACGTCTAGTGTTACAGAATCTCGTATAAAGGGCAAATAATGCTGTCAGCCTTTGAATATCCACTTTTCACAGCTGACTTATTATTTGGTCCATGCAACAACACTACAGGAAATTAAATGTTCCTGACAGGCAGCATTGCTTGCATTCTTAACACAGTGGAGATGTGTCCTCTCGGAAAAAAGTAAGAATCAGATCTGGCAGAGTTTGTATGGCCTCCGGTGATGCTCATTTTTTACAGTCTCTCTTAATTGAGTACTCACAGGTCCATTTGTACGTAATCATTCCAACTTATCGTTTCTGGTTACAAACAGATCTCCCTCTTTTTTAACTCGACTTTTAAAGGTACAAGAAAATCTAACGGCCACATTCCAGCTGTGCCGAAGCTAATGATGCTTCAGCCATCTCAGTCCCCCTAAAGCAATCGAGTCTCTTCATCCTGCTAATCAGCGGTACGTTTGTTTATCAGACTCTAAACTGACTCTGCGTTCCTCTTCAGCCTTTCTCAAACTCTTTTAAAGAAGCTCTTCAGCGTGAGACATATGGGTCAGATGCATGAATACCTGTTGTGCTTGTTGTAGCTCCTCCTCGTATTTTGTTGCCCCTCCAGTGTGGCACTCTACATGCTTCATGTTGGTGAAGAGAAGCAGTCTGCCTTTGCTGTCAGTGTGTTTGTCAAGCACGTGCATCTGACAGAGGTTGGTGAACATTCAAATTGGATTACTAATATAGGGCATTTCTGTTTCTTTCTCTTATAGTTTTCTAGAAAAATAATATGAGAAGCAGCTCCTAGCAGAATGATCTGACTGTCAAAGTGTGGATTGCATCAGACTTTCTGAAGAGAAGAGTCCATATTCCTGTTTGTTTGTGTTGTGTTGTGCTCGAAGCAGGGTTCTTCTGTGGCTCCAAAACAGCTGGATTACTTAGAAAAGTGATCATTTCCGGGTCTTGATTGTGTTGGTTATTGTACAGAAGTTCCGAAAAAGTACCGAATAAAATGTTAAGTCCTACTTTTAATGAAAGTCAATCCTTTTGTCTGCCCACTGTCAATTTAAATGTTTTTCATGAGTAAATCCACATTCCATAGAGTTTATTTCATGACACAGGATAGTCAGTATCTAACTATAAACAAGATACAAATATCATAGAAGCTGCAGCTGCTAACAAAAAAAACAATTTTTTGTTCTCTACCAACTCCTTAAGAAAACATTCAGCTCTCTTTATTCAACAGTTAGCTACTAACTTTCTTTACTGCAAGGCGGGGAGCAAACACTACCAGGGCTTTGTCACTGGAAAGAGCTACCCATCCACTACTGCTAAGAAAACTAAACCAGTGAAATCCCAGGCACAGAAATGGCCTGGGAACCAAATTCGATCACATTTTTTCTTTTAAAATACATCTGTGCATGGGTCAGAGGTTTTATACTTCTTTGTCTTAATTAATCCTGGCTGTGTGGACATGCATCAATTAGACTGCTGTCCCTTCAAGCGAGCTAGCACTTAAGCAGAATGCTATAATAATGATGGACTTGCCATGTAGTAAAAGGGAACAATTCTCTGCAGAGGAAATAGTTCCCTTTGTGCACAAGGAGATAATTTGTGTAGCAAGCCTAAGTGTCAATGTGGTGTGTACTTCCTTATATAGGTGCATGTCACTATCTTGATAATGTTCCCAAAAAATACCAGACCGCTGACTTCAGACCAGGTTGTTGTTGATCACAGTTGTTGATCACAGTTGTTTTCTAGAATGGCCGAGAGCATGTACCTCGAACAAAGTCTTATTTGGATCTGCTTCAAATTGCAAAATTCTGTGCTTATCTGTCCAGTAGTTTAGTTTAGAATAATCCTAAACAAACCAACACAGTCAAACACATAACCTCTTCCAGTGGTAAAAGGACATTGACCAGTGTTATGAAAGTACCGGCTTTACTGTATTTATGAGGTGTAAAAAAATTGTTATTGACACATGGGAAACGGGAAGCAATGTTAAATATTTTTTTTATTAAGTTGTAGAGGATAAAAAACATTACACAAACAGATAAATAAGGTCAACAATGTCAGCCTTATCTTTTAAAGGTCCAGTGATTTATCGGCAGAAATGAAGCAGGATTTTTATAATGGTGATTTCATTTGTGTACAATTACCTGACATTGTTGTGTTTTTGTTGCATTAGAATAAATGTTAATCTACATCAGGAGTGGAGTCCGCCATGTTACAAGTTTTGGTTCCCCTACATACAGTACTTGGGTTAGGTGAGGTGGTTGGTTGCAAGATACAATGTCACCGCTAGGAATCTTAAACAATTGAGTGAGAAACATGACTTCTATTTAATAACATATTTTAAACTCCCTGTTCTTGTCAAGGATTTGCTTTCCATGGGATCTTGTCTGTCCGCAGGAGGTGACTCTCCCTCCTGACACAGAGACACTGTGGAGTCGAGCCTGATCAGATGCTCAAACCCGAACGCAGGGTAGAGAGGTTCAGTGAATGTGCAGTAGAAGGTGTGGAGGTGGAGCAGTCTGTCAGAGGAGACTCTGTAGAAGGACACAGAGCCAGCAGACCAGTCCAAGTACACCGCCACTTTCTCCGAAACAGTTCCAGGATCACATATGCATATATTCGCGTGGATTTTGTTGTTGGTGAAGACAGAGAAGCGGCCTCGAGAGCAGCACACGCTCCACGACTTGTCATTGAGACCGAGGCAGCATTCGGAACCTTTTCCTTTTCGTCTGATGCCTCTGTAGGTCACTCCCACGGACACCCAACCTTTCCTCTCCACCTCCCAGTAACAGCGGCCAGTCAGAGCATTGGTGCACAGCAGCTGCTTCCAGTGGAGGAATCTCTCTGGGTGATCAGGATACGGCTGCCTCTCCTTCACCAGTGTCACTGTCCTGTTGTCCTCAGCCAGAGAGAGGTATGCGTTTGCCGTGTTAGGGTCCAGGGTGATTGCACATGTGTCTGAGAGAAAAAGCGAGACACTGTTCAGATGCAGGCAATGAGGCAGGAGGAACAAATCAGAACCCACATGTATTTAGCACGTTGCATCCTGTCCTGCAAACTGATGAAATTTAACTCTGTGCAGTAGGTGTTTCTGATATTTTGTCTGCAGAACAGGAGACATGACTACAATAACAACTATAAGATGACACAGTGATGCTCCTCCACCCTGTTAGAGATCAAAGTGACAGACTCGAGCTCTGTTTTCCCAGAGATTTTATGTAGTGAATTATTATCGAATAGACTTAATTCGAAAAATATCTTTACATTCGTGAGTCAAATACACACTTACACTTCTCTAGTCCAAATTTCAACCAGTGCTCGCCAGTATGATCCACACTAGGTAAACAAACAAACACAATGAGCAGACTTATCGTATTTTCTTTTTACAAGCAATATCAGTTTCTTCCAGCCTTCGTGCAGCCTTCAGTTCCACAAACCTGAGAGTGTCCAGTCTCCACTGTGGGTCCTTCACTCCAGCAAAGAGCTGCGTCAGCCCTGAGTCTCCAGGGTGATTGTATCTCAGGTCCAGCTCTCTCAGATAAGACGGGTTCGAGCTCAGAGCAGAGGCCAGAGAAGCACAACCTTCCTGTGTGACCAGGCAGCCCGACAACCTACACACAAACATTGTGTGCTTAGAATTAAATCGCACCTAAAGATTGAACTTGCATGTAAATAAATGAAAACGTGAAGATCAGGATGAAGAGGCTTCAACAATCATCCCATCTGTTGTAGCTTCATGTCATACATTAATTCCAACAGATGCACACATACACAAGAGAGTCATGGTCTTACCAGATATATGTCAGGGAGGACCACTAATAAATGAACACAGAAAATTATTCCAACACTATGTGCAATATTACATCCATTTTACTTATTCCTTTTATCATTGTTATAAAGACTGCCACCTAGTATTAGTTTTAATATGTCATGTAAATTATTTTCTATTGTTATTTCTACCAGGAACTGTGTCTGCATTTACTCTGAATACACTTTTTGATTAATAATTGGATTAATTAAGTCTATTTTATCTTATTTATCCCTTCAGGGTCGCAGTGTGGTGGAACCAATCCCAGTTTACACTGGGTGAGAGAGGTGTGGTCGCCAGTCCATCAAGGTGCTGACATACAGCGACTAATAATCCCCAGTTAATCTATGCAGCATGTCTTTGGACTGTGGGAAGGAGCTGAGCCCAAACAGACATAAGGAGAACATGCGAACCTGCCCAGGTCGACTGGCAGATTCAAACTCAGAACCTCCTTGCCTTGAGTCAGCCATGCTAAGAATGGCACAAACAACCTCAATGGTCCAAACCTTGGCCCACAAATATTTATAAATTGTAAAATGCAATTTAGATGAGATAAATTTGTGAGGAAAATCGTAATTTATGTGGAATAAAGCATTATACAGCCTTACAAGTCAAAGATGGGATTCCTGACCTGAGAGTTTCCAGTCTACAGTGAGGACTCTCCAGTCCACCAGAGAGCAGCTTCACTCCTGAATCCTGCAGGTCATTGTTACTCAGGTCCAGCTCTCTCAGACTGGAGGAGTGGGAGCCGAGGACTGGGGACAGAGCTGCACAGCTTCTCTCTGACAGGTTACATACATCCAACCTGAATCATTCATCATAAAAAAAAATGTAAATGCTATATATTTATCCAGAAAGGCAGTTTAACGTAAAACAAAGATAAAGTTATGAAATGTAGTGTCACTCATATTATGTATTCCCTGATGAAATTCATCACTTAATCCAAATCTGTCTGCTTCTGGTAGTTCGGGTTCAGCAAAGCCACCTTCCAGAATCAGATTTGTTGTCATGCTATAATTTTACCACACACTGCCTCTGATTGTCATGACAGCCAAATGAGCAGGGATGTGCTCACTGGAGTCATCCAACATTTGTATTACTTAGGTTAATGTGCTGATCATTAGGTTAATTGGACATGTAATTAGTCAAGCTGTTGGTCAATTTGAATAATGTTCTGTGCTGGACCACATGGAAAATGTTAACTCGCTGTTACAAGAATCTCAACCTGATCATTTCTATTTTACAGCAGCAGCTTATCAGTCCACCAGAGAGCAGCTTCACTCCAAAATCCTGCAGGTTGTTGTTACTCAGGTCCAGCTCTCTCAGCCTGGAGGAGTGGGAGCTGAGGACCGAGGACAGAGCTGCACAGCTTCTCTCCGACAGGTCACAGCCACTCATCCTGCAGACAAGTCACAAACAAGATTAGCTCACAAACATTTAACTTGACATCCCTGTGAGCTGACAAAGAACACACCTTGTGTATCATTTTCTATGTTAAGATGAAAAGCATCAGAGGGGCGACAAATTCTGTGTGTGCACACTGTTTATTGGCCCCAATAAAGACAATACAGACAAGGCTATGTTTTTTTTGGGAATAATGCTACTTTAAACCATATAATAATGAATTATTGGTTAATCTATATAATTATTGGCTGTAAAAGTTAATGCAATACTGAATTATATGTATATTATATGTAATTTTCTGATTTCACGCTGACATCATGATGATGTCCTTCCTATAATATCATAAATCATTTTGTGATCTATATAAGCTTTAGTTTTTTTCTATAGACTTACAGTTACCTTGAAAAATATATCTAATTTTGTATTATCTTAATTATCAGTCTTTATGGTGACTTATTCATGTTGCTTATTATTTGACACCATATGACGATGAATCATTTTCTGATCTTTATAATCTATTGTTTCGCTATTATTTGCAATAATGTCTTGGAGAATCTGTTTTTTTCAGACCGTATTTTTAGGAGCTGGACCTACAGTCAGTCCCACCACGTGTGGGGAAAATTCATCCATTTGTTGTTGAGTTATTTTGTTCAGACACACACACACACACACACACACACACACACACACACACAGACAAACAGACAGTTATCCTATGCTGGCATGGGGTAACTAACTGTTTAGCTAATGCTGCAAAAGAGACTGAAGTTGTAAAAGTATGTAAAAGTGACATTCAAGTTGTTGTTAAATTGAAGTGAGCTGACCTGAGAGTTTCCAGTCTACAGTGTGGACCCTTCAGTCCACCAGAGAGCAGCTTCACTCCTGAATCCTGCAGGTTGTTGTTACTCAGGTCCAGCTCTCTCAGTCTGGAGGAGTGGGAGTTGAGGACTAGGGACAGAGCTGCACAGCTACTCTTTGACAGGTTACAGCCACTCAGCCTGAAGAATAGTTTGTGAAAACATAACATAACCTCAACTGATAGAAGTAAGATGACCAATATTGACCAAGAATGATTGTGTATAGAAATTACAGGTAAAAAAACAAATACAATTTATTTTTTAAATCACTATATATAATCAGAAATTGATTTAATTAAAATGAATATCGTTACACCTACAAGAACACAACAGATGTCTTGACCACTGGAAGCAGCCTCAGGAGTCCTTCCTCTGAAGCAGAGTACTTCCTGAGGTCAAACTCATCTCTATCTTCTCCTGAGGACTGAAGGATGAAGACCAGAGCTGACCACTGAGCAGGAGACAGATTTTTACTGGAGAGCCTTCCCGAGCTCAGGTACTGTTGGATCTCCTCCACTAAAGAACGGTCATGTAGTTCATTCAGACAGTGGAACAGGTTGATGCACCTCTCTGGAGATGGATTCTCTCCGATCTTTTGCTTAATGTACTGCACTGTTTCCTGATTGGCCTCTGAAGTACTTATTGAGTGTTTCAGCAGCTCTTGTAGGTTATTCTGATTGGCCTCCATGAAGAGACCCAGAAGGAAGCGGAGGAACAAGTCCAGGTGTCCATCTGGGCTCTCTAAAGCTTTGTCAACTGCCATTTTTTGGATTGAGGCAATGGACGGTTTGCTAAAAAGCATCTGCACGTTTTGGAACTTAAGCTGTTGCGGCGCCATTACATTTTTCTTCCTGTTAATGAGTGACTGCACGACATAAACTGCCGCCAAAAACTCCTGAATACTCAGATGCACAAAGCTGAACATCTTATCCCCATCCTTGTCCCTCCTCCACCGCCGCTCTTTTTTAAAGATCTCTGTGAACACCCCAGAGTAAACTGATGCTTTTTCAAAATCGATTCCGCTCTCTTTAAGATCTTTTTCATAAAAGATGAGGTTCCCCTTCTCCAGCTGGTGAAAAGCTAGTTTTGCCAGTGAATGTATGTGTGCAATGCTCTGCTCTGTGCCATACTTCTGCTTTGTCTGTCTGATCTGAAACATCAAGAACTCTGTGTACAACTCCGTCAGGGTCTTGGGCAGCTCTCCTCCCCCACTGGTTTTCAACAAGTCCTCCAGAACTGTAGCAGTGATCCAGCAGAAGACTGGAATGTGACACATGATGTGGAGGCTGCGGGATGCTTTGACGTGGGAGATGATTCTGCCACACAGCTCCTCGTCCCTGAACCTTTTCCTAAAGTACTCCTCTTTCTGTGGGTCCGTGAATCCTCTCACCTCTGTCATGATGTCCACAAAGTCCGGAGGGATCTGATTGGCTGCTGCTGGGCGTGTGGTTATCCAAAGGCGAGCTGAAGGAAGCAGTTCCCCCTTGATGAGGCTTGTCAGCAGGACTTCTACTTCCACTGAATGTGTCACATCAATGCAGGGGGTTTTGTCAGCAGTGAAGTCGAGCTCAAGTCGACTTTCGTCCAGACCATCGAGTACAAAGAGAAGTTTCAAGTTACTCTTGTCGTAGTTGGTGTTTCCTGAGGCCTGTAGGGTTGTGAAGATCTCACTAAGCTCCTCCTTCTTCATATCTTTGGTTTCCCTGATACACTTGTGAATAAGCTCAGCAAAAGAAATGATCCTCCCCTTTAGCAAATTCAGCTGGCGGAATGTGAGGGGGAACATGAGGTGCACATCTTGATTTGCTCTTCTTTCCGCCCAGTCTAGAATGAACTTGTGTACAAGGAATGTTTTGCCAATTCCTGCAATCCCATTGGTCAGCACTGTTCTTACAGGTGTGGATTTTCCAGAGGGGTGTTTGAAGATATTGTTGAGTTTGACCGCTTCCTCTATTTGCCCTGGTTCTCTTAATGCCATCTCAATTTTCCTGACTTCATGCTGCGTGTTGATGTTCACCACCCTCCCATATGTGATGTAGAGCTCGATGTAGATGTCATCTAACTGTTTCTTATCCATTCTTTGAGTCCATCCTTCTTGTGCACACATAAATCTGTTCTGGAGGTGTGATTGGAGTGAGTGCTGGTGCGATGCCATGGGTTGTGGAGGTTTAGGTTGTGGCTGCAGGAAATCTATTACACATACAGAGAAAATAAATATCAAAACAAATATCAAGCTTAGTATATAAAAAAAAGATCATATTCCATTATATATGGTATATATACCGTATATAATGGAATATGGTCGAATATGACTATAAATATATTTAGCATATAAACTGGAAGCAAAAAAGATCCAAGACCAAATTTTAGAGTAGCAGCTATGGTCTAGGAGGGAAAGTGGGTTGACCATTAATTGCAGTGTTTAATCTTATCCAATTGTTAATGTATCCCTGAGCAAGAACTTGCTTTATTGTTGTAAGTAGAGTCAATTTAGCACACCCTGGTACTTGTGAGTAGCATCTCTTGCAACAAAGTGGGATGCCCCATACCGGTTTCACCACTTTCTGACATGACTTTGTTATTTCCTGTTTAATATTTGAATTTGTTTGTTATTCTACTTCCAGTTTTTGTGTGTTTTTCCTACGAATTGTCTGTACCATCTGTAGTAAGTTTGTTATTTAAAACCATGACTTCCTAGCTTTCAGGGTACATCTCTTCTTTACCACCACTGTATTAACTCTGCCCCAGCACCTATATTTGGGTCCCATCTCTTGTTGCTGCCCATGCTTTCACAAGGCCTTTGTCAGGGTACAGGCCAAAAATAGTAAAACGCTGGTGTCGCAATGAAGCTTTTCTTTACATGTGAGTGTTGCTGGACATTTGGACTCTTTAACTTTACTGTGACAGACTCCTGGAAGTTGCTGAGCCCGGCTGATGTTCACTTTAAGAGATACCGCATTGAACTAGTTTCTCTACCTTTTTATGTGTATATGGATTTTTTTCAAAGAAGTCATGTGTCAATTATACCCCTCACACGAAAATGTTATTAAAGTTTTTTTAAAGATTGGTAAACCTTCTATAAAGGTGTTTGAATCCTTTGCCCTTTTCAGTAGAGAAGTTTGCCTCTCTGTAAGAACCACAGCTTAGCCTGGCATCTCCAGACCATTTCACATTTGCAAATGGCTGTGGGATGTCTTGATTCCTTTTGAATGTTATCAATGTTTCATTGTTAGTTCCTCTTTCAAATGTTTAAGAGCTAAAGAAGAGAGTAGCTTTACCTCCAGTCTGACTGCTGTTGGTGGGAGGGTGAGGAAGACATGCAGCCTGTGCTCCAAATGAAGACACTTTGCTGCTTTCTGAAATCTCTCCAACATCATGCACATGTACTGAGAGATAAAGAGACAAATAAATGCCCTAAGACCTTCATGTAAATAAAAAAAATCCCCATGATATATTTTATACTTACATTTGGATCCTGAGCTGATGCAGGACAACCTCTGCACAAGATCGTTCCTGCTGATCTTTGTCAACACTTTCATGGTCACCTCCATAGAGTCCTCGTGATACGTGTGCACTATGAGGTCGAGTGTGTCCAGCCTGTCTGCCTTCTCTAAATGGCTCTTTGGAATGGCTGGGAAGCCTTCCAGGATTTCAGCCTGCTGCAGGAACCATTTGAAGGTTTTGAGTTCTTCATCTGTCAGATCCTCCAGTGTTTCTAGGAGCAGCTCTGTAACTGCCGCCATCATTGGTTCCTAATAAATCAGAGGATGTTTTACCTCTAAAAAGGACATGATGAAAAAATCATTAGATGATTATGGTTCCCTGTACAGTGGGCTCTGTCTATTGTTTGATCATTTCTAATAATCATGGTAATAATAGCCTTGAGAAAGAGACAGAGAGAGAGGGAGAGCTTTTCAAATCTCTGATTACAAAGTGATTGACAAGGAAAAAAAAGTAATCAGTATTGAAGAATAATTGTTGTTAAAGTTTGAAGATGGTAGAGAACAAGTATAAATTGTAATCTATATTCCAGAAATTTCAGTCTATATGTGGATCCATATCTTGAGAACCCCTTATCTTTTCAGCTTCACACTTGGCATGTGCATTGTTATGGTGCTGTGGAAGTGCAGTGTTGAAATTGGTATGATTCGGCCTCAAGATAAGTTCAATAATAATAAACTTTGAGGCGACAAGTGCTCTGTATTAATTATGGCTGGGACTCATCAACCTAAGTGATATTGTGGACTATGACACCAGTGCTTTCATGACAAGGGCCTTGTCCTCTATGAGAATGGATTCTCCAGTTCAAAGTGGTGGGCACAAGGTGTGGCAAGGTTTCTGGGACTGCTTTACTTAACTTTTAACAGTTTCAGAGAGAACTGCAACCAGCTTCACCACAGGCCAAGCAAAAAGCCTGTTCCAAACTCTGAGTTCAGTACAAGCAGGAAAGCCTCCCTGATAACAGTATAACTGACTGTAAAAGCTCATGCTCTTTAGTTTTCAGACTAGTTTTCAGACTTGGTTTATTTATAATTATCCAGACAGCACTATGTTCCCTAAAACTGTCAGGTCTTGGAGAGTAGTTCACACAGTGATTTGCAAGTGTTTTACATAACCTGTTTGTAACAGTCCAGTTTTACTATATGTCAGTAGAAGTTACTTAAAAGGGAAGTAAATTAACAGGAACCAAAGCCTTTGGCGTCACTCCAAGTAGATTTCACAAGCAACACAAGCTTAGACAAGGTTTTCAATCATTTAATAAAATATTCTTCTGCAACACTTAAACTATAAGGAGAATAGATAAGAGATAAATAAAATAGTCTTTCAAATATTTGACTGTTAGCTCTGATCTTAAGCATTTGCTGTTGTATGTACTTTTCTGCTATGTCGCTGTGGAAGTTTGTCATAATTAGATTAACTCTTAACCTTGCATAGGAGAACTGATCTGAACCATGAATGAAATATCAGTAATGATATCAAAATATCCTTCAGTCAAAAGAACCTGACCTGGCAGACTAGCTCTGCCATTTTGTCAAATACCACACGTTACAACTTAAGTGTAACAAAAAGGACATGTCAAATGTTGCTAAAGAAGCTCCATTTTTGTCCCAGAGTCACTGCATTTACCTAAAGTGGACACTCAGATAGAAGCTACCCTGGCTCACATCCTCTACGTAACTGTTGAATAAAGGTCAATGACATATTTGTCAAACAACGATAACTTACATCCAAATGAAGAGATTGTCATTGTTCCTCTGTGTAAGAAGCACACAGTAAGTTTTGACGTTTGTGCCTCAGTCCTCTGTGCCTCATTGCTCTTGATGTTTGCTTTCCCATCTGAGAAGCCTCTCCCGTGACAGTGTGGAGCAACTGGTGTGAGCTGCGCAAGTCTGAGGTGGAGGGATTGTCTTAAAGGTTTTACTTCCCCCCGAAATCAGTCTCCCACGCAAAATGCCTTTACATCCAGGTCTCTCTACGTTCCGTGTGAAAGGCAAGTATTCTAACACGGTCGTTATCCAAACCTTAGTTTGCAACGAACAATCTTATCGAGTCATTATTAAGTGTTTATATTTTCAATCACTATCTTGCTGACTGCAGAACACGGAATGGAGTGCCTGTCACAAGACTGATGTAGCTTTACATTTTGTCCACCAGGTGGTGAACTATCATCTACTGAAAAACAGCTGCTTGAATAACACGCAGCATCCTGCCCTTCCCTAGATTCCTGCTCCAGGAATTTAGAACCCTGACTATAGACTCACAGGCAGAACTTCCTTTTTGTTGCAACTCAATTTCTACTTCATGAGACAGCCGTCAATAATTTCCAGATCCCAAAGGAAATACATTAACGACATTTAAGAAAGTAAATAACAACCAGATGCCCCGTTCCATTATACCTCGGAATTATTGACCCCCATAGTAAAAGAAAAGCGGTCATTAAATTAGTTGCACAGATAGTACTGTTTATTAACTCTCTGCGGACGTGTTACTACGGTGTTAGTGGCATCAAATGCCGCATATTGAATTATTATGAGCTGGCTTTGCTAATAATGGCTAGCTGGCTAACGTAAAACATTTTCCTGTGCAATTGGAATGCCATCAACTCGGAAACCATCATTGAGAACTCTGATTTTCTGAGTACTATGTCCCCTCCACCAACTTGAAGGGGACATGGTTAATGACCTGTACTGCTGCCAGCCACTAGGGGGTGATTGTAACACTTAAGTTAAAGTCAGCAGCAGAAGCTATGAAATATGAACTCACAAAGAACTCACCTTTGGCTTTACCTTCGATACCAGCACCTCTTTGTCTTCATTTTTAGTGCTGACTTGGTTCTGCTCATTAATGTCCACTGGTTGAGAAAGTTGAACTGTGTATGTTCAGCTACAGATGCATATTGTTGAAGAGTTTTTACACAATAACAGTGAAGATGAAACATTGACATTTTGACATTATTGTAAAACTACATTTTAGTTCCACGAACACATTTCAGCAAAGTGGGGGTTTTCATGTTTAAATAAAAGAGGACAGTGTTTCACGCAGTCTTTATTTACAGCATTTTTGATTAATCTAAGGATATGTTTTATTACTCTATTAATATAATAATGAATTTATAAACAAAATAATATGACAAAAAAACAGGTATGCATTGTAAGTCATTATTCCACAGCAAAATATAGCCCAGTCTGAACTGCTAATCTGCCTTTACAGTCCCATTCCAAATCTCTCCTAAATAAAATTAGTGCAAGAGGTTCTTCCATTCAATTAAAAGGAATATATCAGATTTCTACATTAAGCTACAACAACAAAATATATGAAAACCAAAATGAATTTAAAGTAACTTTCTGGAGTTACTTTAATTTCCGGCCCCCTAATTTTAGCTCCTTCTCCCTCATCCCTTTCTCCTTCTCTCCTCCTCTCTCTCCCTCCCATAACTTGCCCGTGCATAGCGGTTGTGCTGCTGTGTTAAGACATTCCTAATTTGCAGAGCTTACAGAGCACCATGTTGTTCGCTCTCTGACTAAAAACTCCCACACTTTAGATCAGGGGTAGTCAGAGAGAGAATTTCCTCAAGCAAGGGCCTGAGACATCATAAAGTAATACAGTTTGCATTTAAAAATAAAAATAAAGAGCGTAGGAAAAAGGCATCTTCAAATAAAGGGCTTAATTTCAGAAAACATAAATTAAAATGATGTAGAGTTTTCCCTTTTCTTCTTTTTTCTATATGTATATCTTAATTTCACCTATAAACAATTTCAACAAATATCAACAACTATACAGCTTAAACACTTCTTTTCTATTTGTTCCCCACTTTCTCTAAAAGTAAACTCGACCTTGTGCTGACAGGATTTACTACCGAAAAGACGAAAAAGCTGCGCAGGTTAATATAAACGCTCCTTCAAAATCTAATAATAGGTCCTGGTACGTATAGAACGGCATCTGTGTCCGGTCCGGACCGCGGTCCATCTATTGGGGACCTATTCTTTGGAGGATCATGGGCGATTTCTTTGGCTTCACCTCACTCTTCAGGTGAATCTATTCTTTGACTGTGCGCAACCACTTTCCATACGAAGCGTCGACACACGTTGCGCAAATCAAGGTATTTTACGTTATCTATGACGTCTATTACCTCGACGTGTCGTCCCAGCCCTCTTTTGCATCTAGATTATTTTCTATTTGTTGTTATGCGCAGAGTTATAAAAGTTTGTTTGATCAAAACAACTCGTTTTAATCTTTGCAATGTCCAATTTTATGAATACTTAAATTTGAAAAAGTCTTCGAACTAACGATGTTCCCATGATGCACCTGGTGCACCCGCTGAACTGCCATGTGTGGCACGCGCACGTAGAGTTAGAAGTTAGCAGGTAGCAGTTAGCACAGGCTGCTGGAGTCTCCGCGCTTCGCTCCTTCAGGTGTTTGCTCCTGTCGGCCTCACGCTGCTTCACCTCAGGAGCCTCTCAGGTCAGTTCTCCGGCCCTTCACTCCACCACTGTTTGGAAATGTGAGACACTGTTGGGAAATGTTTGTTGTGTCAGAGGCCCGTGACTTCACAGGTTGTTTGGATTGGGAAAATAAGTTGTTCAATGTGCGCTTTTTATTTCTCAAAGTGAACATCTTCCAAATTACGTCTTTAATTTGCCTCGTGAATTAAGCCTTTGCCGACTATTTAATTCAGTGTCGGTTATTAAAAACCCGACACATCTTTATTTTCTGTTATATTGTGTATTAGCTCTAATTGAATGATGCTACGCGGTGAATACAATGTAAAACACGCACTTGTTTGTTCTTCTCGAACCGTCCTGAGACTGAAGTCACGTGATCCAGCGTTTGTGAAAACCGAGTGGTCTGAAGAAACGGATGCTTGCCGCAGAAACAAATATTCTTTAATAAAATCCTTATAAGGTAACTAATATATTTAAGCTCTGTCTTATTCATGGTGACCCCACGGTCAGTATGTGGAGTTTCAGAAGATTCGAATGCAGAATTCCTAAGAAAGTGACAGGGAAAGTTTGCTACTTCATTATATTACTCATAACTTTATCGTATTGGATTTTTTTTTTTTTTTAAATCCTTATGAGGTGACAGAATTGTTCAGGATGACTCCCACTCTCTGTGTGTGGGGTTTCAGAGGATGTTACTAAAGAAATCATGAGAAAATTAATATTAATATTTAATTTATTCAGTCCATCCCAACTCTGCTTACTCACTTTTCTCTCTCACACGATGTAACTTAAATTTACCATGAGAAGTGGCTGAGTTAATTATCAGGTTGAACTACACAATACAACCTGATTTGCCAGTCGCTGACGAGTTTTGGAAGTCGCCAAGAAAAGCTACAGATTCGGGCTTGATCAACAGGCGCCAATCGCTATGTGCAAACTCAGTTTCAGAGGCTCGCTGCCCCATCGTAGATTCTGACCAGATCTCCAACTTGCTGGAAATCTAGTCAGAGTAGGTGACAACTCCAGCCACCAGGAGAAAGAGGTTTTATCCACTGCATTGAGGTCATGTTTGGATCGAAAAATGTGGCCCAAGCCGCACTATGTTCTATGTAACTGCGATGTCGTCTTAAGCGTTTCCCCGCTCCTCCACCCTGTTGTGTCATTCTGAGCAGGATGACACAGCGGATCAGGAGGATCACTGTATTCCCCTTGTCTCTTCTCTCGTGTTTATGTGATTAAAAATAGTTTGATGACAAGTCGGGAGTTTCTCCTGATGAAAGATCACATAGTCTAAGTGACCCTCCTGTGGTTACAACTACAAGACTTCAGATCACAAGACAGCAAGTCTTATTGTGTGAAATGCAAAGTGATACAAGTCTTTTGTAGCTTAACAGCTGTAATCAGAGCCAGCAAGTTCAAAACAAATGAGGTCTACATAAGTTAAAGACTGAGTTCTAAAAGTAAATTTCTCTTCAAGCTTAAGGACTTTTGAAAAATATGGACAATCCTAAACTGAGTTTTTTTTTATGGAACTTCCAGATGAAGCTCTAGAATTCCCCCTCCTATCTTGTAAGACAAAACTGCAACCAGAGCTCTACTGTTTTGTTGTGAACCTTGTTGAGAGAATTTCTATCAGTCACCTGTGGACATGTTGCTCTGGCACATTCCTGGAAGAAGGGAGGCAGAGAGGCGAGAGAACCAGTCTGTTCAGGTCTCAGGCTTGTCTTTGACATCACAAAGGCATGTACATGATGGCACATATTGTTCTAGACAGTAATTCTCTTTAATAACAAATCCTTGATACAGTGTTTGCATCTGACATTCAGTTACCATAGCTACCATTGCGGTTTTCATACCGAAACATTTAAATGGGATAGAAGTATCCCTGTTTTAGATATTATCTTGTTTTATCTTGGCCGGTCTGAGTTCGGTTTCATGTTCATTTATAACACCATGAAATGAACAATTGTTAGATGATAGTGAGTCGTCGTTTGACATTTGTTTGTGACAGTAACACTATGCAGAGTTTTCACTTTGCTACCCTTCATCTACTAGGTGGTATGTAGGTCGTCCAGACATGACGGTGCACTTCAAAGAGGAATGGTGCATTTATGAAATAAAAAATGTATTAAAATAATTATTATATTGCTGTCCCATTGGACTTGGAGACAGCAATAAGGTGACCTCTCAAAGTGTTAAGTCAGGAAACTTTAATATTTATGGTGACTTCTGAAGCCCATACTACGAATACATTGACATTAGGAGGACTGGATTAACAGATTTTTAAGATAACCGTGGTTTCTTAACGTCACGGTTTCATAACCGTGAGAATTGTAAAAACTATTATTTAGCTATGGTGTCCTGCCTCTCGTGAGTCATGTTCTCTGTGTGCGCTTGTTTGTGTGAGCAACTTTACTGAAACGTTAGTTGACAAGAGGGAACTGAAGTAACAGCCTCATATCCACCACCGCTGGAGTTGCTCACAAGCTCGGAAGGGGCAGCTGATGGGCTGAGGCACGCACGCACGCACACACACACACATCTCTCCCTCATCTCTTCCATTATAAATGGAGCCGGAGTGTAGTTCACCTATACCAAGAGGTAATGATAAAATATGGAAACAGATAATGTGAGCTTGAACCAGGACAGTATGACCGTATACTTTTTCACAATTAGAAAAAACTTTGTTCCCAAAACAGAACAACTTCCATTGCTGACCCTTCACAATAAATGTCCCATACATATACACTGCTTATGATGAGAGGAAACACAAATTCACTGACCAACCTTCCACACTAAGGCAACTAAATAATATAGCTTGAATAAATGGATTTTAAATAG
Organism: Pleuronectes platessa; assembly: GCF_947347685.1. Lineage (NCBI taxonomy): Eukaryota > Metazoa > Chordata > Actinopteri > Pleuronectiformes > Pleuronectidae > Pleuronectes > Pleuronectes platessa. The sequence goes on from NC_070641.1 coordinate 5,405,795, forward strand.
CCAAACGTTGCATTAGATTAAGACATATGTATAGGACACTGCCATATAAGCATTTTCTGATTACCGTAACCCAGAAAAAGTAACCCAGAAAAAGTATTTTACCTTAAGTCAGCAGTAATCAAATTAAGATGTGGAGTTTTCTGTCCTTGGTGGCATTATGTACCTATGTATAAGTCTTAATCACAGTATAACATCCTCTAGGAGTATTCACAGCATTTTGTGACATTGACATATGTCAGTTGCCTACTGCGCATTTCCTGGGTGTAAAAAAGGACAATATGGTGAATATCCCTTTAACGTTTAAAGGTCTTCAGCACATATTTAGTTAGGCGGTATTTCAAATAGGTTTATCCAGGAAGAAAATATTGATTCATGATGATAAATATTGTGATACTTTAATATCCAAAGAACCAATGATACCTGTTAAATAGTCAAACTTCACAATTCAGTACCACATACAGTGCCTTGCATAAGTATTCACCCCCCTTGGACTTTTTCCCATTATGTACTGTTACTAACTGGAATTCAAATAGACTTAAATAAACTTTTTCCCGTTTGATCAACAAAACATGCATAGTACTTTGGAGGTGCAAAATAAATTTTATTGTGACACAAACAATAATGAGAACAAAAAAGTTGACATCTGTTGGGTGCATAAGTATTCACCCCCCTGTGTCAATACTTGGTAGAACCCCCTTTCGCTGCAATTACAGCTGCAAGTCTTTTGGGGTATGTCTCTACCAGCTTTGCACATCTAGAGATGGAAAGGTTTGTCCATTCTTCTTGGCAAAAAAGATGAAGCTCAGTCAGATTGGATGGAGACCGTCTGTGAACCGCAATCTTCAAGTCTTGCCATAGATTCTCTATTGGATTGAGGTCTGGGCTTTGACTGGGCCATTTTAAGACATTAACATTCTTTAATCCAAACCATTCCTTTGTAGCTCTGGCTGTATGTTTAGGGTCATTGTCCTGCTGGAAGATGAACCTCCGCCCCAGTCTCAAGTCTTTTGCAGACTGCATCAGATTTTCTTCAAGGATTTCCCTGTATTTGGCTCCATCCATCTTTCCCTCTATTCTGACCAGTTTCCCTGTACCTGCTGAAGAGAAGCATCCCCACAGCATGATGCTACCACCACCATGTTTCACTGTTGGGATGGTGTGCTCAGGGTGATGGGCAGTGTTGGGTTTTCGCCACACATAGCGTTTTGCATTGAGGCCAAAAAGTTCAATTTTGGTCTCATCTGACCAGAGCACCTTCTTCCACATGTTTGCTGTGTCTCCCACATGGCTTCTGGCAAACTCCAAACGGGATTTTTTATGGATCCCTTTCAACAATGGCTTTCTTCTTGCCACTCTTCCATAAAGGCCAGATTTGTGGAGTAGACGACTAATAGTTGTCCTGTGGACAGATTCTCCCACCTCAGCTGTGGATCTCTCCAACTCCTCCAGAGTAACCATGGGCCTCCTGGTTGCTTCTCTGATTAATTTTCTCCTTGTCCGACTCTTCAGTTTGGGTGGACGGCCTCCTCTTGGTAGGTTTGCGGTTGTGCCATATTCTTTCCATTTTCTTATGATGGATTTTATGGTGCTCAGAGAGATGTTCAAAGCTCTGGATATTTTTTTATAACCTAACCCTGCTTCATATTTCTCCACAACTTTATCCCTGACCTGTTTGGTGAGCTCCTTGGTCTTCATGATGCTGTTTGTTCAGTAATGATCTCCAACAAACTCTGAGTCCGTCACAGAACAGGTGTATTTATACTGAGATTAAATTGCAGACAGGTGGACCCTATTTACTAATTATGTGACTTGCAAATGTGACTTGTGAATGCAATTGGTCGCACCAGATCTTTGTTAGGGGTTTCACAGTAAAGGGGGTGAATACATATGCACTCAACACTTTTCAGATTTTTATTTGTAAATAATTGTGAAATCCATGTAATATTTCCCCCCACTTCCAAATGATGCACTACTTTGTGTTGGTCCATTACATAAACTCACGATGAAATAAATTTTAATCTGTGGTTATACCATGACAAAATGTAGAAAAGTCCAAAGGGGGTGAATACTTATGCAAGGCACTGTAGTTCCGCTGGTATAGGGGTGTAACGGTACATGTATCCCAACTGAATATTTGCAGTACAGGCCTTTCGGTTCGGTATGGATGTGTACCGAACAAATGCAGCGGGTATGCATGTTGAACTTATTTGTGTGTTTTAAAGGTCCCAAATTACAAATGCGTGTCATAAACTCTAGTGTGACTCAAACAAACCCAAAGTAAACTTCATTACAGTTCAGGTCCTAATAACTTCTCATTAGTTATGGTGTTAACTGTAAACGTGGGAGGTGAGCACAGGCAAGCGGGGGAGGGAGGAGTGAGGACATGCGGCAAGATAATTTAATATGGTACAAGGTTCGCGGCCGCCGCTGCAAAATATTCGTAGGAGAAACCTGACAGTTTGTGAATGCACGCATTGGGGAAATTAACCTACATGAGCAAGATTAAGTCTGCTAGAGGTTATATTTGGTACAGATACATTTTTAGTTTATTGCCCAGCCACTGTGTTGCATCCATTTGATTTAAAAAGCAAGGATGTTACATATGATGGCACATTTAAACCAACAGTGAGCAACGAGATGCCTCCAAGACTTCATAGAATTCTTGACTGAACTGTCACAAGACCTTATGGAATGTTAAGGTTGTGTAAATTATTCTGTCAGGGATGAATCTCACCCCTGCTTATTATCTGCTTCTCTGGTGAAACCACATACCTCATGTTCTCTGTCATACCTGGGTGACAACAACGGCTGTAAGGTATTTTTAACCAAATTGTTCAATTAGTGGGCAATGTTAATTAGTTACAGCTTAAGGGGATCTGGGATCGCTGAGAGGTGATTTCTGAAATACCTGCCAAATAGCAGATAAGATGATCACTTGTGAGATTTGAGTTGTAGATAGCAGCCTTGTAGTTGTCTTCTATATACTGTAGGTGTATCACAATAAATTCCTACAGTCTCCCCCTGCAATTGAAATTCCTTAAAGTGACGCATCATGTTTATGCTTTAGCATCGTAGACTCCTGAGTTCAACAGTGCTTTCAGTAAGTATTCTGACCCTTCACGTCTCAAAACAGACCCTTTGGACACACCATTGGGGTGCTAATGGTTGTAGTGTAAGTGTAAATAAGGTTGTATCGAGTCGAAAATGAGCGCCTAAGTGTCCGCGGCTTGCAGACACTTGGGTGACACCCCAAGGGCAGTATTCTGTTTACTTAAATTTGTACTGGATTTGGCTTGCGTGCTGTTTACCTCTGAGACTCAGTGTTTTCTGTACTCTAACCCTTCGTCTACCCCTCCATCTGCATAGTAAACAACATGCTTTCATATCATGTTTTCTGGACGTCCATGTCATGTTTCTCATCGGGTTATGCAGCACACTGCCCTAAAAGGTATTTTTCAGTCAGAGCGTGCAACAATACTTCATTCTATGTTACGAAAGTTTTACATATTGACTCTAACAAAGCATGCAGGGAATGTTGTTGTCTTCAGCTCACAGCATCCCCAGGTCATAATGCACAATAATACTGATGGAATGTCAATTTTGGTACAATCTATACACAGTTGGCCTTGTCAATCAATTCAATATTAAAGCAAACAGGATTGTCCTTAGCATAACAAAGGATGTGAAGATAATTATAGGTAGATGTACAAATATCATCAATAGAGCAACTGTAGATTAAGATGTTTTATTTTTTCTGAATGCCTTGTATTTTGAAAAGAAGCCTGTAAGGCAGCTTGTACACCTTATTTTCCCCTCCACCTGCAGCATTACAATACCTGAATACATGGCGTTATTGGGATTGTACATGCAGAACCATAAACCTCATTACCTTACTTGGGTTCCTAGTACTGAGGAGAAATTTATTTTTATTTTAAATGCCTGAAAAAGTAACCTTCATTTGTAAACTGTAGTATTGAACAAACTTGACCGTATTAAGAGTTAATAGTGAAACTTTTTTGAACTATTTTGTGTTGGATTTTATTTTTTTAAGTGAACGCAGCAATATGCAAGTAGTATTAAGAACAAAGTACAAATTTAAGCTAAAGTTTCTAATGTACATCCAGTGTGACAACAGATCTGCTGTAAACCTCGTGGTGACAGAGCGGGCCGGCCTGTCTGGTTAGGTAGAGTGCTGCTCTACTTTCAGCCCCGCCCAGATACCTACCGGTTTTGAAATGCTGTTGTCTGACGAGACAGGCTCATTCAGGTGTGGCAGTGCTCTGTCTAACACGGAGAAGAGCTGAGCGGAGTTTTACAAAGGACACTGAGATACTGAAGGAGACGTACAAGGAGAAAACAATCCCACTGTGGAATATTATCTCTTACTAGGAACTTTGAGAGGAATCTTGCAGCTTTACAATTATTCTTGAGCGAAAGCTGAAGTGATCTCATGAGAACCATTGGGGAAGTGGCGTGTTGAGACATCAGGCCATCAGAGGTGTGTTTCTTTTGTTACTGTGCTACAAAGACTTCTGATTTCAACTGCTGATGCTTTATTGCTTGGTTTCATGTGCTAGTGGTTGATACGTTGTCTTCACTATTACTACTTGCTCTTGTGCACTTTTTAATTCATACTAAGAGTAAGGCTGGGTTATATGGCACATGATAAATGAAATGTTAAAATGTCAGTATATTTATTTAAGTTTTAACCGAAGTTGACCAGAATGACAATTTACTTGGATACTAAATTATTTATGATATAGTAAAATTTCTGAAGGTGGACAAATGTTTGCAACAGTATTTGTATACATTTGTAATGTACACATTTGTTCAATTGTAGGTCAGGGCTGCAATTCAGTTTTTGCACTCTTGAAGACATTTGATAATGCAGTTATAAGTTAACCAATAATCATCAAGTAGGAAATGAAGAACCCAGTTGATGTTTGGTTCAGGAGTAGCAGCTAAACGGAAGTGGACCGTCGCAGTTTTCTGTGAACACAACCTGTGATTGTGTGATAACTGCCTCCTGCCATTAATATCAAACTGCTTCCACAATCTGGTCAGGCTGCTCAAAACTTTAACTGGATTGTCAACTGCAAACTCTTCCTCTTACAGGCCATCATCACCTGCTGAATGAGACACGTGAATACCAGCAGTTGGGGGGGTGGTGGTGTGTTGCTTATTTATTTTTCCAGTGGAGCAGGATGAGCCACTAGATTTGCAATGAGCAATGCTTATCCTATTTCATCATTGTGTTTGTTTGGTGACTTCCTACATAACCATGAAGATTTTAGGTAGTTTTTTACTTTACTTTTACAAATGTGTCTTACATTTGAAGTTACAAGCCTCATCTTGTATACTCAATTATCCTTTCAGTTTAACGGACTTTGTTTAAATCATGAAACCCAATACAAGCTGAATAAGGTATACAAGTAAAAGGGTCTCCGTTGTCTGACAAATGGAATGGTTTAATACCTTCACATTTGCATCGATTGAAATATATATTTATTTAACAGCGTTGAGCTGGGTAGGACAATATGCAAAACAACAATTCGATTAAAACAGAGATAAGAAGGAATATATTATAGGTGACATTTATGGCAGAGTGCAAGATGTACAGAGAAATTACAAGAAACATATTCCAAAAATATTTTGACTGTTACTGTCTCTCCCAGCTGTCATTGCATTCACGTGTAGTACACTGTGTACTGATCAGCACACTGCCTGAATTCCGATGGTGTAGTGCTGTTCAAAAACACTTGAGCACTCAACGGAAATGACTATCGCAACATGTGACCGCCATTGTTGGCTGCCAAAATATCTGCCGGCTGCTTGGCTAACTTGGCCCTGAAATTTCAAGACTTATGAATTGACGTTTTACTTTCACGTCTGAAAGTAAAACATCATGCCATTCGACATAGAAATTGACATATTTTCCGTTCTCTCTCACCATTTTCACAGATTTTAAAGTGTTTGTAAGTCCCATGCTGCTGCATAGCTATGATGTCGATTGTTGAGACTCAAGTGCGCCATCGAGGTGCTATTAGTCCAACGTGTTGCCATATCTGTCAGGATGAAGGCCCTCATGCGCTGAAAATGGCCTGTGAACATGGAAGTACAAAAAACAAAACGCGTGACTGTACCAACAAATTGGAGCACACCAAAAAGTATTCACAGGCTTACTCTTTTTATTTTTTTTATTCATTATTTAGTTTAAAGAGAATTGTCCTAACGATTTATTTTATTATCTATAACTCTAACGATAATTTTTTCCGATTTCAGAAACTCCTTGCGGTAGCACGGTTGTTCTTGTTAAATGTTGTGTAACGCTGATAATCCAGACATGAGGCTTTTGGATATTGTTCTTCTCTTTGACTAATACAACACCTTTTTGTTAGAGCACAGTTGATATCGTACGACTTGTGGCTTCTACAGCACTATATAAAATTGTTTTACACAATTATGCAGCTTGTACTAGATGGGGTGGTCACAATATTATAGCTAATAATTAAAATCTCTATTCAGAAAATGGACTACATTTTAACTTCTGGAACCGTTGAGCTCAGTCGTATCTTCATTTATTTATATGTACTGTTACACAATATGGCTAATAACATTATCAGCATAGTCTCAACCGTTACAGATCATTATGGATTGTTTTACTTCGTGATTGATTCATCATTGTAACTTGTTGTTCTGTGCAGACCCATGCACTTTGCCATGAGACGCGTCCTGCCCTGAAGATCCTTCGATTCAATGCAACGACTTCCTTTTCACGTTACATCAATGGACCCTCAGGTGTGCCCCCTCCGACTGGACAGTAGCCAGTCTGTGATCAGCCTCGACAAGTCCCCTGCCAGCACGTTTAAACCTGCCCATTCACGGAGCAGCAGCACTGGCTCCTCCAAACATTCAAAGCAGGTAACCACTCTAAAGAAGGATATTTTACACTATTTTGGCACCTTCACATTCATTGTTTCCTGTATTTGAGTTGTCTTTTTGTTCCTAAAATGTAAAAGATTATAAGAGACTGGCTCACATCTAATTATACTTCAATATTGTTTCACCATGGATAGGGCTGCACCTATCGATTCATCTAGCTATTAATTCTTTGATTAATCTATGTATTTTTTTTCCACTCATAATGAATTTATCAAATAACATGTAAAAAACGAACTGACTCAGAACTTTTTTCACAGGAATACTTAATTTCTCTAATATCATTTTCTCTTTTCAAGTAAAATAAGTATCTTATAATAAAGTGCTTAAATTAAGAAAGGAAAAAAAATATGTGTTTGCGTTATCCCTTTTCTTTTTCTAAATATATATATAACATTACACAAATAAACAATCAACAAATAATAATTAAAGAGCTTTATCACTTTTCTTTGTTCACCACTTGCTATTATTCAGTGAAAGAAGTAAACTGTACAAGCTGCCAGGATTTACTACCGTAAAGACAAATGCTGCGCCGTTAAGTAAAACTACCGTAAATGCAAGAAAAGTTTTGCGGGTTACAATAGAAAAGCTCTTAATATTTTATTACAGGTCTGGGTCCATATAGAAAGGAGTCTGGGTCTGGACCTCGGTCTGCCTATTGGCGCCCTTTGCAATAGACCAGAGGTCACTAACAGGCGGACTGCGACCCGGACCCAGAAGCCGTCCCGTACGGACCTGGACCTACAGCCAAAACAGAACGTTCTGATTTAAATCCTGACGGGCGCTTCTATTTGTAACCGGCGCAGCCTTTGTAGACTTTACAGTAGTGGTTTAGCAGAGGAAACGCTAAGACCAATTGCATGTGACTTAAGCCATCCCACGTGATACTACTCAGCCAATCAAGTCTTTGCATTCCAGGCAGTTAACATTGTGACTCTACAGTGCAGACAGATGAGAGTTAGAGGCAAGTTAAACATGAAAAGGCGGTAGAAAGAAAAAAGATAGCGATACAGGTAGAGAAAACAAAGGGAGAGAGACAGACGACTGATTATTAAATTGTTCTGAAATTAAGCCCTTTTTTCTGAACATGCAGCCCTACTTTTATTTAGTTAATGAGAGAATATTATACATATCTGCAATCATACATGACATTAAATATTGTCAGTTTTTCGAATCGTACTGAATTCATTTGATTCAACAGTCAGGTATTTAGTACATGCAGATGTTGATACAACTACTAGGCTATCTAAATGTATATCACACTGAATAGTTAGACATTATGATCTCCCGGACCTTTGCTTCAAGAATTTCTCTAACTAGAGCTCTTTAAATTTTAGTTGAATACCCCTGCTATAGATGATTTTGGCTTCAGCTTGCTCTACAGGTGAATTCATGCTTTGACTGTGCAAAACCACCTTCCTTACGATGCCTTGACACACAATTGATATATTATGTTATTGATGATGTTGATATGTAATCCCAGCCCTATCTGTAGATTTTTCCCGACATTGGAAAAGCATTGGAGGAAATTGAAAATAGTAAACTGTGGCTATGAACATTTTCTGATAGTGTTAGGGCTTTAGTAATCACTTTGCTTGGCATTAATGTTCGTCCATACAGGTTGTCCGCCGGCCGGCTCTGATTAGTTAAATGTCTCATCTCTCATCGTCATCCGCTTATCCGGGGTCGGGTCGCGGGGGGAGCAGCTCAAGCAGGGGGCCCCAGACTTCCCTTTCCCGGGCCACATTGACCAGCTCTGACGGGGGGATCCCGAGGCGTTCCCAGGCCAGTGTTGAGATATAATCTCTCCACCTAGTCCTGGGTCTTCCCCGAGGTCTCCTCCCCACTGGACGTGCCTAAAAAACCTCCCAAGGGAGGCGCCCAGTGGGCATCCTTACCAGATGCCCGAACCACCTCAGCTGACTCCTTTCTAAGGAAAGGAGCAGCGGCTCTAATCCGAGTTCCTCACGGATGACTGAGCTTCTCACCCTATCCCAAAGGGAGACGCCAGCCACCCTTCTGAGAAAACTCATCTCGGCCGCTTGTACCCGCGATCTCGTCCTTTCGGTCATCACCCAGCCCTCATGACCATAGGTGAGGATAGGAACGAAGATCGACCGGTAGATCGAGATCTTTGCCTTGCGGCTCAGCTCTCTTTTCGTTACAACGGTGCGGTAAAGCGAACGCGATACCGCCCCCGCTGCTCCGATTCTCCGGCCAATCTCACGCTCCATAGTACCCTCACTCGCGAACAAGACCCCGAGGTACTTGAACTCCTTCACTTGGGCTAAGGACTCATTTCCTACCCGGAGTAAGCAATCCATCGGTTTCCTGCTAAGAGTCATGGCCTCAGATTTAGCGGTGCTGATCCTCATCCCAGCCGCTTCACACTCGGCCGCCAGCCGATCCAGTGAGTGCTGAAGGTCACAAGCCGATGATCCAATGAGGACCACATCATCCGCAAAAAGCAGTGACGAGATCCTCAGACCACCGAACTGCAACCCCTCCCCACCACGACTACGCCTCGATATCCTGTCCATGTATATCACAAACAGGATTGGTGACAAGGCGCAGCCCTGGCGGAGACCAGCACCCACTGAGAACGAAACTGACTGGCTGCCGAGGACCCGAACACAGCTCTCGCTTTGGGAGTACAGAGATTGGATGGCCCTGAGGAGAGACCCCCTTACCCCATACTCCCGCAGCACCTCCCACAGTTTCTCCCGGGGGACCCGGTCATACGCCTTCTCCAGATCCACAAAACACAAGTGGACCGGATGGGCATACTCCCAGGCCCCCTCCAGGATCCTTGCGAGAGTGAAGAGCTGGTCCGTAGTTCCACGTCCGGGGCGAAAACCGCATTGTTCCTCTTCAATCTGAGGTTCGACGATCGGCCGAACCCTCCTTTCCAGCACCTTGGAGTAGACTTTACCAGGGAGGCTGAGAAGTGTGATACCCCGATAATTGGTACACACTCTCTGGTCCCCCTTTTTGAACAGGGGAACCACCACCCCGGTTTGCCACTCCTTTGGCACTGTACCCGACTCCCACGCGATGTTGAATAGGCGTGTCAACCATGACAGCCCCTCAACACCCAGAGCCTTTAGCATTTCTGGCTGGATCTCATCAATCCCTGGGGCTTTGCCACTGTTAGTTAAATGTGATTCATCGAATTCCTTTGTCTCAGAATATATTCACACGCTCTTATACTTTTTTTTTTTTTAATTCTTGTGTATTTCCTGAATGTGGTTTATTTTGCGATTTCTGTCTGTGTTAGGCCCGTAACTGGGAGGTGATGGAAGATATGCAGCCCCTGGATCTGGGTCTAGTTTCCGGCTCCTCTCTGGAACCTGCTATCCCTGGGATTTGTGAGGGCTACTTGATGAAGAGGAGGAAGTACCCACTAAAAGGCTGGCACAAGGTGAGCATAGCATGTGCATGTTTCTGTTCTGTTAAGTCAATATTGCATTGAATCATGCCTGTCCTTTAATTTTCTAACATCTCACTGTGATCGCCCTTTTCAGAGATACTTCCTTTTAGAGAAAGGAATTCTCAAGTACTCAAAAGCACAGCAAGATGTAAGTAAACAGAGCTGCACCTTCCTGGCCAACAAACTTGAGCTCTTGTGTTAATACATTGATTCTGGTGTGGCCTCAGATTAATGTAAATTAGTTTGATGGGTAAAAAGTGAATGTATAAAAAAAGCGTTATTATTGTGTTTTAGATTCAAAGAGGGAAGCTCCATGGCTCCCTTGACGTCAGTCTGGCTGTTATGTCCATTAACAAGAAGTCCAAACGCATAGACCTGGATGCTGGAGACAACCTTTACCATGTCAAGGTAACCTACACACTGCAGACATGGTTACACTATGTTTAGGGACACAGTCTAATGCAATTAGTTTAATGCAATTTCCAAAACATTGTTTGAGGATCACATGAGCCTCATAAGTTAAACAATTAAGACCTAAGCCGCCAAATATAAACGCACTCTGTTATCTAAGCAAGAATACGAGCACCTTGAACAGCGGACAGAATTGAAGCGTTAAAATATATATATATATTTTTTATATTCCTCTGAGGCAGTCATGAAGAATAACATTTGATAGCTTAAACATTTAGTTTAATTGTAAATCATTGCCTTTGCCCAGAACTTAATGAAAGCCGGCCAACTCAGAGTATGTATAGTTAACCTAACCCTCTTAAGCTAGGCTTACACTGTACAATTTAGGCCAGTTTTTGCCCCAATCTCTGTGTACAAGGTGGAGCGAGCAGCGGTAACTTCATCCTCTCGCAAAGTTGAAGCAGAAACACAATGTTTTTTTCCATTTTCTGCAACATAGCAAACGCAGTGAAAGCCAACTGAAGAAGCCTGAAGTATTAAACAATGTGTAGTTATCTCAATGCTAAAACACCAGGCACACCTGGTCACTTCAGTGTCATTTGAAACCCCACTTAAAAAACTTTTTGGGAGGCTCAGAGCACTTAAAAATAACAAACCATATATCGCCGTTCCAGCAAATATTTCAGCCAATGACAATGTCTAATCTGGCTCTAAAGGGAAAGGCATGCAAATGCTGCAGCTGGTCTTGATGTTATATATCTGCATATGTTGTATCCCTTCTATATATATTAAAGATCCAAATGAAGAAATTAAATGTTCAGTACCTGTTTCATCTGATGTAAACAAACGTGTATTACTTTCTGCTTGTTCCCCCTCTTTTTAGTTCATGTATAACCTCCTTTATTCTTTCTCCCTCTCCTTTCTGTTAGGCAAAGACCCACGATATCTTCTATATCTGGTTGACCAAGCTGTGCGCCCATCGTGTATTTAGGAAAAACGAGGCGATGAATGTCCATCATGGCGTTCTTCATGCTCTCTCCATGGGCCAGAGTACCCTCCCAGGCATGGCCACCTTTGCCCAGAAAAGCAGAGCAACAGTAAGTAGAGATTCCTGCTGCAGTTAATGCAAAATTTAACAAAACACATTCCTGATGATTATTCCTCTTATGGTAAGATTTTAGATTTTTAAGTTAAGCCACAACAGACAAACGGGAGTGTGAAGACCCTCCCTCATTTATGTCCGCTGTGTGGGAACACTTCAGTTTACGGTCGAGGTTATGACTACAGACAAACACAAGTGGATCGTACGAAAGACATTTGCCGACATTGCATTCAGATATGTTGTTGGTAGCACAAAGTCGTTTTATTTTTTTTAATTACTTGGGTAAGAAAGATGCAGCCAAAGTTAACCATGGTTTAATAACGAGAAATAAAAATTTACACATTTTATAATCTCATGCATTCAACCTTAATAGTTGTACTTGAAGGTAGGGTTGTTAATCCCAGAAAAGCTATCTAAAGCAGGCTACATTTAGAAATAATACAACCAATACATCCAACCCCCTCCCATCAGCCCTTTCGTCAAAGTTACTCCCCCAAAATAAATGAACATGTTCCGTCTGACAACAGCTAGAGGCAGACTTTTCTGTGACTCAATCACTAGCTTCTGGGTATTATCTCTGCTTCATTGGTGTATGTGTCTCTGGCTTGTGAAGACCTGTGTGAGGTGAAAACACAAACGCGGTGAAGGCAGGTTGGTTAGTGACAAATGGGTACACTAACCAATCATTTCATTTGGACTGACTATTTATTACAGGTCTGTGATGGCTGAAGATACTTTGTTTTCAGATGACTATTTATTGATGGCAATCAGGACGTGAAGAGGAATTCAACTAAAGTGTTTCAAAAACAACATACAACTTAACAACCCTACTTTTAAGGGACTGTATTTTAATGTTCAAACTTTATCTTCCTTATTTCAATTCAAAACGCGATTTTTTTATTTTTTATTATCAATTATAAGATAGTACAAATTTTATTATACCTTGCACACATGTGCCAGTGTCGCAGTTCATTAGGTGAAGAGATTTGCATTCTTAATACACCAAGTAACTCAGATTCATATCAAATTGAAGAATCTAGACAGCAGTCATTGGTTTTTATCGCAGCTGAAATTGTGATGGGTTTAATTTTCCAGCCTCCTCACTATGCCAGCTCAGCCTCCGTGTACCAAACAGAGATGGGAAGCCCCTCACCTGCTATGGCCTCCCACCCAGCATTGACAAACAAGGTGTCAGCATGGCTGGAGCAGACCCACAACATTGATTCAACCACTAATGGTGAGAGCCACTAGAAATCCTGATCCTCATATGGAGGCTGTACTTAGTGACGGATGAACGTAACAGAAGCAAATCTTTGTATACGCTTCGCTTGATCTCTAATCTGACATTCTGACCTTCTCTCTGTTAGACCTGGCTCGCTGTCAGACAGAGATGACCGAACTGGCTCAGCTAATCCAGCGACTCCATTGGCTGGAAGGAGGCCTGCCAGTCACTAACTCAGACCTGGAGATGCGAATCAGCATGCAGGTGAGTGTTGTGGTTCCTTAGACTACTTCACTGGAAAAGTAACTACGGGGTCAGATTATTTGACGCATGTCTCACCCAAGATTGTTTATGAAACGGCTGACAACAATGCCCTGTATAGGATAAAGCATCACTGATCTTCAAGGGGGATATTTAGCTAAGTGAACCAACTGATTGAATTCAAGATACCGTAGATGGTCTGTAATGCGTCAGCATACGAATACATGTTCAGCAACAGAATAACTGGGGTTTATTTAATTTTCTTTGAAAGAGGCTTTAACAGTCTTGGCCTTTCGTTATAGAATCTTTCCCTTGAAAAACCCAAGAAGAAGACGGTTAAGGGCTTTGGTCACTCCAGGACTTTATCCCGTGTTGAAGCCATGGGGGGAATGGTAAGACTGACTTCACTACTTTAACCTTATGTGCTCTTGTTATGATTGAGTCATGTCAATGTTTTTGTTAATACGTTGAGTCCACCTCTTCTTCTTCTTGTGCTCTCAGTTCACTTCCAGCCACCTGAGCACCAATCCCAGCTCTGGTTTGGGAGCATCGGTTCAGTCTATCCCAAACCATGTCTACTCTCAGCTGTCCAACCCTCAGGTCACTTCACCCGAGGCCAAGAAACTCCACCAGGACATCTGCACTGTCTCCCAGAGAGGTACAGACTTCTGACTTCGAACATCTCTAATTCTCTGACTAAGTTTGAGTTAGTGTTTGATGGTCAATGCATTTACTACTTGATTGTTCTGAAATCCAATAAAAAAAAAAAATTGGATTAAGAGAAACATCAGTCAACTTTAGACACTGATCAGGTACGGCTCTGTCAATACCTTATTGAATCTCTATATGTATTTGCAAGTAGTTTAAGTTTTAATTTAAGTTCCATTAAAAAATTTCGTCTAGATCTGTCATCACTTTTTGGCCAAGAAAGTAGAAATGCTAGTTTTTAGTTGGAGCTACGAAATGCATACCCATGAACATTCAGTAAGTTAACTTATTTAATTTACACAACCTGTCAAAGACCAGTGTTTCCCACCGAATTGCATTAAGTGGCTGACAAAATCTGTTATTGGTGAAAGAATGAGCTAAATGGGCTCCACATTTCTATTTGATCTTAATAGTAATTGTTTTAAATTGTTTTAACGCACCACAAGCTTAAGGGAAGAGTAAAATTACAATGCAAGACAAAATCTGAGATTGAGAGTAAAGTTGTAATATTCTGAAGGTTTTTTCTAAAGTGTTTTATCTTTGTTGCAGTTCATTCTTCTCTCAGAACCATTCATGATGTTTTATCCTTGGAAAGAGAGAGACTGAGGCAGGCTTGGACCAGCCCTGACCTGAGGCAGAACACCTCCCACCAGCTTGCCACACTGTGCAGCACACTGTCAGAGGTAACACAAACACGGACAAGATTGGCATACCTACAAACAAAACTCAAACCGTCAGATGACGCCAACAGAATGACATGAATTAATTAGTTTTTGTGTCTGATTTACCCTGCTGGAATCCCTGAGTGGAAACACAGATTACCTGTGCAAAAAATATTAGTATCTACCTGCAAAACACAGCTAGGGCCAGGCCCTCATGGTGTGTAGGAGAGGTGCTGTGTGAAACTGTTTAGCAGGTTTGGGCTGTATCTAGACAGGATAGACACAAGTTGTCACAGGTGTGACCTGACAGAACACACCTCAAGTCTTTCTCTCCCTCTTTCCACACACAAAGACTTCAATAGAAGAATCGCTTTCACATACTGAAATTGAGCAGTTTCATCAGTCGATGGGCGTGTTAATACCTGCTGTCAAACTGTCGCTGCTCGGTAACAGTTGTAGTTTGCTGTTACGTGAGGTTTCATCTCCACTGCCTGTCTCCTTTCTTACTGTGCTGCATAGCTCTGTGTGTTTTAACGTGTTGTTGTGACTTTGAGCTTTGCTTCGTTGTTTGTTGCTTGGTAGCAGCCTGTCGACCTGCATTCTCACTTTGAGCAACGCACGCAACATTTAACAAGTCACTTAAATTCCTGTTCTCTTCTCTGCACTGAGCTTGTAGATAAAGTAATTAGTGTTTATTAGAAGGGGATGATTAGATGGAATAATATAATTGAATTACATAAAAGGATGTAGTTTCATCCTCCGGCCGCATAAACATGTAGAAAATAGTGACACGTTGCTCTACACTACGTGATGTGCAGTCTGCATGTTTCTAAATTTCTCTGCTTCCTCTTCTTGTGTCCTGCATGGCTGCTCTATATGTGTGCATGTCCATGCTCGTCTGTAGCTTGACATACAGTCACATCTGACCAAAGTCCATTCGCTTTCCCTGTCCTCTGACTCTACTGAAGAATCCTTCTGCACAGTCCGTCCAGACCAGGTGTGTACTGCGTTGTGCTTTTGTATGTGAAAGTCAGTTTGTCCCTTTGTGTATGGCAATTTGGCCATCTGCATTCATCCTTACCTTGCATGTCTGATGTTTGTTTAAAAATTATGGGCAAAGTGTTGACATGATCCCAGAGGATATCACAACAGAGCACAATCTGCTACAAGCCAATTCAAATGAATGAGTTGTCATGTGGTTCGTATGATTGCGTAGCGATTTACACACTTGCACTAAAGTGTGTTGACGTTTGGTGGGTTGTACCGTTATTATCAAATTGTGTGTGGGAGTTGATTATGTCTGATGACGGGTCTCCTCACATGCCTGTTGGCTAGTGATCTGTCTCCTCTTTGTACTTTGCACACTGCAGAAAAATAAGTGTGTTGATCCTCTTCCACTCATTGCTCTCGCCCTCCTCCTCTGCTCCCCCCAACAGAGGACACCATCTATGGGTCGTCACGTTCAACGTGCGCCCTCAGTGGCCGAATCTATGGCAGAGTATTTTGACGCCAGTGAAGTGATCGTGTGCGAGAGCTCGTCAGAGGCCGAGGCTTCGGATGAGTCTGGCCTAAGTGACATCACCACCACCAGCAACTCTGAGCCGGAAGAGGGACACAGTGAGTGTTAAAGTGGAAATGAATCACTTAATGTATTTAGCATAATTTTAAGGGGATTCCTGCTCTAAAAATCCTTTGAGATTTTGACAGTAAAGCTGAAGCGACAAGAATATCTGTATATTCTGCTAGCCCTGGATGAGTACTTAAAGTACCGGAAATGTACTTATTCTACAGAAAAAACCTTTCCAGAATCATGTATATATAATTACTAATGCATTTTATGTTGCCGGATACAATATCAATTACTTTATGTACTAATGTGTAGCTTAACCTGCAATATATACATTTATTAAACATATATTTGGTCACATGAATATTTTTTTTTGAAAGTTATTAATAGGGGCGGCTGAGGGATAGCGTGGTTGTCCTCCAGAAGGTTTGGTGTTTCAATCCTCAGTCTTCCCCATCTGCATGCCGAAATGTCCTTGGGCAAGATACTGAACCCCTAAATGACCCCATGTTGAATGCACTCATTTTAAGTCATTTGGAAAAAAGCATCTACCAAGTGACATGTAATATAATAACTACCCAATATCAAATAATGTTATGTAGTATAAGTATTGCATACATCACAAAGGAATACATAACCACAACTCTTAATTTTTTTATTTGTATTCATCTAAGCAGAAGTCTAGGTACATGACCTGACGGCCTTAGCTGCCTAATGTGACTACTGCTAGCTAAGTTTGGCGAACTGTCTGTCGCTAGCCTGCTAATTAAAGAGTCTACTAATGTCAGCTTCCAAACTGAGACTGCAAAGAGGGATATTAAAGTTAATTTAAAATGGTGACTTGGAGAAGCACGTTGTTTCAACATTTCAAACAATATCTCTTCCATTTTACATGCTAGCTAAGCTAGCAATGTTTTGAGCTAGTTAGGTTACCTGCTGTTAATGGGCCGCTCCAGGGTCTCTGCACAGACTTTAACATAGGGAGAGCATAGACACCTCCAATAAGTCCCTCTCACAACAGGGCATCAGATGGTGTATATCTGCCTTCTTGCAACAAATCGACTTGCTTGCGGTCTGCATTGCATTGCAGTGCAGCGACCACACATGCGCCATGTTGTGCTGCCCACCCTCAGGGCTCCTGTGGACACTGATTGCTGCTCGTTCCAAGTAAAATGAAGTTGGGCGTCTGCACTCTCTCCCTCCTCCTCACAGGCTCTAATGAATACTCCATCGGGTTTCTACTTATCTCCTCAAAATCCCTCTGTCTAGTCTTCTGACATATTTTCCACAAATTACCGGTCAAAACACGCCCTCTCTTCTGTTGTCGTTATGCAGGCCCGGTTCCAGAACAGAATGCCTTGGGGTGCATCTGAGATTACAGGGGGTGCACCAGTACTATACAAACCAGCTACCCAGCTTCAGTTCAGACTTCGCTTTTTTACACACAGGCCTTTCTACCATAGACAAGCACTTCTGTGTAGTTCTACTGACATGTTGAGACAACAAACAATTACTGTGCTTAAAAGATGGTATCATATCATGTCTTGTGATGTGGAGAACATTTCAGCTGCAACATTTGCTTATTGATATCTTAGATAGCTTTGAATATGAGATAGGTTTTTGATATGTGTGATGTGTGAGTTGTAAAAAAGAACAGAATTCTACACAAAAAAAAAAACATGTGACTGCAATTCAAAAATAACGTTTATTTTTTATAAATTGGGGCAGGATATTTGACATAACAAATAATTTTACATTGCCACTTAAAAATAAAACAGATTTTAGCTGAACAAGGAAAGAACACTTTCAGATTTTGAACTTTGTCCAAAAAGTAATCAGTATAATTCTTAAAGTTAACATAACAGTAAATAAATACAATAAAAAGAAATATGGGTTCTTATGAACATAATACATTTAATACATTAATAAAAGAAGCTGTTGTTGACATATATGAACAAATAATTTTACAATGTCATTCAAATTGTAACAACTACCAGTATGTAGACATCAGGCTGTCAGCAGCCATTTTCTCAAACTGTCCCAGGTTCCAAGACAGGGGCACACTTGATCCACCAGGGGGCACAGGATCCTTGTTGGACAGTCAAAAGTCAAAGGTTAAACTATGTACATAACAAATTGTACATTATTATATTTAATACAAACGAGGTATTCCCCCCTCAGTAGAATAAAATGACTAACATTACCCAACAACTATAGCAGTGTAGGATACATAATCATGTTAAAATAAACATAATACTTGATACAATAAAATCTGAAATGTGATTACAAAAAATATTTCTTACCCTCAGAAGAGCTGCAGCCTCCTTGAAGCTGTGCTGAATCTTCTTAGCAGCGTCTCTTTCCACTCTCCAGTTAACTTCTTGGTGAGGTCCTTCTCCACAGCAATCTGGATGAGACAGGCTTTTCTTTTGTGGAGCATGCTCCTTCTGTGTTCACTGAACACATTTTTGAGAGTTGAAAATGAATTTTCACATGTTGCAGTTGATGCACCGAAGGTAAGGCTCAGCTTGAGTGTTTTTAGCACAGTAGGCATGGCTGCTAGAGGCTCACAGTATCGTATCAAAATGTCCTGTGTAGTCCAGTTTTCATTTGATTTGGCCATTTCGTCCTGCAGAAACTGCTGTGCTACAGCAAACTCAGCTTCCTTCATCTCTGTGCCTGTTAGGTCAAGCAGTGGTCTCACTTTGTTTGTGTTCAGGAAATCTTCACTCCCTGGGTGTAAGGTGCAGAGGGCCTGCACCAGTTGGCTGTTTCTTATGCTGAATCTTGCTTTAATCTCTCCCACTACAGCATCCAATGTACTGAAATACAGTCTTTTACACCCAGTCCTCTCTTCCGCTTCCTTTTGACGGTGACCAACTGTGGTGTCCACCACATAGTCACTCAAGTGGCTCAAATTTCTTGGTCGTTTCTGTGGGGGTGCTGCTGCAGGAGGTTCTGAGGTCTGTCTGTCTTGAGAGAATTTCTCCCAAAATGTGTCAAACTGAGTATCACATCTCAGCTTCTCAACACACGCCAAGGCACTTTGGACCAGTCTGACACCAGTGTAGAGGTCTGTGGATTTGGCTTGGAGTGCAGTGTTGGGAGGATCAAGCAAACTCAATATTTGATGCGTCATGCAGGCAATGAACAGGAAGCTGGGCTGGGTAATGGCCTTCAAAAGCCCTGTGGCCTCCATTCGCACCTCTGCTGCACTGGTTTGGGAGCCTTCGATCCCACGAAGCAAGTGGACAATGTTATCAATTGATTTCAGGATCACCGTCACTGTGGCCAGGTGGCCTGTCCACCTTTGCTCAAGCAACCTCTTCAACTTCTCGCCCGTGTACACTGCAGCCACTGTAGGTTTCTTGAAGTACTTGTAGAGTGAGGTGCATACACTGAAAAAGTTTTCCAGTGCGAAATCAGAAGACATGGCGTGCACCACAACCAAATGCAACTGATGATTAAAGCAGTGTACGTATGGCACCTCTCTCTGCAATTCTTCCTGCACGATTTTCTGCATCCCTCCGTGTACTCCAGACATGACACTTGCCCCATCGTAACACTGACTGAGCACCTTCGCTGTATTTAGCCCAATGTCTCTCAACTGTGCCAAAACCAGCTGAGTCAGAGACTTGGCATCACATTGTTTGGTAGTGGCCATTGAGACAAGTCGCTCCCTTACAGTGTTGCTTGTGTCCACGTAGCGAAGCACTATGGATATATTTTCGCAGCCAGTGGGATCTTTGGTGCCATCAACCTTTAATGTGTACCAAGCCTCTCCTATATCTTTCACTATTTCCTCTGTGATGATTGTTCTCATGATTTCAATAATTTCATTTTGGATGTGATGTGATGTGTATGTGGCATTCGCAGGGATGGTGCTAAAAATCCTAGCAAGGTCCTTGTCCTTTTTAAGGGTGTAGTCCATCAATGCAAGAAAAATGCCACTGCCCACCTCACCTCTTGCATCCAAAGCATCATCTGAGCCACGAAAAGGCAGCTGGTTTAAAGCTATAAATTGAATGATGTCAACAATAGCTGCTACATAGGTGCTGTTCCTCTCCAGTTGTGCTGTATTTACAAGTGTGGAGATCTCTGTACCAGTCACACTCCTTGTACGCCTCTCCTTCCACAATGCCACTGACTTCATGTGCTCTTTGCTGGACTCGTGCCTTCCCAGCCCCTTTCCACGTACAAGAGCATGGCGCCAGTTGTTGTAGCCAGTCATGGTGAAAGCATCGGTGCTGTTTTTATTTGACCCAAAGTTTCTGCAGGCATAGCAGAAAATTGAATCTTTCTCACACGAATACTCTAGCCATTCTCTAGCAGCAAACCACGAGCTGCAAAAGGACCGCTTTACCCCACTGTACAGGCGAGTCGGATATGTTTTAAGAAATACCTGGGTAGGCTGTGTTGATCCGAGATCCCCTGGCACTTGCGGGCCGCCAACGGGTGGCAGTGTCGAAGCCGAAGGCTGCTTGTCCGGGAGTGAGGGCGGCGCAGGCAAAGGCAGCGAGTCGGGCAGGATTGAGCTGGCGTTGCTAGTGCTAGCCTCCACAACGGTTATAGAGCTGACGTTGACAGAAGCCAAAGTAACGTCAACTGTTCCGGCTGCCGCGTGACCCACATTGTCTCCATCCTCCTCCCTGCTCCGGTTAATGTCTTCTGCTGTGTTCTTTTTTAACCATTTTCGGATATCCATTCCTAAATGGATATCCAACGGATATATAACTGTTGCTGCCGAAGAAGTTCAACGTCACTACCGTGCGCGCTATAGATATACTATGGGTGAGTGCATTTTGCAAACGACGCCGGCATGACACACGATGCCGGCCGGCGGCCAATCATATAGAGCGACAACATTGCGCCCTCGAGTGTGATATTGCTTTATACAACAGTATAAAGCAAAATATATACTAGTAAAATGTACTGTTAATAATAATAATTGACAATAGATTGTGATTTGTTTGTTTATTTAATCATATAAACGAATGAAATTGCTTCCGGCAACAAAAATAAATTCCCACTGAGCGGACTGTTGCCAAGCAACATATAAACAAAACACCATACATAAATGCGGAGTGATTTTGTCAGTTTGTTGAACAGTCAGAGTGATGTCGGATGCTCATATCTCAACGGTATTTAATGGAAATAGTCACAAGTTTCATTACAATTTGTTTTGTGAGCAAGTATTTTATTATTTTTATCATATTTATAAAAAAAAAAAATCTTTATTTTTTTTCAATTGAGGGTGCAAACAATTTTTTTGGGGGTGCAATGCATGCTTATGCACCCCCGTAGAACCGGACCTGTCGTTATGCCTCCTCTCCAACCAACCAACCATATGATGTGGTCAGTGACGTAATATCAAATTGGCGCAGATCACACGCACATGACAGTAACCGCAATAATTTTTTTTATAAATTACTACACACTTAAATCTGTATAGAACTAAAATAGACTGTTCCACATTCTCTTTAACACATGCATCCTTTAACCAGGAGCAGTCAAATAATCCTGCACAACCACAACTTTTTCTTACCAACAAGACATAAGATGGACATTGAATGGAAAGAATGACTCTCCTCCTCCTTTTCCAGCCACTGCCACCCTCAACTACAGAGACAGTCTGAACAACGCTTCTAACGGATCCAGCCAAGCGCCCACCGATACTGGTAAAGCCACCTACTCACACCATACTTGGACCATATCATTTACAGTTTTAGTGATTTCAAGTCTCATGTCTTAGTTAATGTAATAAAAGACTACTATGTTTGGTGAAGTTTGCAGATTCAAGTTGAAAACATTAATTGGAGGAAGACAAAATGCTATTACTTTCTTAATCTGCAAGCATGACTCACTTACTTTAACTGTGTTGGTCATGAGTGAAACTGCTTCCTGATTACATTAAAGCATACATCAAACTTTTCCCTACGTTCAATTATGTATTTAACATTCAACTGTGTAGCCTCAGAAACAAATGTATTTAGACATGTACTGTTTGCTGTTAGTGATAAATAATATATATATATATAATATATATACACACACACACACACACACACACACACATTTCAGTGTAATAGTTTTAATATATTGGTATTTATTCTTTCTCAACCTTGAATTTTTTTTTAATATGTATTATAAAAAAACAAATTGTCTTTGCATTTTTGACTCATGAAGCATTTTAAGATGTTAAATTCCCTTGAATTGTACTTGTTTGTGTTGTCCAGGTCGTCGCAGCACCCTCCCTGCCCCAGGAGCAGATAACAGCCAAATTGGAATCATGACCATCCTGTACAACAACATTGGCAAGGACCTGTCCAGAGTCTCCATGCCGGTCGCTCTAAATGAGCCACTGTCTCTGTTGCAGAGAGTCAGTGAAGAGCTCGAGTACTCAGAGCTGCTAGACATCGCCAACAGCATTGACGATCCTTATGTGCGAATGGTGGGTTGGTTTGCTAAGATCACTAATCAGCTGGATCTGTGAAGGAGTTAAACTCAATGCTAACTTTATTAATTTTTTTTTTTTTTTTTTTTTTTTGTAACTATGTTAACAGGTTTACGTGGCAACATTCTCCATCTCTGGCTACGCCTGGGCGTCCTGGAGGAATCATTACAAACCCTTCAATCCTGTTCTAGGAGAAACGTATGAGAGTCACAGAGAAGAACGAGGCTTCCATTACATCAGCGAGCAGGTAACCACCAGGAAGGGAGGAACAAATATATTGACAAAATCTTTACAATTTGGGTTTGGAACCAGATGTATGCATGTGTGTTGTTTACAGGTCTCCCATCACCCACCCATCTCTGCCTGCCACGCTGATTCAGAAAACTTCACTTTCTGGCAAGGTAGGATCAGTATGTGTGTAATAAGTGCTTGATCCACCTGTTCTGTATGACCACCGTTAAACCTAACACAATTAGTTTCTGTTGGTCTGTCTGCTCTTAGATCAGAGATGGAAGAACAAGTTTTGGGGGAAATCAATGGAAGTCATCTCTAGCGCACTAGTCAACGTTGCCCTGCCCAAGTGAGCCACTGCTTCCTTTAACAAAACCAGTCACAAAATACAGTAGAGAAATGAAAATAGACATTTTTGATTGATTGACCCGTTTTGTGTGTGAAGGTATGGTGATCACTATGAATGGAACAAGGTAGTGACATGTATCCACAATGTGCTGAGTCAGCAGCGCTGGTTGGAACACTATGGTGAGGTGGTCATCAAAAACACAAAGAGCGACGTCTGCACCTGCAAGATCACCTTCGTCAAGGTCAGGATACCCGCTGTCTCTCGCTGCTTAATCAGTGAAAAGTCAAAATCCTGCACATGGACTCTTCCTGTTCTACTGTTTAACCACTCTGACCCTTTTTATATTCTAGTCTCGATACTGGAGCTCAGAAAACAGTAAGAACGAGGTGCAGGGTGTGGTTCTGGACAAGGCTGGAGAGGTGGTCCATCGCTTTGGAGGCCTCTGGCATGAAGGCATCTTCTGCGACACACTTCCTACACCAGCGTGCATCTGGAAGCCCAGTGAGTAGAGTCCTGTGTGAACATGTAAATGTCCTGACAAATTCAGCTTTTGACTTTGTGATGTATTTAAAGAGTCTTAGTAAGGTGTTGGGTAGGGTTGTCAGGATAAACGGTTTTTCAGTGTTCACGCACACACTGATTACAAAATTCGCCCACTGGCCACACCATCTACTTAATTTTCTTAGTAGGCATCAAACCCATTTGATTTTCACGTGGTAACACCCACGTTCATCAAAAAACTTTTTAAAATAACAGACGCAGTCACACGATGTGTCCAACCCATGCAGCACCAGTCACATTGGTGCAGTGGATTCTGATCATGTGTTGAGAGGAAGGTTGACGGACAATGGATTTAGTGAAAAAAAACAAACCAGGCATGTATTAAGCCTAGTTCTGCCTGCTTGAAAAATACTTTTAACAGGGAAAGGATTTCTCATTGGTTATGTCATGGGAAGTGTAAAAAATTGTTATGAAAGTTTTCATGATAAATTAGATACTTTAATACATAATTAAAGAACACCTCCAAGTGCAAGCAATCTAGCCAAATCAAATGACAGATCAAGAGCTCTACAGACACTAAGCTGACACATCCTTTCCTCCCTAGACCGTTCATTTTTAGAACATCTTGTCTTACAAAGTAGGGCTGAACGATTAATTGCATTTGCGATAAAATCGCGATATGATAAAACGCGATTTTCTAATCGCAACGTGCGCGATTAAAACGTGCGAAAGAGAGTAGGGCTCTGGGATGCTCTCCTCACCCGCAGCAAGAATGCCGGCATCACCTACAGGGTCCCAAAGTCTTCGGCCGACGTGTCTGCCACACAGTGCGAGCTCATCTCGCCAGTGACCACGGTGCGGGCGGCGGACCTGAAAATCGCTCCCCGGAAAAGCAAGCCGAGCTCCGGGGCGGCGGGGCTCCAGAGCCCCCCGGTCACCTACATGTACATCTGCGAGACGGAGGTGTTCAGCATGGGGGTGTTCCTGCTGAGGCCCGGCGCCTCTATACTGCTGCACGACCACCCGGACATGAACGGGAATCTACGGAGCTACTGATCCGCAAGCTGCCCTTCCAGCGCATCCAGCTGGCCCGCCGCATCCGCGGACACAGAGCTTAAACTGCTGCTGCTCCATTTACTATAACAACGCCGCATTCCTACACTTATAAAATGCAATTCAATGTGGAAGTAATCCAAGAATTCAGAATGTTACTCAGATTAGTTAATGTAACGGAATACGTTACAGATTACATTTTAGGCATGTATTCTATATTCTGTAACGGAATACGTTTTGAAAGTATCCTTCCCAACACTGGCAATGTTACTGACTTGGGAGCAGTAACACACCTATAATTAAAAAAATGTTTTTCTCAAGATTTTGTCAATTTTGCACACAGGTTTTAAAAAGTGCATGGCTTGTGTTTATACTTACAATGACTTTGATTAAATTACTTAAATGCACACCGATTTGTTGTTGTTTCTGTAATGAGAAGTTAAATAAAAATGTGGGAAAGAATATTGTACAGTAAATGTATCTAATATTGTGTTGGTCATATTTAAATCATTCATTACGGTTTTTTTGGTGGGGGGGAAAAGAGGACAAAATAAAAAATCGCATATTAAATCGCAATCGCAATATTTTGGGGAAAAAATCGCAATTAGATTATTTTCCCAAATCGTTCAGCCCTATTACAAAGATAAAGAAAGAATTGACCTATACTAGTTGAAATGGTAGGTTTTCTCCACATTGTCCAGCGGTTGAGTTCTTGATATTGACAAAGTTCTTTCCTGTTTAGATGTGCAGCCTGATGATCATGCCCAGTTTTATGGATTCTCACATTACGCCAGAGAGCTAAACGAACTAACACCTGAGCTGAAGGCTGTTCTTCCACCCACTGACACACGCTTCAGACCAGACCAGAGGTACAATATTTTGTATTTGTTTAAAAAGATAAATGTTTTGCTGTCCTATTTTCCATGTTGCAGAGTTTAATTATGTGGAGGCTTTTGCTCAAGAGGTAGAGCGGGTAATACACTAAATTGGATTCTCCTACAGTTTGCAGTGTTAGTGTTAGTGTTAGTTACTTTGTGCATGAACATGTGTGTGACTGGATGTGTAACACTGAGTAAATGTTAAGAATATAAATATAGTCGGTCCATTCACCATTTAACTCCCGTTTCTCTTCTTCAGGCTTCTGGAGAATGGGGAAACGGCAAAGGCAGATAAAAAGAAGGATGAGGTGGAGGAGAAGCAGCGGGAGAGGAGGAAGGAAATGGAGAAGATGGGGCAAGAGCACATCCCCAAGTTTTTCAGGTGAGCCGCAATGCTTTTTAACACTAGATGGAAAATTCAAATAAAATAGGTGTACATTAGACACAACTAAAAGTTGCCTCATCGTCATTATCCTGGTAAAGAAAAGTGTGGGCTTCAAAGATTTTCATTTGTTAAGATGTTTTTAAATGTTAGAAAATTGGTTGAGACTTTTAATTGAAAATTCAACAAAAATAAGAAAGGGAAACTTAAATTACACCTTTACTTATTAATCTTATCCATTTTATTTTTAACAAGAGAAAATAACTTATTTCTTATAACTCCAATTAGGTAAGAAAACTGACCATAAATAATGTCAAAATATTATTTCAAGTTGTTGACACCTAAGTTGATACATCTAATATTTTTATATATTGCACTGATTCATCACGCCAGTTGGACTTTATCATGTTCTGGACGTTACCTTCAGGGAAAGTTCAATCTGGACCTCTCTGCTTTTAACTGAACCCCCCTGCTGTACAGATATATGACTCAAACTACTCCTTTTGGAAGGTTTCAGGTTACTTTTTTTTACCAGCTGAGTAAGAAATGGTAGTGATTTCCTTTTTTTGTTTTCCAGGAAAACTCTTGATGAGGCCGGCAGAGAAGCGTGGGTGTACAACGGTACATACTGGAAGCTCCGCAAAGACCCAGGTTTCTCCAACATGGAGAACCTGGACCTTTGGTAGGATACTGCACCCGTTATGTGAGGCTCAGTCAAACCAGCCAGGAGATAAAATGAGAAGATGAATTTGGGAAAGCAGCCCTCTATTGATAAAAACGACCATTTGTGTTCATGTAAATCCAGTAATAAATGCCTGAATATACTGTAAAGTGAATGGTGTGGAGGAGAGGGATGTTAGAACGCATCTGTCAACCTCTCATTGAGGTGAGGTGCCGCAGTGGAACAAATGAAGACTGATTCCGATTTTGCCGGATGTCTTTGCAGCCTTTCGCCTACCTATAGCAATAACGGTAACTATGATCATTCACAATTGAAACACAAATCAATCCTCTGTAAAATGTAATCACTGCCCTCCAGAAAAATGTTGGTAAATTGTTGAGTTTCCCTCTCAGGACTGATGAGGCCTATCATCATGTAAAGTTCATGTATCATATTTGTGGGGAAAATATCATAGTTTGTTATCCTATTTTATTCGTTTTTTAACATTTCTATAAAAATAGTAGTCGGGCTCTTTTTGTATGACAGAGTTCAGAAATGAATTCAGATGCATATTTTCCTGCTGAGGACTTCAGCATACGTGGAGGACTAATCGGGTGCTTGTGGTGTATGTTATAGGTGAACTGGTGCTGTCCTGCTTCTTTTTTCAGTGAGTCTTAATGTGTAAACTCCTATTGATTTGTAAAAATGGTGCGTATTTTATTCTCTGATTTGTTCTGGCACACCGGTTACAAAAATTTGACGGCTAACTATTCTTAGTTGATGCAATGAAATATTTTTTTTATTGATGTTTCAACAATGGATTTTAATAAGGAAAAGAGACTACTGTTTAATCAAATATTTTTTTCTTTGGTTTTGTTTCAAATAAAAAATTCCACAATCAACATTGTTTCTTGTTCAAATAATCTTCACCTTCTGTAAATAATATTAAGTAGAATCTGGATGAATTCAATATAGTTGTAAAAAGGTTATTGTAGTGATTAACATTTAGAATTGCAATCTGATTATTATTATCTACTCGCGAATAGTGTCTAAATTCCACAGATTCTGCCTTCTCTCTAAACAGTACCCACATGGTATTGTCTACGCTTGGGGACTTTCATATCTAACTGAGACAGAGGTACCAACTTAAAGTCTTTTGCTATTTCACCGGTGGCAAGACGTAATGAGATCTAGTTATGCATACTTTAGACTTAGCTAACCAATAGGAGGCAAACACCTACATGTAACAGAGTGACAGCAATTCTAGCCATTCTTGGATGTGCTGGTAGATGGGTGATGCAAGATACAGTGCCTTGCATAAGTATTCACCCCCTTTGGACTTTTCTACATTTTGTCATGGTATAACCACAGATTAAAATGTATTTCATCGTGAGTTTATGTAATGGACCAACACAAAGTAGTGCATCATTTGGAAGTGGGGGGAAATATTACATGGATTTCACAATTATTTACAAATAAAAATCTGAAAAGTGTTGAGTGCATATGTATTCACCCCCTTTACTGTGAAACCCCTAACAAAGATCTGGTGCGACCAATTGCATTCACAAGTCACATTTGCAAGTCACATAATTAGTAAATAGGGTCCACCTGTCTGCAATTTAATCTCAGTATAAATACACCTGTTCTGTGACGGACTCAGAGTTTGTTGGAGATCATTACTGAACAAACAGCATCATGAAGACCAAGGAGCTCACCAAACAGGTCAGGGATAAAGTTGTGGAGAAATATGAAGCAGGGTTAGGTTATACAAAAATATCCAGAGCTTTGAACATCTCTCTGAGCACCATAAAATCCATCATAAGAAAATGGAAAGAATATGGCACAACCGCAAACCTACCAAGAGGAGGCCGTCCACCCAAACTGAAGAGTCGGACAAGGAGAAAATTAATCAGAGAAGCAACCAGGAGGCCCATGGTTACTCTGGAGGAGTTGCAGAGATCCACAGCTGAGGTGGGAGAATCTGTCCACAGGACAACTATTAGTCTTCTACTCCACAAATCTGGCCTTTATGGAAGAGTGGCAAGAAGAAAGCCATTGTTGAAAGGGATCCATAAAAAATCCCGTTTGGAGTTTGCCAGAAGCCATGTGGGAGAGACAGCAAACATGTGGAAGAAGGTGCTCTGGTCAGATGAGACCAAAATTGAACTTTTTGGCCTCAATGCAAAACGCTATGTGTGGCGAAAACCCAACACTGCCCATCACCCTGAGCACACCATCCCAACAGTGAAACATGGTGGTGGTAGCATCATGCTGTGGGGATGCTTCTCTTCAGCAGGTACAGGGAAACTGGTCAGAATAGAGGGAAAGATGGATGGAGCCAAATACAGGGAAATCCTTGAAGAAAATCTGATGCAGTCTGCAAAAGACTTGAGACTGGGGCGGAGGTTCATCTTCCAGCAGGACAATGACCCTAAACATACAGCCAGAGCTACAAAGGAATGGTTTGGATTAAAGAATGTTAATGTCTTAAAATGGCCCAGTCAAAGCCCAGACCTCAATCCAATAGAGAATCTATGGCAAGACTTGAAGATTGCGGTTCACAGACGGTCTCCATCCAATCTGACTGAGCTTCATCTTTTTTGCCAAGAAGAATGGACAAACCTTTCCATCTCTAGATGTGCAAAGCTGGTAGAGACATACCCCAAAAGACTTGCAGCTGTAATTGCAGCGAAAGGGGGTTCTACCAAGTATTGACACAGGGGGGTGAATACTTATGCACCCAACAGATGTCAACTTTTTTGCTCTCATTATTGTTTGTGTCACAATAAAATTTATTTTGCACCTCCAAAGTACTATGCATGTTTTGTTGATCAAACGGGAAAAAGTTTATTTAAGTCTATTTGAATTCCAGTTAGTAACAGTACATAATGGGAAAAAGTCCAAGGGGGGTGAATACTTGTGCAAGGCACTGTATATGGAGACTCTAGGGGAGACATCTTCAGACTTGGAGCTGACAATTGTTCATGATGCTGTGTTAACATTTGTATATTTTTTCACCTTCTGGTCCCCTTGATGCATCAAGTCTACATTAAAATCTCGGTAAGACATCAGCTGTTGCCTGAGTTCTGCTTTCACCAGCTTCAAGAAAACTTCAATAACAGTCTTTTATTCCTTTAGCATTACTGAAAGTTTAAGAAATCAAAGTGTACCCAGGAGCCTAGGTAGCCAAACCTAGATCGTCTGTACAATAAATGTGAGCAGTCACACAATAGGAAAAGTTGAAAACCGACCACAGTCTAGTCAAACTTAAACGGAAGTGAAAATGAAATAAAATGGAGATTGACCATACTTCCTAGTAGCAGGCTGTAGGGGTGGGTCTGATGTTAAGGACACCACTTTGTTGACAAAAACCTTAACACCAATTAAATTCAGTACAATAATACCATGGCTAAGGATCCACTGGGACAGTAGAAGCAAACTAACACAAAAGTAATGAAGAGGCTAAAGTGACATCTCTCTGTAAAACATATTTTAGCCTTACCTAGTATGCCTGTATATATAATTCAATTAATGTACAATTGCACATTATTTTACTATATACACCAGTGCATCTGCAGTTAAAATCAAAGGTGCCAAGTCCATATTTTCAGAATAACTCGTAAGGCTGGCTGCATCCAGAAGGTTGTAGATCAGCACACTGACGCTAATGGCAGCATTCAAACGGAGCAGAGAATCTGAGATCATGCAAATTTACACAGCTACAGTTTCTCACCAACCTCTAGTAGCATCTAGTCCCATTTATAATGGAGCAGAGGAAAATATGACAGATAAGTCAAAACAGGTTAAACCAACGTGAAAGTTTATTCTCGATCTTCAGTAGACATCTGACAAAATCCATCCTTGCAGAAGTCCACCTACCAGCGGTTTCTGGGGCTTTCAGCTGTATCACATTGTTTTCATTAGCACAATTAGCCAGAATTAGCTAGAGCCATTGACTTAATGCTATGTGATGCAGTTACAAGTTCAGGTACAAGCTGGAAAACAAACCTTCAAGTTGGACCATTTAACTATATAAACCAAAACTACTGTATCTTCATGGCTTAATACCACCGGGGGTTTATTTATTCTTTGGATGAACCAAACCTGAAAGTCTCAGGTCGAGCATCTTGAAGGATTGATCCCTTGTTTGAAAATGGCAGAGTGAGCAGCAGTTCGAGCTTTGCATGTGACAGTGTCGAATAACGCAAAGTTTGATATTATCAGAGCTACACAGGTTGTGAAAGTGTATTATATGTACGCTAACAACACCACACACACACACAGATCAACATGGCAGCCTGATGTTGATGATTTCCGAGCGACGGTTAGGATAAAATGAGGAGGTTGTATTCCCTCAGAGGCTGATCTGGAGCCAGCTCTGTTCTCCCATAGCTCTCTGTTAGCTTTGAGCTTTGAGAACTCAGAATCCCTCCAGCTTGATTTCCCAGCAGCCAGTGGACGTCCACCCACGGATTAGAGCTCTGGTGAAGTGCCCTGAAGCAAGGCAGTGAACCCTTGCTTGATGACAATGCAAATCCACCAAGAGCCAGATGTATAATCTCTGCTGTCCCTGGATTGACTCACGGTCAAAATGAGAGATTTTTTTGTTGTTGTATTAGTTAGATTTATTCAGATTTGATAAATATTTTTTGCAGTGGAAATGTCTTTCCAACGCAGCAGCCCGCATGTGATGATACGTGATGACATGTTCAGTGACTCATCGTTGCTCTGCTCTGTAGCTTCAGTACATCAGGAACCCTGTGGGTAAAGTCGCATATGTGGAATATCTCTAGTGTAAAAATGTGATTAAAAACAGGACACCACGCCTATTTTTTTCCCTTTGCTATTATAGAAATGTAAAACAAGAATTATTCTTACTTGTACTATGTTATAATAAAAAGGAATTCTGGACAGTTAGTAATAATCATGAGAAACTTTAAAGGCCTTGTCTCATCCACCACTCAACACATGATTGTGAGTTAGAATTGATCTTTGAGCAAGGCACTTTCATCACCACATCAGACCAGAAGATGGCAGTACATGATGTTTTTTTTTATGAATCACATTTTTACCTTTGGAGCATTTCACACAGATTACTTTACACACTCACTTTGAAACTCCAGCCAATAGCCCCATGAACTGTCATCAGCGTCCAGACTTATATAGCTGTTTAAACTGCCCTTAAACTTATGTCTTTTCCAGATCACGTGGTGCTTATATTCTGTTATCCCATCTTTAACAAACTCAAATAACTTTCTAGTATCTAACTCTTCACCTCATGAAATAGTTCACTCTGGGTCCAGAAACCTTCACTAAATCTTCATTTGAATCCTCCGAGACAACGTGAGAGGGGACATCCAGGTGCTCTGATGCATTCTGGGACATGAAAGCAACAGGTGACCTTACATGTGTCCACAGCTGCTCTCAGACCACCATACAGTTTTTCTTTCACACCATCAGCAGCTTTGGTCTGCTTCGCTGAATCTGAGATATAAAGTACTGTCTTTTCTATATCCTCTATTTCCTCAGCACTCAGTTATGTACAAATGCAGAGTTTGGTTATGAAAGGAGAAACAAAACACCATTTGATACAGAATTGTTGATGTGGTGCTTTGTGAGAGATTAGGCAATACAGGTATGTCCGGTGAACAAAGATGAAGAGTCTGGAGTGTAGAAAAACAGACTTGCTCCGTCTCTATGTAGAAGTTTGACTGGGAGCCCTGAAAGAAGCATGCAGGCTCGCTAAATCTTTACCGTGTTCAAATCAGTCAAGATTGACAAAAAAAAAACAAGTCAGATCTTGCTGTTCTCCAAGTGTGAGTCGATGTGTTTTATGAGGGCGTCATCAGGGTAGCCAGTCGGGAAGGTCAGCTGACACAAAGGGCAGCTGCGAACCGCGCTCTCCTCCGACTCCATCCAGAGCTGCAGACAGAGGAAGACACAGGTGTGAAACCACTGATCCTGAAGAGAGAGGGAAATCCCCAAATCGAATCAACAAATATGGAGAATGTGACTCGGCTTAGTTTGATCTGTCTTTTAACTCCCTGTAGACGGATGTCGCAAATTTGCCTCAAACCCCATTCTGGTCTTAATGCCGCCGAGGTGACTATTGTGCATGATGGTGCAAATACTACACATACCTAGGAAGGTATTGGAAGCACTCTGCCGCCATCTAGTGGTCGAAGTGGAAAATACATACTAGCCCCTTGGGACTGTGCAGCAAAGTTATTTTGAGGTATTAAGCTGTATTTTAAATACTATGATGATGGAACAGCAATGATTGTACAGAAACTTATGTTGTTATTCAATTTCAATCAAAAGCAGCATCAATCTACATACAGGAGACTGGAAAATTTGCCTCATACCTTAATTTTATATCTACTGTAAATGTTATATTGAAATTAACAATCTCCACTTAATTTAGCATCTTTATTTATTGGAAATTAATTCAGGCAGTAAGGGGTTAAAGCGACGGCTCAACGTGACCTTCACATTAACTTGTGCAGTGCTCGTTGTAAACCTGCCTGTTTTCTTGGTTTGTGGTAAAGCTCCGGAGCTACTAAAGAAATATTCCTTGTCATTAGTGAGTTCGTCTCCAACTGTTCTTTACCATCACTTCTTATTGTTTGTGTGCTAAGGTGCCTAGAGAAGACGGTCTAAGGTGCAGAGAAAAGTCGTAAAACTTTGTGTAAATGCTTTCCTGTTCATTCGCTTTATAACTGGACACCCGTGTTTCATATATATAAGTTTGAATGATTTACTGAACTGCTTTTATTTTTTAATACATTGCATGTGGGACATCTCAGAGTTCGACACAATCATCAGACCCGAGTTTACAACTTTTCAAAATAAAAGCTATGTAATTCAGCTTTTGACCCAGTCGCCAATCTCTGCTGCAGTTTATCGGAAGACTAGAGAAGAGGACAGGTTACACTAGATCTAGGATTTTTTGTATTAATATTAAATCTACCCCATGTCTAAATTTCTCTGGATCACTATGAACACACATTGGGGAGACACATTGGAGACAATGTGGACATAACTCTTCTTACTCCCCACATTTTGTATCAGTGGAGCAATCACTGAGCACGCACACGTGGGTGCTGCTCAAATGCTTAAGCTTTGTTGACACCTGACTGGCCTCTCGAAGCATTGTAACATTATGGGAGCGAATGCTACAGGGTGGTGGTCTTAGATAATGATAATGAAGTTCTAATGATTTGTGTTGTGTAGAAGTTGTGTATCCTTTTTTTTTATTGATCCTCTTTTGGCTGCGGCAATGACCCGTTTTCCCCACTAGGTGCTGCTAAATGTAATCCTTGCTGCTACTCACGTTAATAGAAGGCCATGACTGAGCATGATCTGTGTTCATGTAGGGAGGCAGATGGCAGGAGAGGGTGGCAGGGCCCTCGGGGGCAGAGAAGGAGGGATGGTGGGGCTGTTTCCTTGGAGACGGGAACGAGGGGTGTAGGGGCTGTTCTCTTGGTGATGATGAGAGAATCCCAAGAGTCCGAGGTGGGCTGGAAGCCGGCGACAGATATGCACAAACATCCTGTGATGGTACACAACACAAACAGTTTTAACAATAAATAAACCAGCTTAAAAGTCACAAACATCCTTGGTTGTCACCTCTTCATCATCAGACGACTGTGGAGGTGTCACCAGTGGGGTGGGTTCAGGTGGGTCATCAAGGCGACAGAAGTGATGACCCTGAATGAAAGAAGAAGTGAAGGAGAGCACCATGATTACTCCGATTTTTTTACTGTATTACAGAAATTTGTGTGATGCTTTCAACAGCCCCGAAAAGGAATCACATATTGTATTGTACATTAGTTAACAGAAAATAGGACATGTTGAAGGTGAACTTCAGCTTCTGTACTGGTACTTTGCTTTTCTTACTCTATGAGATTCAAATCTATACACCACATTTAGGTCTGAGGAGAATCAAACTGTATCTACATAAGAGGTGATATCAAATTTGATATTTTATTTGCCATCCTCAGTGTATTTGTATGCTCCGGATTTATTTTCCTCTGTATTACAATCGTCAATCTAATAACTTTGTATTGGGCTATGGACACCTTGTAAATGTGGATAACCTTCATTCAGTAGTGTGCCCAAGCCCATCCTACACACGGTGTAGTGGGTGGATCCCTGACTCCAGACCAACAAGACCCGACAGGGCATGATGGAAACCAATGGGTCGTACCAGGTTCAGACAAATCATTCAAAAATCCACAGGCGTTAAACGTTCTTGGTATTTGGTTGATAGGCCATCTACCCAGCACCTTTCTAAAACAATGGCCACATGGTAACTGCGTGACAAGGTAACTGGACATGCTTCAGCTTACATCAACTGTGTCAGACTTAAGTCAGGTTCAAACATAATTAAGAAAATAAATAAAAACTTCTGTATAAACATACTGTTTATACCATACCATTTTCACCATCTTAATATGGCATGTTAGCATGCTGACATTCAACTCTAACCCAAATCACAACATACATTATCTTAAACCACTTAAATCAGGTCAAGAGCTTAGAATATTACAAAAGAAACGCACTAGTTCCCACAAAGAGCAAGGAATTACTTACAGGGTATTTTGTTATAGACCAAATTCATCCACCTATCCATTATCTATACTGCTAATCATTTAAGGGTTGTGGTAGTCCTTGGGCCAATCCCAGCTGACACTGGGTGAGAGGTGTGTGTGTGTGTGTGTGTGTGTGTGTGTGGATGGGGGGGGGGGGTACACCCTGGACAGGCCACAGGGCCAACATACAGAGACAAACTACCATTCACATTCATACTCAAGTTAGTGTCTGCAGTCAACCTAACCTCAATCTGCATGTTTTTGGAGTGTGGGAGGACCGAATATCCAGAGACAACACACACACGGACACATGGAGAACATGCAAACACCACATGGAACTACCCGACCGAACCAGGATTCGAACCAAGATCATTTTTGAAGACATTACTATTTCACCATGTTGCCCCAGTAGATTAAAATATTGGACAGATTGAATATTTGAGCAGAGGGTAGTGCTCGAGGAATTATTGAGGAGCACCAAATTTAGTTGAATTCATCCTGACAGGAACCTCAACGTCTGTAGCACATTTCCTGGCGATCAATCTTCATTTTTCACTCTGAACTCTGTCAACTTCGTGGAAGTCTTTCCTTCTTGTAGTAAGTCATTCACTAAAAGTAATGATGGAGGCCGTATAAGGTTTGTCACAATACGGGTGTCATTCACTCAATCAAGCCAAATGTCTCACCTCAGCAGCCCTTGGAAATCCCAGGTCCAGTGCACAGTGATGAGGACTGCTGGTCAAACTGCTGCCCCCACCTCTCTCTCCTCCTCCCCCTCCTCCCCCCCTCTCCCCTCCATGAGCTGAGGCTGGTCTGACGAGGCCCAACAAGGCGGTGCGGAGTTGATGTTTGTTTTGGCTGTAGCCTCGTGTCTCGCCCAGCAGTGGCCTGGGCTTGGGGAGAGTGGACACCGGGTCCCTCATCAAGCGTGCTGAGGGCCTGTGGATGGCTGACGGGTCGGACACCTGGGAACAGGAATTTGTCAAATATTCAAGTGACTCCACGATGCAATAATCTAATTCATTGCAAAGTTATTATAAACCCAAATGACTCACCTCCGAGTAACTGCGGCGACCTTGGAACTTTGCTCGTAGGCGGCTGCTGGTTGGCTGCTGAAAGTGAGAGGCAGGGCTGTCGCATAGGGAGAGTGGAGGAGAGGGGGTGGGCAGACGCCTTTCAGGGGAGAGTGAGGGGCGCTGGGGGGAGGTGGGGGAGAGACGCTGCGGAGTTGCAGGAGGACGAGAGCCTGAAGGTATCAGAGAGAAAGAGAGAATGGGAAACACATTAAGCTTTCATCTCATTACCACACCCCTGGCCCCCAACTCCCTGTGTCAGATGCCTTCAGTTTTAAGAGATCTCTCCAAAGCAAAGCTGGGAGGGAAAGACTCAATGAGAGATCCCTTGTAACATGAACACTTTGTTAGAAGTGGAAAGATGCCACGCTTCATTTCCACAATATCTCACAACACATGGCACCGAGTGACTAATGTAAGTCTGCATAACTCTAATCTTGTCAGTGATGTGTGTACAGGTGCCTCAGTTGATTGTGTGTTAGTGACGTTGAACAAGACTGACCAGGGAACAAACTGAGAGGACAACTGACTCCACTGGCAAAGGAGTCAATCGCAAAGTTTCACTGCATTTCATAACCCACATGGACCTGCTTGGTGTAAAAGAGGTTTAACAGCCATCACATTGGTTGATCACTGTATCTACCTTCCTCTTGTATGAAATGGCTGTAGTCTCAATTGACTTTATTACTGTCAGCTATGATCAACTGGTCATGGGCTACATCTCCATCGTCCCCGTCCGTTGTCTCCTTCCATCCATTCAGTTTTCATATTTGACTTCAGTGTTGTTGCCTGTGCAGCAGCTGCTGTCCTTTCTCTGTTTGGACTGAAATCTTCTCTGTTTTAGTTTAAAATGTGGTTGATATCTATTAGATCATCATAAATCATCATGACCATTTCAATGCACTTCCAAAATTATGAAGTTTGTGTAGTAGCAGCACTTAGTATGTAAATATTTCCTGTCAGTAGGCTACCCCTCTGACTGACATCCAGCATCCTAGAGACGATGTGACACTTGACTTTGACGTGGCTTCGCTGGCTACATGCTGTGTTGAAGCAAATCCAAACTGAAATACACACTTATTCCAAACTCCCTACATGTGTTTATCATTTGACAGAGCCAGTGTTGACATTAGTTTGTTTTAACCAGCAACACCAACAGTTGAATATGTGACATTTCTGGTTCGATTTTGGTCCAAAAATGTTTTGACCCACTTGAACTGTATGCAAAATGCACAGTGACGTTCCTGAACCTGTATCCTAGTCAGGTGACCTACCAGGCTCCTGGGAGACGTGTCGTAGCAGGTCACTCTGTTTTGCAGCCAGACTGCGAACCCGACCCAACTCCTCTGTTAGCTCAGTGTAGGCTAACGCCAGGTTCACCCTGCAACACACAGAGAGAGGGACTGAATGAATACAGTAAATGCATGTAAATGACAAACTGACAAGCACTTCCAGAAATACGTTTTTGTCAGAAACAAGACTCACTGTTCATCTCCAGCTTTCTTTATCCATTCTACGTCACAGTGCTCACAGTGTGGGGCCAACTCCTGTGACTGAGAGGGACAGACCCAGAGCGGTGGTTAAGGAGGCAGCACTGAACAATACATGAAAGATATTCTTATTTGTCTCCTACATGTGGGCCAGCTTTAAATTCTCCATAGAGCTATTACATGAATTGTTATATCTGTATCTCGGAGCCCAAACGAGACAATTAGCATGCTTAAGCACACTGATGGCCAACCAGCTCATCCACCTCTATGACAACTGTGCAACCATCTGCTGAAAGCAGCTCTTTCTTCTTGTAAAATGTATCTAAAATGTTGTTAATAAACTAAAATATACCCAACATTAAACCCTGAGCGTTAAATCAAAGAACGACAGTACTTCCAGGATCAAGAACCTATACGCTCGACAAATTGGATATCAGTCAAACTATGCAGACAATGAAATTCCATTTGCAGAGATATGGAAGACGGTGACTCTTGTATCACGCCTATCAGCTGTACCTGTCTTTGTGCTTCCTGCAGCTGAGATGCCTCCTGCTGCAGCCTCTGAAGCTCAACCCTCAGCCCCTTCTCCCTCTGACAGGCTCCCTCGGCATGGTGCCGTGCTCCATCCAGCTCTGCCTCCAGTCGCTGCAGTTTCAGGTCGGAGAGGGCGTCCAGACTGCGGGAGCTCTGCAGCGTCGGCCCGCGGCCCTCTGATAAAAAAGCAAAACAGCTTCAGTCTGTTTCCTTGTTTTTCTCTCAAGTTCAATGGCACCAGTGAGCTAGAGACTTCAATGCCTAAATCATGAGTACAGTAATTTTTATATATGAGGCGTTTGCAATCATTAATGAGCAGTTATGACTGAACTGTAGCTAATGATACATTTTACCACATTTAGGGTCATATCTTATTTTATTGACTTAATGTCAGGGTAACTGTAAACTTGGAAAATGTATAAACCAAAAGAATTTGAACCACCTCATTGCGATTTTAGCTAAATTTGCAAGCTGGTTGTAATTGATCTGCCAGTGACAGGAGACCAATCAGTGAGAGCCTGAAGACTTTATAGGGGGCCGGGCGAAGAAAGTCTGGAGGAGCTGATGTTAGAACACAGCAGGAGATCCTCCACAGGATTCACCGGGAGCAGGTGGGAGGGTTGATGACGCTTCTAACACGCAACAAATGCAAAAATGAAGAAAACAAATATGTCTGCATGACAAAGCGAAGCCATACATGTAGAAGACGAAAATACAAAGGAAGCTTTAGGTGATAAGAGCCAATGTTTGTGCGGATGTGCTGTAAACACAAACAAGTGATCGCCACAGCAGAATTTATATGTTACACCCTGTCTCTGCCTGCTGCACCACCCCTCACCTGAATGCTCCAGAGAGTTCTGTGTTGTTGTGAACGCGGCTGGGAGGAGAATCTCCTGCTGCGTTATTCATGTGTGAAAGGAAACCTCTGGAGAAAGTCTGGACACAATTCTCCGGAGTTGTCTCAAAACAGCTTCAGTGGTGAAATCAAGGCAGCAGTTGAATCAAGTCTTGTGCTAGAAAGAGGTTAGTTTCATCCTGCTTTTTTAACTAGTTATATGAGCACCTAATAATTGTCTGGTAATCGCCAACTATTATGACTGGCTCTCTAATACTTATACTTACTTATATGAGTAGTACTACTTAATTGCATTATTCCTCCTACTATTCCATATCTGATTGGGTGTAGTGTTCTCTCTGTCCAGATAGAACTCACCTCTGGGTACACCCAGGCTGGCGTGGAGTTGAGACTGACGTGCCTCTTTGCTGCGGATTTGAGTGCCGAGTTTCTGAAGGGACGTCTGTCTCTGTCTAAGAGCCGACTCCAAGCTGCAGATCCGCTCTACATGCTGCTCCGCTAGAGTCGTCTGAGGGACACACACACAAACACACACTTATGCTCATGTGGCACCACAACTGCTATACAATGGCATAAAATGCTCTATCTAACAAATAACATGACTGTATGTGTGTGTGTGTGTGTGTGTGTGTGTGTGTGTATACCATTTTGTCTAGGTCTCTCTGGACATTGCTCTTCTCCAAGTGAATCTTCTCATATGCCTGGATGACTTCCTCCAGCCTCTCCTCTCTGTCCTTACTCTTCTGAAGCTTAGAGAGGTAAACAGTCACCATAGACACATTATTTCAGACTCAAATCATAACCCCACCAATGAAAACATCAGCGTCAAACATCAGAAAGGACAAGAAAGTCAGATGAGGAAATGCTGCAGTTTCTAAACCAACCTCAACTTTGGTTGACCCTGTTATAAAGGAAATGTAGATACACAAAAAAATTACCACTATCTTTTGAAAAATCCACCCTTTAGTAAAAGAACTACAGAAATTGTGGAATTGAGTTCTCACAACGATCAGCTGGCTGCTTGTGTTTCTTCTGGTACTATTGCGATTCACGTTTATCCTTTTCTTTGCATTGACCCTGTATGTAAAGTCATCGCTCTGCTTTTGGTCTGAACACAGCGACATTTAAGGGAACTTTTTTCACAACTGGCATGTAATTTCTTGAGTTAGAGCCAAAAATGGGGTTTGTGAGTGCACAGTGACTTGAACCTTTATGCCTCAACCTCCAAGATTTAATCAGTTTGTCTTTGAGTCCAAGATAACATTTGTGCCAGATGTAATGACATTTCCTGGAGCCGCCCCTGATACATCATATTCACAAGAATGGCATGGATGTTAGGTCACAGTAGCGCTGCACAATTAATCGAATTTTAATCGCGATCACGATTTTGGCTGCCAAAATTAAATGAGCACTATCGTCAGCGATATTGACGTTTAAAATGCGTGCTCTGCTACATATCAAATCAGGCGCTTCTTCAACTAAGAGTCAGCCAACCACCAGAGGGAGAACGAGATGGGAGGTGTCATGCAAGCAGCCTGCAGCGGCAGCCTCAAATAAAGTTCTGTCTGCAGTCGACTCCGGTATTGGTAGAAGAGGAGAGAGACAGAACAGAGAGCAGACGGGTGTCGTGTGAAAGGTAAATCAAATGTCAGGAGTAGAAGGTGAGCAGCTAGTCCCTCGAAAAA
The DNA here is from genome assembly GCF_947347685.1 of Pleuronectes platessa. Lineage (NCBI taxonomy): Eukaryota > Metazoa > Chordata > Actinopteri > Pleuronectiformes > Pleuronectidae > Pleuronectes > Pleuronectes platessa. The sequence continues at coordinate 5,446,838 of NC_070641.1, forward strand.
GAATCATCATCCGTTGTCTGGAAGTTTTTTGGGATTTAACAAACAAAGCATATCCACCGAGTGCGTTAGAGTAGTGTCTGCGCCGCATAGCAATACAACTAACTTGTTCAACAACCTGAAAAATCAGCACAAACCACAGTACGACGAATGCATTAAGGCCAAAGCTAACGTTACCTCACTGAATCTCCGTCCATGTCCCACGTCTACCCAGAAAACCACAACAGCGACCATGCATAGCGCGACAGTGTATCCATCCACCTCCCAAAGACACACTGAAATAACGGACGCAATCGCATTTCATTTGGCCAAAGACATGTGTCCAATAAATAATTTGCCAAGTAACAATAACTGTAGCTTTCTTTTAAAATGAAGCCTTGAGGTGAGATTATGATGCTTCAGTTTAAGGGGTGATAAATTATACTGTAACAGTTACAGTATAATTTATCAATAACACCTTGTTATTGCCTTGTCTGCATAGGCCTGAATTGTTTTCATCTGGTTGCATTCTGTGATGACATATTTATTTTTAGTTAGCCCTTTATTTTGGGGAAGATATTTATTTATATTTCGCTTCAGGTGAATAAGAACGGTGTAAGTTCTATTTTGATGCAAAGACGTGTACATTAGCTGGAATGTAGCACAACAATGGAAGTGGAAGCAGTGTTCTTGTTCATTTAAAAGTGCAATAAAAAGATGTTGTCCCTAAAATTAATGAATAATCGTGATAAATAATCGTGATCTCAATATTGATCAAACTAATCGTGATTATGATTTTGGCCATAATCATGCAGCCCTGGGTCACAGTGACCTTTGACCTTTAACCTCCTACATATCTCTATTGAGCAACTGTCACTGAACTAAGAGTATTAATATAACTTGTGCAATTTATGAGAGAAACAATAAGATCCACTATAACTAGTGGTTGCAAAAATATTATTAATTCGTACCTCCTGAGTGAGAGAGTTGATCCTCTGTTGTAGGTTAGTGGTCTCTGATTGAATGTCACTGGCATCCTTGATGATGGGCTCACGAGAATAACACACTATCCTCTCCTCTCCAAATTCACTGATCATGGGAAACTGGAAGAGATAAGAGGAGAAGAAGAGTTTTCAGGAAAGAATTCATTCAAACTGTAAAAAAGTCATAATTTGTATTCTTTGTTGTACATTTAAATCTGTGTGCAAGCTCTGTGTGTGTGTTCTCTGCGGCCGCTCTCCACCGTCACCTCATAGTGTTTGAGCTTCCTCTTGATGCTGCTGTTCTCCCTCTCCAGACTGGCCAGCCGGGTCTTAATGTCATGATAGGCTGCGGCCAAGGCCAATCCTGATGATGGGTACATGTCCTCTGACAGTCGATTAGCCGACCAGCTGATCCCAGATCCGCCCATGTCATCTCTCAGGCTCTCCCCTCCACCCAGCAGCCCCAGCTCTCCTCTGCCGTATAGATCCATCATCAGTTAGCTTTAAGGGAGGAAAAGAAGGAGGTGTGGTTGGAAAATCCAGTGAGATATTGGAATGGACTTTGGACGGACTCATCACAAGCTCACTCTGTCAATCCGCATGTCCTGACCAGAGCTGACAGCCAGAAAGTGTGTATGTACGTGTGTGTGTGTGTGTTTGTTGTGACGATTAAAAGGTTAATAAGTTCTTCTCAGTCCATTTGAGTTACTATTGTGCACTAACAATAATAATCCTAATGAGCAGCGACGAGTGATGTGTTTTTGTCCAGAGTTGATTGTAGGGGATGTTTGCATGACATTGCTCTGGGTTGAAACAATACCTGGTTATATGTCAGGATGGTCTCTCTGTGCTCAGTGGTTAGACTGGTCTGGGAAATGATATCGTGCAGATTAGGTGGCAGATTCTACCAAAATATTAACCACAGCCTAGTTGGCGATTCGTTAATTTTGACTAAGGGAGGTGGTCACCAGGTACGGCCGCATATGTCTAAATTTCACATCTCTCTTAATGGGAGAGACGATCGAGTAAAGGACTATGACCGTTTCTTCTCTGTTCAAATACAAAAAATGTGTCTTGTGAGTTTGGTGGATTTGGAGCTGTTTAAATGGACCTTTGTAGATAGTTAAAAAAAAAGAAAAGCAACAAGCAATGGAATCCTAATTTTTCTCATTTGGGTGATTAATAATTGAACAGTTTTGTGACACTTTACTTAACACTCCACTTGTGACACTTTACCTAACACTTCACTTTTAATAGTGTTGGCGTTTTGACTGGCTTTCAGCAACATTTCTGAATACTGAGAATGTGCACAATAAGCTGTCTTAACAAAGAGGCAATGTGATAGTTACAACGTGTGCACATTGTGGTGTGTTCGTCAACAGGAAACTGGCCACAATGCCACAAAAATAGGAAAAAACCTTTGAAATGATCTGAAACATCCTGACAGACACCCAAGGTTCTAGTTAAGAACACAGCATGGTACAACATAAACGAATAGAAAAGATGATGTGATTCAGCAGCAGCAACTCTCCCTTTATAGTGTCCTTGTGTGTGTGAGTGTGTGTGTGCATGTGTGCAGAGCCTAAAGACATGTGCAGTGGCAGAGAGGAAGAGAGGTCTCACATCTCTCCACAGTTACTTAACTCCCCCTCTTACAGCCCACACACTGTCTCCCACACATGCAAGCCCACACAAAGACACACACACAGATACAAGCACACACACACACACACACACACACACACACACACACATTCAGCCCACATTCTACTATTGTCTATGTGTCCACCTCATAGCCTACATCTCCCTCGTACTTTTCGACTGGGTTCACTCAAACTCGCTCGATTGCCTTTTCCTTGCACACACTGTGTGTCAGCCAAGGGCAGATCAGAGAGGGGCCATATGTCTTTATCATATGGTTGTTTCATTTATTAATGGACTGACGGTTCGCATTACCCACAATCCCTGGCAGTCAAACACAAAACCCAGTGATTTGCCTCATCATCAGCATGTGAAGTGATGACATCTTTGTTGATGCACAATGCAAAATTTAGCACTTGCTTTAATTTACTGTGTTCGTCATCTAAGATTGTGCTTCCATACTTAGTTAGATAGTTTACCACTTTTAACAAACAGTTTCTAGTTGATCATGATTCATTATTATGTCCAACAGCAGAAATTCTCAAAATCCATCAAAGGGATTCCGGTAAAAAAAAGAAATGGAGAAAGATTCTACTCAGGGGAAAAACAACAATTTGTTCCTGAATTAAAGGGGCACTCCACCAATTTTACTCATTAATTGAAAGCAAACTCATCACAAGGAGTAATACTCAGCTGGTTTGATAAAATATTTTCTTTACAGCTCAGGGGGGATTTGATACCTAAAATATTAGAAATAAAAACAAAGCCTTGATAACAGACCACGGTGATGTTTGGAGTTAGAGATGGTCTGATGAAAGACAAAATCCAAATGCATTGTGGGACATGTATAATCCAACAATTTACAGCGTTAACTATATGCAGAACTACTGTGTTTGTCTGCACCTCAAGCTGCTAGTACAGCATCTGCTGTCAGCTTGGGTTTCTTAAGCCACATTAAATTAAACATTAATTTGCTGCTTGTGCACAAATTATGGAAATCAAGACCACACATGTGCTCAGCAAAATTCATCTTAGAGCATGAATGAAACATGCAATTGCCCAGAATATGCCAACTCACATTACTTTACAATGAGTATATGTTTTTAGACCATGTGACACAGTCAGTACAACAGCAGTCAGTGTGGACTAAACTATGCATCTAGAAAACAGGAAAAAACTGAAAAGGACAAACACAGCAGATTCCCAGTTAAGCTGATTTTAATTCCATCCGTATCGGAAATAGTTTTTCTATTTGAACATGGTTATGCACAGAGAAATGACTGGAAGTGGAAGGAGAGTGACCAGTAAAAGGACGGGTATATGTCTAAGAGGAGCAAGACTCAAGAGTGGTATAGTCCCTGATGAGAGAGGAAATATAACTGATCATGTTGTACATCATATGGTTTATCAGTGAGAGAGGCTGGTCTGTAGCCAAATCCAACATTCTACAGGATTATCAGTTGCCAAAAATGTCTAGATAATCAATAGTTATACTACATATTTTAGTAGTAGCTTATTATACATGGATCATTTGTGTGCGATTTGGTGTTTGTGCTTCTGGAGGTAGCACTTCCCTCCCCAGAAATGGAAGGACTTCAACTGCTGAACAGGAAACTGATATGGACATAATCAACAATAGAATAAAACTCCGAAATGTAGTGTTTGCAGATGAATCTGGATATGTTCAGAGGACAACCACTGAACAAACATTGAATCAGGGTTATATCCTGATAGCCTGTCCTCTCTGAAACGAACTCTGAGAGTGTTGAGGAGCTCAGTACCAGTTTGTCCAGGTAAGAGGACCTGCCTCACCAAACCATGCTCAGGAACTACATGTTTATTTATCATGTTTGGAGCTTGGTGCCAGGATAACAGCTCACATAATCCTTTATGTGTATGAGGCTGATTTCAACCTGCCCGAAACATGAGAAACAAACCTCACTGGAAACAACAGCAGCGAGGTTCAGAGTGGTGTCACATCCTCTGATGGTCTGCTGTTACATAAACTGTCAGCTGGACCATACCATACTGAGAGACTCATTTTATTCCTTCATGACCTTCATTGATGATTTGTGTCAGGTGAGGGAAAGAGTGGAGTGAGGCTGAATCCAGACCTGTTCGTTATTGTGGGATAATCTGATGATTCACCACTGTCTCCCAGTCACAGAGTGACAATAGAGCGTCTACCTACACCAAGGCCCAATTAAGTTAAAGAAAGAAAAAGCTGCTTGGTTATGATAAAAGCAAAGTGAGAAGAGATGACAAAACAGACAGTTCTTAAGGACATGGCACCATATCTGTGAGCAAAGCCAAGGGCTAATTCAGTGTGTGTGGGGGACACACACATACACAAACACAAACAAACACAGTAGAGTAAATACATTAAATCAAACTCTCCTGATGGGTTCAAATCTGCATGACAATTTAAAATGTTACATGGTTAAAGCATTAAAGTCATTGATTATATAGCAATATCATCAATTATGTTGCTCTGTATGTCCCTACGGCTTTGATATGATATGACGTGCAACATGAGGTCAATTAGAATGAGTCTTTTAGATTGATGCAATTATACAAACGTCTTCATCAAGGGATTATACTGCTCCTCAACATCCGGACATCAGTAACCGCAGCACATGAACTTCAACCAAGCAGAAGCACAGGGCAATCCCTCTGCTTCCTAGTGTGCTCATGGACTGTACACTGACCCCGTCACACCTCTGGTGTCCACATAATGCAGCAGGACCAACCCTCCACTTCTTTTCATTTTTACTATTCCTATCTATTTCCATTCTTTTTAACTTTTAGGTTGTTTTAATTCCCCTATTCACAATTTCAGATTGTCATTTTACAATAGTCATTACAATATCTTAAGGCTAAGTTTTTACATTTATCTATGGGCTCATTATCCTGAGGAATAAATACAGGGGTAAACGTACCCTCCACAAAGAGAGAGACAAAGAGGACAACATAAAATAAGAGGCTCAGACACAGAGAGATATGAGAGAGGGCATTAGGCTGATGACATAATATGACATGAAAGACTGAGAGAGAAAGAGAGAGAGAGAGAGCGGTGGAGAGGGATAGAGAGAAAAGAGTGGGAGAGTCAATGGAAATGAGGTCGCTAGGAGAACTTTCTGTCCTACTACTCTGAGCACGTGACGTTTCCTACATGTACAAAATGTGCACAGATATTTATCCTGAGAACACTGACTGTATTAATTTCCCCTTGCGATTCAAGTCCATGTCAAACATCTGACATGTGTTGGGTGATGGTAAACCTTCTAAATATTATCCTTTTTGAACAGACTAATGTGTATTTTGTCTTAGAACCATCTCATGCAGGAACCATGAGCCATTGGTTGTACTAGTGCAGAGCCCGTTGTAAACCTGTCAGTTTCCCTGTCCTGTGTTAATGCTCTGCAGCTACATCAGAATTATTCCATTGTCATAAAACAGTTGTACAATATACTGTAACTTTTTTTGTTCGTGTGCTGGATGTTGTGTGCAGAGCTTTTTATAAACAGTCTATAGTTCAGAGTGAAGTTAGAAAACTCTGAGCTCATCCTACCTGGTTTATCTGCAATAAATATTTATAGTCATTGTTTTTCATAAAATGAAACTGAATGAATTTATAACTGTTAATGTGTGTGGCTTATATTTAAGTTTGAGTGACTGACTGAACTGCTGTTATTGCTTATCATACATTGCTTGCAAGGATCAGCACCTCTGCTGTGTGTCTGTGTCTCAGTCTGTTCAGGTAAAATACAAATAATCAAATTACGAAAATGACCTGGCAGTGATTATTCAAATATGAATACGATTATTCGTCTGTTTATTCAAAATTTTAAATATTGAATGTGTTGTGTCTAAATCGCACCAAGTTTGACACTGCACCTGGGGCAGTTAACAATACACATGCCAAGTGTGAAGCTGATAAGTTGAACGGTTTCTGAGATATATGTTCCACATGGACAGAGATACACAGACATTTGTGGAATTAGGAGGAAGTTATTGTGGCTTATGTGAGCAAACTTCAAACACATATATAGGCTAAGTGACATGAAACAGAAGCCGTTGTTGGATTTCAGTTGGAATGTTTCCACTCAAGTTTTAGTTTGTACAAACATTAAGAAAGTTGACAGAAGTTGATTAAATGCTTTCTGCAAGAATGAGCCAAACTATATCACGGCTAACAAACATATTTTTGTCCCTTACTGTACTTTCTGTATTTGTAGTCAGGTACTGGATACAAACGGTGTAGGGCATCCTCTGCCCTCTCCTCCCACACATGTACACACAAATACCAGCTTGAAGTATTTGCTCTTCAAGCCCCTTGATCTCCCTCTACCTTCTGAAACAAAAAGCACCGCTGTTACCGCCAACCACATGTGAAGCAAAGCTCTGTGATACTTGTGGCCCTGTTGGACCTTATCCAGCTGCTGTAGAGAATGACTGAGCGGACCACCCACCACCAGCTAGTTTTAGGTTTTCAGATGCAGTGTGCAGAGAAGAAACAGCAGGTAAGGCCAAATAAGTTTCAGTCACCCTCTTGAAAACCAACGGTATTGCTAATGCAATGGGGATAGGACTTCATCTAGTGAAAGGCAGAGTCGGAGGTGCTGAGAGAAAGTCTACAAAATTCCTATTAAATGCAACGTAGCACCAAAACAAGATTTTAGTTTGAGGTTAAATTGCATGAACAATATTAGCACTTGACTTTTGAGGAACTATAGATTTTTTTTTCTGAGACATACCTAACCAACTCTTCCGACTGCTAAAAGCTCTGTTCATTCCCTACACTATTTGTAGGCTACACAGAAAATACACTGGGTTCCAAGAAAAAAATCACATATTGCAAATAAATAAAATAAATAAATAAATGGGTGGCCTACTAACCCTAATACAACACTGGTGGATGAAAAGCCCTGGTGTTCAGAACAGAGGTATTTTCACACTGTGATGCACCAGTGCTTAGTATGAAGGGAATTTATTATACGTCGTGTTATGATCAAATTAATTATTGTTTGTTTCAAATTATCTAGCATGCAAGACTTTGTGTCAGACACCCAATATGCAATGCATTAGTTGATACTGTAAATCAATCACTAGATACATAGAGAGATAGATGGATTACTTTATTCATCCCCGAAGGGAAATTAAATCTTAAACTACATCTTAAATATGAATAAAACTTTGACCATTGCATTGTTTTTTTAAGGCTGGATGGTGGGTGGCTGTGGCCTTGGAGGTAAAGACCAACCTGAAGGTCTGTAGTTCCTTTCCCAGCAACTCAAGTCTACGTTCTAAAGTGTCTGGGCAAGATACGAATCCCCAAATTGCCACTGACAGTTTATGAATGGGGAAAATCCATTTATATACTTAAAACTGTGTATTAGGCTATTTAAGATTAAGATTAAGATGCATTTATTTGTCCCAAACACATGCACAGACATGCACAGGCACACTCATGCAGGTAGGGAAATTTAACCTCTTCTTTTAACCCATCGGGTGAAGGACACACAGAGCAGTGAGCGACCATGTACGGCGCCCGGGGAGCAGATGTTGGGGGAGTAAGGTGCCTTGCTCAGGGGCACTAGACAGGGTAGGGAGAACCCTCTTGGATTTTTGGACAGATCCATCCAGGTTCGTCTTTTTGTTGTTTCTCCGTGGAGTCGAACCACAGACGAACCAGAGACCTTTTACTGTATGAACTCTGAATATTCTACTTCATCGCTTGAATCACTACAACTGCAGGCGGAGCTAAACAATACAAAAGAGAGAGCTGTGTTATGCTGTTGTTAGGTCACGTCCCATACACAAGAGCAGTATAGGTTAAATTGTTTTTAATATTGATCTGAGCGCTTGGGTGTGTGACATATAAACAAATAAATAAATCTAATATTGTTGATATATTAATTATTGATTATGTTCTACATGTTACAGCCTGGGTGATAAGGTGTTAATAGATTAGTGGGTCAGCTGGAACACAAGTAAATAAGATTGATTGGGTTTACCACTAGAGGGCACTGTGACATACAGCCCTTTCTCTGTGCAAGTGTAATATGGATGTATCCCGTCACCTTTAAGCACAGTGCCCACACTAGACTGTACATGACTGTTTTATTTTATTTCCCTAGCAGCCCAGCATACAAACCAGTTTGCGAAGATCATTTAACATACCAGTTACTACAGTCTTCAAACATGCCTTTAACCCACAAAATGAAAATAATATTCTGCTGAACAACAAATGTTTTTTTTTTCGTCAGTGTGGAATAAACAAGGAGTTATAATGGCTCCAGAAAATCACTGTATTGCTCAGATGTGTTCAAAAAATCCTACAACACCTGAACTCAACACGTGCATCCATGCTTTCTGTCGATGCACTGAGGGAAAACAACATGTCCTCATTCTGCATGTTACAGTCAGGTCCCCAAACCGGAACACGCACACTGAAACCAGGCTGCGCATCCATCTCTCCCTGGCATGTCCCCACACAACGCGTCTGTGGGACTGACAGGTTTGGAGGAATTTGTCTTCAGTGCAGTGTCCCTGTCGGTTCTGTCTGTGGTCTCCTGCTCACAGGCCATGCATGACTGTAATGATTTAACAACTCATTACAGCGTCACTGCCGAGCCTCTCCCCCTGTCACCATCCATCCCTGCGCAAACAGTCCCATCCTGACCCGCTTAGAAACACTGACATCTGATTCTCACCGGTAAACCTGCCTATAATGTGGCACAGAGCATATAAACACACAGACACAAACATACACGCTCACACACACACAGTCCGAAGTTGAAGGAAGGGACACACACGACGGATGAAGCCGGTTTACTTACGTCTCAGTAGAAAAACCTTGGAGATGATGGTGCTGACGAGGGTCGACATGACTGGAGTCTGACATCAGCAGTGGATGCTGCCGTGAATGTGTGTGTGCGCGTGTGTGAGTCCGCCCCCTCCCCTCGTTTGACCATAGGGGGAGGGGGGAGGGGGGAGGAGATGATTTTCATCAGAAGGAAAGTAGCTCACATTGGTTCTGTTCTCCATTGAGCGCTATTATACAATCACTGAGGATATACCTTTTCACACATGCATTTTAAACTCGGGTCAATAGCATGCTGACACAATTATAAGGGCCCGAGCACCTACGATGGGAGGCTCTATTGTATTTAGAAGGATTTGTATTTACCTTTTGGGCTTTTTCAGGGCCTAGACATGCTCAAATTCTTACCAAAGTTTGCAGATAATTCAAAACCCAAAAAAGTAATTGTATTCTTGAGTAATTTGAAATGGGCGTGGCAAAATGGCTCAACAGCTAAGGAAAAAACCCTCAGTTAGCTTTCACCGATCTTCACAAAAATTGAAGCCCAGGTGTATTATGACACAAAAAAGTATTGCAGTGCAATGGGAAAAACGCAGCAGGAAGCCCGCCATTTTGGATTTAGTGGCCATTTTGGCCGTTTTCTAAATTTTTTCTTTGACGCACTTGTCCCAGGATTTTCGTCAGATCAACTTCATATGTACATGAGTGCCATCACAACAAGATGGAGATATTATCTACCTCGAATTTCGAGTTATCATCAAACGGTGTGATCGTGGCATGGCGTCAAAGTTTGATTACACGCCATCAAAACACGATGTTCAGTATTTCAGACATACATGGTGCAATCAACTCCAAACTAGACATGTAAGACAAGAGTCCCGACCTGATGACATCTACACAGAAATTATTAATAAAAATCACAGCGCCCCCTGGTGGCAACAGGAAATGTCTTGTTTTTGGAACATCTTACACTTACACTCATCACTGATTGCAACCATGTGAAATTGTGTCAAAAGTGTCAAGTTTGCTGAATAATGCGCGTGAGATAACTGTGCACTGATGTTGACATGTTTTATTTCGCTTCCCGCTTCCGTCTCTCTGCCCCGCACACCAACATAGGGCTTCCCCATTGGCCAAACCCACATGTCAATCAACTATTACAGGTAACATTGAACAACACCACAAAAAGGGCCTCAAAACATTGATAATGGTATAAGATTACTCTGTTTTTCGTCAAACGCCATATTAGTGGCGTGGCATCGAAGTTCATCAATTCACCGTTAAAAACAAAATTGCTGTGACATGTTTTAAACTTTGATGAACTGCTCTTGGCTGCTTTACAATATACAGCTCAAATGAGCTGTACATATAAAAGAACACTTCACAGGATTCCTGAAGCAAATTCTTAAGCAAGTACTGTGAATGTCATCTCAACATGATGGAAATATAAACTACTTGGGTGTATATGATTTCATCAAACGGTGTGACTGTGGCATGAATGTTGATGATTCGCCAAAAAAGAGTGATTTATTATAACTTTTTCATTTCTATTTTGATCAAAAAATCAAAAACTTAAACAATTAGGCCCATTTAACCCCTTGGCCCTACCCCTGATCCCTTCCCCTTCCTTTTGCGCATTCACGTGTGGGGGTAGTGTGTCCCAATACCTGTTGGGACTGAGGGGTAGGGCTCAGGGGTGGGGCTCTATGATCCTCCAAACGGACATTTCTCAAACCCTCACTACAAACCTAGAATGCCTTGCGATAACGGGCAAGGTGGGAGTATTTTCTCCATTAATACGGTTTTAAAAATTAAGATAATAACTGTAATATTTTAGTTTAATATCATTTCAATGTTTTATGGTCACTGTTACTATAATCGCGTATTTTTGCATCGACCACTGATGACGTGTCGCGTTCTCGCACCGACTACTGATGACGTAACAGCTTCTTGAAGGGCTGTCCCATTTCGTTGGGGGAGATTTCAACCACTCCCCCTTGTGACTCCGTTTCAAGGGGCTAGATAACCCTCGAAAACAAGGGGTATAGGGCCAAAGGGTGAAATGGGATTGGGCCTTAATTTGCTAAATAGTATGGTAGCCACACATTTGATTTGGTAAAAGTAGAGAATTACTGTATAAAGAGGTTCATTTTAAAGTATATGTACTAAGACTGTTTCTTTGTGATACAATTATTGAAAATAGATGTTTGTCATTTACCTTAATGTAAAATTCAATCTGGTTTGCGGTCTCTGTGGTTTTGAGAGAGTGTGGGAGACGATCATGCTGTTGACACCAGCACGTGGTGGTTTACAGTGACTGTGACCCAACCGGTTCTGTTACAAGATAGGCTTTTGTATGAACATGCAAGGTGGTAAACCTTGTACCTGGCGCCACCCTGAGGACAAATTGGCATTACATTCAATTTTACAGTTATATAACAGATCCACCATAGATTTTAACACTGTTCTGAGTGTGGAGGTAATTTCCTGCCAAAACATAAACAACACTTGATTACCTACTGTGTAGTATAACCTCTTACAAGCTCAGTCTTTTATGTCTTTTTCCCGATTTTTAATCCATGACAGCCCAAAGTAAACAAAGATTGCCCGGGCACACTATGTGAAGCAATTTGGTTGCTTGGTTTCTGCTTTGTACCTGCCCAATGCAAGTCTGCCCAAAGAATACTGAGTCAATCAATCAATCAATCAATCAATCAATCAAATTTTATTTGTATAGCCCATATAGAAACCTCAGAGAGAGCCACATGTGAGGGATCCCTCTCCCAGGACGGACAGAGGTGCAATAGATGCCACGTACAGGAAAACATCATCAAGATTAAAGTCTTCAAGATTAAAGATTAAAGTCTCTAGCAGCATTTGATGAGGGTAAGCATCCCGAAGGACAACCCCAACATGACATGCCAAGCAGTCCCGCTGCAATCACAGAGTCCAGACCAGGAGCTGTCCATGCAAGCTAATATTCGTTCTCTTACATGAGAACTTACCTTTCACTCTTCAGTCTGTGCACCTGTCACATGAATCTGTTGCGTTTGATTGACCTTCATGCGTGCACACCGCCAATGATTGAATGAATTCTGTGGGAAACAATTGGGGATGCACTTGACCTTACTCCGCTTGTCAGTTGTGCCTCCTCTGCGGCCTCACTTGGGTGGAAAGGAAACAGGTGAGCCCACAGATTAAATAGTCCAAACAGGACAAACAGGCATAACCTAAGCTCTGTACTTTACTGTCTAGAGTGTAGAAACCAAAATACCTCCAGACACGGCTTCTCAGATGCTTTTCTGTCGTAATTGTCTACTCAAGGCGTCTTTTCTTTCTAGCGTCCTCCACTTTCATATCAAAACAACGCAGCATTACTGGCTTACTTCACTGAGAGGCAAGAGGTCCAGCTGACAGCAACCGCCCGCTGTGGGGTCATGAGGCAAATTACTTCAGACAGTCTGATGCGCCTGTAGAGTGAATATTTTGAATTCGAGACGGCCATTACAGTTCGAATGTGAACTTGTCCTCCCAACGTTTGAATGAATGTTCCAATTTCAAATAAAGAGTGAGGGTGGGTGTGGAGGTGGCTCAGGAGAGCACCCCCAGCTGTGCCTAAGGAGTGATTTGTGCAGCAGTTAGTGAATCACTCAGTGTTTAAAGGTGGCGGCATGGCTGGACGTGGAGACTAGTGCCACAACACACAGAAAAGAGATCATAAACCATAGAGATCAAATACATGCATGAAGAGAAGCATGCGCCAAGGGAGCCAGACGGTAAGGGGCACGGTGGTGTGGAGTTTTTGTGTTGTATTATGTGTGCAGCAATCAAATCTGAGATCAAAGCTCTGTGTTGTGTGCTTACTGCTGAGTCAAACCACCACAGCAACCACCTGTGTTACACCATGTAAAATAAATAGTGAATAAATAACTGGAGAAATACAGTATGTTGTGAGTACGGTCATGTCGGGTTGTTTAGAGCCGAGCTTCTAAAAGCTGTGGATCGATATGGTTCCCACACAAGTCAAGAAATTATTAATCGGCTAGATTGAAGAAAAAGCTCTAGTGGTTTATGGTTTGTATTTATTCATAGCACTTTTCTAGTCCTAATGACCTCTCAAAGCGCTTGCCATTCACCCATTCACACACACATACATACAGTGCATCTATAAGCAGCACTTTTTTTCCTTTGGTTCAGCATCTTGCCCAAGGACACTTCAGCATGCAAATGGAGAAGACTGAGATTGAAGGACGGCCACGCTACCCCTCAGCCACCACGACCCGGTTCATGTGTAATGCTACTAACTAACAAACGCAGATTAACACATTGCCTCTTCTGGTGCAGGTAATAATGCACAGTTTTAGTTTTGTAGTAGTTCTGAGAGTACCCTGTATGGTCATTTTCACACGAGTGGTTGCACAGGGGATGTCTGAGACAATATCTAAGAAGTTACTCTGCTCAGCTGCACATTGAAATGATCCGTACAGTATGTAGTAAAGTATACAAGTGTTATTAGTTCGAGGTTTAAACTCCAGAACAATCATGAGCCATGTTAGATACAGAAACTCTGCTCGACACTTACCTCAAGTTGTGTTTTAATCTCTATCTCTGATGTGAAGATTTGAGAGAGTGTATATAGTTAGATCTTAATGTGTGTGGTCTATATCACTTATGTTGTGGGAACTTACAGTCACATTATGGGGACTAGTCTTACGATCATTACGGTAAATTAAATCATTACATTTTAAGATGATTATAATATTATATTATTGCCCTATAGTGGTAGGTTTGGTTCATTCTAAGGTTAGGCGAATGGATTGTGTTTGGCAAGTACACATTATGGTTAAGTCTCCAGGAAATTAATGAAACTCAATGCAATGTCCTCAGAAGTCACGCAGACGTGTGTGTGTGTGTGTATTTGTGGCTTGCAGCACATGCTTTTACTGTTCTTCAGCATAATTGTGTGCCTCCATACCTGTCGGTTTATTACATTAGATTACATGTCATTTGACACATGCTTTTATCCAAAGCGACTTGCATTTAGTGCATTCAACATCTACAATCTATTTATCTCTAGGATTATATCTGTTTGTGGTGCATGTGCTTGGTTTTGCCTGTGTCTATGTGGGTGTTGTTTTGTGTTATCAGTTCTCTATTGTGACATTCCATGAATGCATAAGTCCTGTGATAAATATCTTTGTCATCCATTGTGTTCAGTGCAGAGACAAATATTTTCAGAAGAAAAACAATGTTTTTTATTTCTGCATTCCAGTGAGCGACTGCCTACTGTATATGTGTGTGTGTGTGTGTGTGTGTGTGTGTGTGTGTGTGTGTGTGTGTGTGTGTGTGTGTGAGCACATGTATTAATTAAACAAGGATTTTATGCAATGCAAGAGCAAGGGTCACCAGCATAGCGCTGATGCTGACACTCCATGGTGCTTCACATGTGATACTGGGGTAATTAGCAAGCATGGCCAAGATAGCAGCCCCTGGGCTGCAGAGGTATCTGGTCACACAGCCGAGCAGCAGCATGTTCGATGTAGCTGCAGAGAAAGGACATGAATTATCAAAAAAATAACATTTAGATATCACTGAAATTACAGCAGGGCAAAATTCTGCATTGAAAACTATGTGTCTGGATTTGTTTAGAATTTTCCTCTCTTCAATTTGCACATGGTCATTTCGAGGTGTGTGATTTCCGAAACATGCTTTTAGGATGCTCACTTCCGATGCTAGCCAGGAAGCGATTAAACATTTGTTTCATGTGGGCGAGGCAAATTGCAGCATGGCTTCGCCCCATGAGACATGTTGTAAATTAAATTAGTAAATTATCATTATTATTATTATTTATTTTATTTTACACTCAGTATTAACCCTTTTCAGTAAAAAGTTATAGTTTGAATAACTATGACCTCGGCCTCCTTTCAGTGAAGTGGTATTTAAATATCATTATCGAGTATGGGATTTTCAGTAGTTATTATGGATTTCCTTGCTTTCTTTGTGAAAAACAGACAGACAGAAATAGAGGAAGTTATTGTCCTGTCTTTGTATAACTGAGTGACCAATTAGAATGTGTGTATTTCCCATACACTGTTATCTGAAATCCTGGTCAATCATAGAATCTAATATTCAAATTGGTAGCTATTTTAGTTGCTTGTGTATTACATGTTTTATCGCGGTAGGCTCAAGTTTGCTGTTCTAGCTTGGACATCAGTGGCCACTTTATCAACTGCATCACTGTACCATAATTTCACTGCAGGAACTCACTGTTGCCATTGAAGCAGCTGTCTTCAGCTCCCACACAGTTCAATGTTGTGTTGCAGGTCCCCGACGAGCTGTCAGCTGAGCTCGCACAGGCCGGACACACCTTCCCATTCATGAAAGAACTGGGAGCTGGAAATATGTAAGATGAGGAAAAAAAAGTGGAGACATGTTTAAAGTGCGCGTCTTTAGTACATGTAAGAAAACCAGACCCCAAGCTGAACTGACTTTACTGAATCGTCACTGTGGCTGCACTAGACATCCCCTCACTGGTGATAAGAACCTCTGTTGTCATCTCTGCAGTTTAACTGTATGGGACACCTGTCTCTGTCCAAAGCCAACAGAGCACAACAGGGACCTTCCACTTTTAGAATGGCTCCAGTTCTGATTAAATTCTCCTTGATTTTCTCCCTTGATATTTTAGCTAATCTGGAACCAGGCTGACCAGATGAATCCTGACCATAAAACATTTTATTAAAACATATCAGAAAACGGAAATAAATTATTTGAAGGAACTACGCATCCCATAAACCGTCGCTAATGATCCCTTTCCAGTAACTTCCAGCACTTCTTCTTGAATTTGTTGCAATATAGTGTTGTTTGTATCTTGTACATATACAACGTTTAATACAATGTATAGTATAGCAACGGAGCGTAGTTACGAGCCAATCATACCTGATTGTAACCAATCGTAGCCAACATTTCGCAGTTGTGGTAAACATTTCCATGGCAACAGTGATTTCCACCAATCAGCGATGTCAATATCACACCTAAAGATTTAGGGTAATGTACTCCTTCTTCTTGACATCTTGAAAGAAACTCTTCAAACGCAGTTGATAATTGTACAGACTTGTGGCTTTTACAGGAGCATATAACGTTGTTTGTCCATGTGGTCGCTTGTGGTAAGTCTACCTTGGATACTTACATTATTATGGCTAATAATCAAAACCTGTATTCAGAAAAATTGCGTTTCTTTTTACATCCTTAACCACATTGTTGAGCTTTATAAAATCCAGACTCCGGTGCCTGTAAAGCTCCAGGAAGTAGTAACTTCCTGTAGTACTCACCAATAAAAAACATAAGAAGACACTGTTCCAGCACACAATGAGTTTTGTACAGATTAAACAAATGCAATATAAATTGTTAGTTACTGATCTTTAGAGGAGTTGATATGTAGATTTTGTCATCTTTGGAAAGAGGCAGGCAACTGTTCCACTTTATTTTTAATGAAGAAAGATGATTGGTTTGGATTAGTGAAGATTAGACTAAACCAATACGAGGCAGGGTAGGGGAAGGTCTCTGCCCAGCTCAGGTCCAAATAATGAAACGTTACTTTTACCCTGTTTACAGTCTTTGTGCTAAACTACACCAAATAGCTATAAATAATAGTTTCATAACCTTCACATCTAACTCTTGTGAAAGTCTTTTCCTAAAAATGATGAACTGTTCCTTAGAAGCTCACTGAAAGAATGATTGTGATATCCATGTCAAGTCTGTGTGTTAGACACAACTGAGTTTCTAAGCCTAGCTTGGCATAATAATAGGGAGCAGGTGGAGGCAGACTCAAAACGAACCCCAACAACAAGTTAGACAAAACAAGGGTGTGAGTTGTGTGCGAAACATTTTTCAGCTTATGAGACACATGATAGCTTTTTCCCTTCCTTAAAGTCTTTGTGCTAAGCTAAGCTAACCACACCCTGTCACCTGCTCCATGGGCAACAAGACTGGTATCAGTATTCTCTCAATCTCAGACAGATAGCAAATAAGTGCATTCGAGACAAACTTGCCCTGGGCTTGGAAATGCAATTGATAAAGGTTTTACAGAATTTCTTTATGACCTTTGATAAGAGTTGGATTAAATCTTACTGGGCAGCGTCCGGGAGTTGCAGTTGTCGGTCAAGCAGCAAATCTGAGCGTGGGCCTCCCGTGAGTAGCCGAGGTTCACTGACCATTCAGTCTCAACGCCGAGCGGAGTGAAGCAGGACAGCAGGGAAGAACACTGTTTATTCACTGTCACAGTAGCGGATGAACCGGTCCCCCTCACTGGAGGGAAGGAAATACAAAATATGGGAATGGTAAATAAGCAAAATGTTAATGGTTAACTGATTCAGTCACTCCTGTAACAATAACCTACTTTATCTCATCACAAGAAGATTGAATTATTGATTCGGTTTGACTGATACTTCATTAAAAGCTTGCTGTGTAGGATTTAGTGGCAGATGCAGCCAACTCATTACCCCTCCACTCACCTCTCACCTAGGTTGGGTCTCGGGTCACAGAAAAACCTGCAAGGCCCTTTCCCTTCGATAGGAATTGGTGTTTTCTGTTGTAGGCTATTGGAGAAACATGGTGGTGCCACATGGCAGACTATACACCTTTAACTATGCTCATGTAAAAGCACTTGACTCAGAGTACTATAGATTAATGGCACCTACCTGAAGTGATAGTTTGGCACATTAACCTTGTGGCAGGACACTGGACAGAGGTTGTGTTGGAACACATTTCGTTTTTACACACATGGCAGTGCAGTGACTCAGCTGGAATGCAAAGAAAACATAATTTGTGTTTCATTTCATGTGTTCCATGGCATGTTCATCTTCACTTTTATAGCACACATCTTTGTATTGCATGTATCAAGTACTTTTTTTTCATGTAAAACTCAGGAAATATTGATTGACCCTTCTGATGAGATACTTTCCAAACATGCAACATACAAACAGGGAAACACAACAACCCTTTGTAAAAGGCCTGCATCAAAAAAATCTTAACTTATCATCAAAAATTTAAGCTGGTCATGAAAAGTCATATGTATCTAAACCTGATTCAAATTGTCACATGCAAACAATTGTAATAGGGCTGCTAACAATTATCAATAACAAATAATACATCCCCCAAAACCCTACACTGTGTTCAAATGACAGAAAATATATATAAACATCATAAAATAGAACTAAACCTCAACATTTGAGTTTGAATTTGAATTTGAAGATGCTGATTGTATCGTTTTGTGAGTCAAATCATAAAGGAGGTACATGAGGTGATAGAGGTACAGTACAGTAGTGTTACTGTAGCAAAGTAGTACTGTGTTTATCATATTTTCACAGATGTTTAATCTATTGCCTTTTGGAGTAGACGGTAGTGAAATTCCTTTGTAGTTGATGTGATGCAGGTGGAAAAAAGATGCCCGATTGAAAACATTGAATGGCTGCTTCTAACAAATGACCAATCCTATGACACTTCAAAAGTATAATTCTGTGTGGATACAGATAACAGCGTAAGACAAATCAGATGCCCAGAGAAAGTCACTTGCCTGTATAGAGCAGAGCCCAGGTCAGACAGACAGTGAGCAGCAGCTTCATGTTTGGTGGAGGTTGGTAAGTGTTTGGAAGCGGAAAACACTGCAGCATATATAAAAGTCCCCGAACATAACTTGCTAACTAATCATTCAGCTGTGGAACCAGTTCATCTGCTGTTTATCTGATCATTTACTTTGATATTCTCTCTATCTAGCTCCAGCTACTCTACTTTGTAGTGCAGGGGCAGCTCCAGTATTCAACTAGATGCTGAATGTAAAAAGGTAAATAGACAGACATGGTGTTTCTGGATATATTCATTTCTTAAGTTATTCTTGATATTCTAACTGAAGCACCTTGAGAGTATCTATTAAATAGATGGACCTTTCTGAGGGAGAACTTTCGGCAGGGATGTCGCACGTGCGCTCTGCGCATACCCATCATGCCGTAGACTGTGTGTTCCCGTATCATAGGCTTATTATCTCACAATGAATCTGAGTTTCAGTCAGGAGTCCTTGATAAACCATCTTTTACTCGTGCCTCATTGCACATAGAGAGCATCTGACCCCTGTTCTTATTAAAAATCATGGAAAAAAGCAAATGACCGTTGGTCTGAACTTGTCAGCACACAGTTGAATTAGGTAAAACATATAGCCCACAAGTTGCTCTCCAAGCCACATCCTCCCGGTCTTGTTGGGCGGTCCAATGGGGGTTCTGGGGCCAAATGATATGTAAAAAAAAAAGTATAATCACTTGAGCTTGTTCTGGCCTCCTCAAATTGAGACATGGACTGGAAAAACAGCCACCACAATCAAATGCCTGAATAAACTGGGTCCTTCTAATAGAAAGAGAGCAGTAGCTTTACTCCAAGTTCCTCACCTCCAGTCCAGCCAATCTGTAAAAGTCATACATAACATGTGTTGTGATGGTGACTCATTGGAGTGTTCTTCGCTACTCTTCACAGACCACAGAGAGAGAGAGAGAGAGAGAGAGAGAGAGAGAGAGAGAGAGAGAGAGAGAGAGAATGTGAGGGGAAAAAACACAAAGTTAGTGACATGTAGTAAAATATGTCAATAAAAGTCAGGAAAGCACATGATTTAGAAATTATTAGAATTATCAAAATTATAAACTTTTTATTATCTGTGTGGATTCCCTCAATTTCTGTCTTTGTAAGAAATGGGGATGAAACAATTTTGCCCCAATATTATACCAGCCACCTGAAGATAAAATACATATGGTGCTGGAGTCAAAATCAACAATTGTTGCTGATCTATAATAATCTATACTGAGTTGGTGAGCAGCAGCAGGTTAGGAAGTTACTGTGTAAAACACAACGCTGCCATCTATCGGAGAAACAGAGCAATGATCACACTAAAGCGGCTCCCGGGACGTTTACACAGGGGATATTTATTTATCTTGTACACACAAGATATCAACTTGTTCACACAATAAAATCCCCTTGTTGGAACATGTTAAGGCATGTGCAGCAAATTATTTCTGCTGATTACAATCGCATGTGTTTCCTTACATTCCAAGATGAAAAAAACTTTGTTCTCTCCATCTGAAGTTATAACAGGTTCATGTGAATTTTTACTAAATCATCTTTTGAGCACAATATATTTATTCATGTTAACTTGTTGTGTGCTAAAGTTATCTTGTGCGAACAGGATTGAAAAATATCATCTGTAGGGACTTTAAGGGCTCCATGAATTCAAATGTTCAAGTTAGCCTTTTTATTATTTCAGCAGAACAGTAGGAAGCAAAGGAGATGTGGCTTGTTGTGAGCGCTCTATGTCCCAAGAAAGTCTCAAAACATCTTCAGACACATGAGTAGTTTAATCTTCGTCATTGTGTCGTATCTCGTACTAACTCACACATTTTTCAGCATTGCTGTATTTCCAAAAGTTGACGTTCCATGATCTCAGAAAAAGCCCCAAAGGAGCAGTCACACCTGCTGCTGTCCACCGATGCAGAGAAGGGACCTTAGTAAAGAGGATAGTACATTCAAAGCCAATTATTCCTGAAAATATTCAGGTTGAGAGGTTTAGATCTCTGAAGTGAAAGTACACACTTGTGCACAGTATATTCAGACACAGGCATGGAATCTGTCATCTTTGCTCTGTATTTCACTACATTGAATCTAAATAAAAACAATTGTTACTTATTTTCAGATGTATCAAGTGAAACATGTAATCACAGTCATTTGACAGACTGCCAATTTGAGAGGAGAAAAATGTGTGACCCAAGTGCCATCCATCCATCCAGTATCTATACTGTACTATTTAATCTGCACATCTTTGAATTGAGGGATTGGGACTAAGGACCATCTTACCATGAGGCAACAGGTCTAATCACTGCATCACCATGCTGTCCACTTCAAAATAAGCTAAAGTTGAATGTCTGCACCTAAAGCTCGAAACATAACTTCATATCCAATGAGCTGAGGGGCAGAACCAAAATAGGCAAAACTTGCACCAGTGTGTATGAATTCCAAATCAAACTTGCAACTGTGGGCGAGACAAACAATGTAACTCGATCCTCGGATGAGGGTTGGGACAGCCCTATTGTCCTGTAGTCGTTCTTCTGTACGCAAACTTATTTGTAGTTAATGTAGTGTTAAGGAACATTAGTATAAATAAGTACCTCTGCCAAGGAACATGTGTTTTCATCAGAATTTCAAAAAAACGACTGAAGTGATCCAGATGAATGATCATATCAAGGATTTTTGCAGGCATAAAAAAACAAATAGATTTTTTAAGTGTATTTAGCTGAGGGCAGTAAACAGTAAATATACCACATTATCCTTCTAAACCGTGGTTTGATGCCAACTGTTAATAACATCTGAAGCTATTCTGTCTGTCTCCACTGCAGCAGTCACCTGAACTGACCTCGCCGCCTGAGAGGAAAATCAACTATCTGGGCGTGGAAACACTCCTGCCGTGACTTCTGCTTTTCCTGGAGTGGAGTGTCTGCCGTCTGTGCCTGGAAACAGTCCTGCTGTGACTGATGGCCTGTTGTTGCTCTCTGCCACAAGTGTTTACTGCATGCGTCGTTCTAATTGCAGCTCTGAGTGTAAAATATCATAATGATAACATCAGCGTCATACAATTAATATCAGTTTATGTGGATCACCATTAGATACATATTTGCTGTCTTTCTGAAAGCAGGTTGACTCATCATCATGATTATTATTTGGGAAACACATCAGACAAATAAGTAAAGTTCTGTTATATTTGATGAAGATACCAGGTTACAAGAAGAAGTGAATTTCAGTGATTTGTGGTTTTATATGATTTGGAACTTTTCACCTTTGAGTAAAACCATACCTCCACAGCTGTAGCTACTGTTGAAGGTATTCATCTGCCTGTTTGTGAAACCTTCCCCTGTCCCTTCAGCATCCCCAAATATAGCTTGTTTACAGTGTGGAAGCCTAAGAAGGTCACAGGGGGGAGGAATGCATTAAAGTTTGAATCACTGCCAGGGACTCCACACAAACACACACAGACACTTTCCACTGGGTGAGGTCAAGTTCCATGAAGTGACTCAACTGTTGATCTAAAGAGATCAGTTGCAATTTTGAAAATATGTCCATCTCTAACAATAATATATGTGTCCGTATGTTATGTCCTCAGCACCCTGTTGTGCACATCACTACACATTTCTGAAAATATAAAAAAACAAAACATGAAACACTTCTCTTCAACCTGTGAGATCAAACATGTGTAACATAAATGGTACTAACACAAGCAAAGATTATATTTCAGGTTGTGGTGAATGTACTTTTGGTTCCTGCGACATCCACTTAATGTTATTCACAGATGTATAATAACAGTTGTGAAAATAGTTGTAGCTTGTTATGGGGTGACACATGTCATGTTTTTTTTAAAACATACCTGAGATTTTGAGGAAATGTGGTTTAATTGATTCAGGGTCACATAATAATGTAAAAAAAGAAGAAGACCAAAGCTGATGGTGCGTCCTTGCTATGACCTTATAAGATTAATTAGATAAACTAATGAGACTGTGATAAATGTGATTAAATAACCTCATGTTTCATTTTGTGGATATGTTTGTCTCATCAAATCTTAGAATAAGAGCAATCTTTTAATAATTTTAGTTCAGACTAAGTATGAACATTTTCCTGAAACTTCAGCTAACCACATTTTGTGATTTCATCGAACTGATTTTATCAATTAAGTCCGGAAAGATGCAATACCACAAGCAAATCCAATCCAATCTAACTCCTACAATAAGATCAGAATGTAAGAAAAAACCCTTACAATCAGAAAGAAGGCTTCCCAGCCGCTCCTCCCTGTATAATTTTCTGATTTGTAAGAACTGTGACGGAAAGATGATGATTTTGTTCTGTTGTTTCATTTGCTACTGGGAGATTGTGTTGTACAATCACTCTCTGCTGCCTCAGGAAAGTTCATTCATCAACATTTTCATTGGATGGGGAAATTACTTCATGTGGGTATAGCGAAGACACTGTCGGACTTCTGCCCCTAGGATGCACAATTTCAGCATCTTTGGTCCGGGCTCTGAACCCCAAGTTTCCCCTGATGGCTCTGTGTGAATGATGTAGGATAGAAAAGTGCAGCAGAAGAGCTAAATATGTGTGTAAATGGATGAATGCAATTTAAATGCTGTGAGTAGTCTTTAAGACTAGAAACATTGCTACATAAATCCAGGTCATTTGTGATTACCAGTTAGCCTGATACACTGTATATTGGTAATGTTCCCTAATATGCATATTTTCTAGGGTTGTAAAATAAATATTGATAATGAAACATTAAACTGTTGAATCCGTACCTTTCTGTTACATCTTATACTGTAAACTAAAGCTGCACTATAAAATCATGATGGTAGATTTAGCAGGTCAGAGGAAATAACTCAACCCAAGTATGGCTGCTGACCTTGTGTCAAACCCAGTTTGCATGATGCCCAACAATCAGCCTAGGTACACAGATCCGTGAGAACAGACATCGACAGCATAAGTCCACAATCAGCAAGAATGATAGATTTAAGATATACCAGTTAGAGTATTGTTGCCAAACCCTAACTGCCACTGCCACCATTTTGCAGCAATCAGCCCAGAACAAAATAGCCCATAAAATCTAGGGTGACATCTAGTGGTGGAGCTGCATGCTGCAGCTGAATACCCCTCACCAAGCCCTCCCATTCCAAACATGAAAGAGAACATGTGGTTGCCTTCAGTTGTCATAAAAACTCAAAATGTGCTTAGATTGTCCAGTTTGGGTTACCGTATAATATAGATATAGTAAAAGGGGCCCATTCTAGGTTAAATAAAACAAAATTTCGTACAATTTAGATTATTACTAGTCAAAATATGACTCAAACTATTTCATGTTAATTTTCAAACCAATAGATCCCTTTCCCCTAAATCTTACACACTGAAACTTTGTGTACAAGCCTTAATATATGTAACAGATCAACACTGTTTGTAGTTTTCAATTATTATATTATATGTATATTATTAAATATACTGAACATATCAAAAACTGTATATTGACATACAAAGTCATGTTGTTTTAACGTAGGGAACTTAAATATATTCAACATTAAAACATTAAAGCAAATCTTAAAATGATCATAAATGATCCACATCTGTTTAACAAATGTGTGTATAACATAAGTCAAATATTTTAAATTTTTGCAACATTGGGTTTACACCATGGACTTCTTTCAGTGTATTTTTGATCACAGCTGGAAGCCAGAGCGAACAGCTATGTTGTGTAGTACTTTCAGCCACCGGACACAGTGTTGTTGTGTGAATCGTGTACGTGTAAGTAATTAGCAACAGAGTCACTTCCAGTGTTTGTGCTTCTACGCTTATCATGTGTCGATGTGATGACAGCACACACGGTGACATGTCATTGACTGAGCTGTTTATCTTTCAGAATGGACGTTATGTAAAAATCTGTGTGACGGGGTCACGTCTTGTTGACTATCTTTCTACAGTGAGCGCGGACCGGGAGTGCTCGAATCCCATTGGCCGGCCGCCGCCTACCCCGCCCCGCCATAGGCTGACGTCGTGTGATAAATAAGAGTCTCGTGCGGAACAGCAGCAGCTCGTAAGGGATCGTCTCAGTGACTGTCAACGAAGTCGTCTCACTCCAGAGGATTTCACATCCTGTTTTCTTTTGTTCCTGTTGTTTCTGATAATCCATCTTTTTGAGGATGGCCAGCAGGATGAAGCTGCTGCGCTCTGTGGTGAAGGCTGCAGCTCTGGCCAACGTGCCCAAACACATAGACCACTTCTCCAAGTTCTCCCCATCTCCTCTGTCAATGAAGCAGTTCTTGGACTTTGGTGAGTGTGACCCATCTTTCACCCACCTACCTTCATTGGATTGATTATACTCAAGTTGAAATGCTGATATAATAGTGCGTTTAATATAAAAGAGATACATTCAAGTGCAGGATTGAAGCCTAATAGAGATATTCAGAGTCCTTGTTACAATTTAAAACAAAATGATAATATGATTGAGGAAAGATTTGTTGAGAAACTCTGAAGTTCAGTTGCATCTTTATGCTACAATCTCAGTGGTGCAGTAGGGGCCACAGATGTCCACAGGTTATCAGCAGGAAGAGCCGTCCTGTTATATGATTCTTAATGTGTCTCATTGGCTTGATTTCATTATCATTGTCAGTTAAGCTGAAGGTGTCAGATCAGTTGTGAACTCCCTGATGTCCAATGATGATGTTTGCAGTTAGAAACAATGAACGTTGCTCGTGTTAATGCACTTGACAGTGAAAACAATGATGATGCATGTGAAGATATGTGAGGCGAAGCCATGATGTTTTTTTTGTAGCTTATAACAGTTTTGCCACCCATATTTGCAAGTTTGTAACTATTAATAGCTACATAACTGGCTACATAAAAAAAAAAACTTTCATGGAGCATGGACTCAGCTCTTTGTTTAGCAGCCTGTCCCTTGAATGCACAGTTTCATTCTCGCAACTCTTGCAAACCTCACGAGTCTAGATGAATGTGAATCAAATCGTTATGTAAACCAGTCATAACTTTTACACTTGTTTGTTATCCCGCTCGTCTCTGCCCTTCAGGTTCAACCAATGCCTGTGAGCGCACGTCGTTTGTTTTCCTTCGCCAGGAGCTACCTGTGCGTTTGTGCAACATCATGAAGGAGATCAACCTGCTGCCCAACCGGCTGCTGGCCACACCCTCCGTCCGGCTGGTCCAGACCTGGTGAGAAACAGCAGCTAACTACTGAGCGCTCACCCAAATGTTTAGGAGAACACTTGATTGAACAGCAAAGGTTTTACTGACTTGTTTACTGACAGACCTGATGTGTCCCTGCTGTCCTGGAAAGAACTCCCGGTTCATATTTCTGAAAATACTGTTACTTGATGCCTCCTTTTGTTTTTCCAAAATGAGATCAGTAAAAAACATTGAAAACACATTTGAATTATTGGTTTTAATACTTTAATGTAACTTTGCACACTTTGATATTGTCATGTTTGAGCAAAAAAGGCATGTTGGATGATTCACATCTTTCAAACCTTCATTATGAAGTATTGTCAGGTTTTTAATCCAATTGCTATTAATAGCAGGCCAACAGTGTAAGCCCCAACAAAATCCATAATTACACTAGAGAGCAAGGCAGGAGAGAGGGAGGGTGAGAGGGTGCCTGAACTTTGTCCCAGTTCCTCCTCCAGCCCCCGCCTTTCTTCTTACGTTTTCGTCTTCCTTGTTGTTGCAGCTGAGGGGAACATGATGTTCAGAACAGTGATCTCTCTGCTGAGCATCAAAGTAGTAGTGAAATGAAACTTCCACGTCATCCATGAGAAGGTGTTAAACACCAACATTTCAAGATCCTTCAAGATTTTAAAAAACAAGTCAAGAGTATTTTGAAAACTGATGTTTGACTGGATCCTAAAAAAGTTCTGCTATTACTTATTGTTAGTGTTTTAAGGCTAATTCAAGCTTAATTTCATCTTTTGTCATAAACATTTGACTTTTTTCTCAGATCTCAATATTGGAAGCTTGAAATGCTCCCGATCTGGGAAAATTTGCGAAGTTGCTTATGTAGAATATTGCAGAGAAACTTATTTAAAAATGACCCTGAGCTCAAATCACTGTTACTTAGTTCAGAACAAGCAAAAAAACAATCGTGCAGTGGACCGGTTTAGGCCAGTTTAACAACAGCATCTGTGTTTTTTCAAAATCCTGACATCCTGCTGTGGTGTGCTTTCAAGGAACTGCTCCCTGGAAGTAGTTTCTCAACACACTCACACAATAGCAGTATATCCACATACAGACAGACATAGAGACGGAGAGACAGACAGACACGTTTGTAAAATTACTAGGTAGATTAGTTGTTTTTGTGGTTTGGGAATTATCTGAAATGAGATTTGGTCTGTGACCTTGTTAATGCATTGATATCCCGAGACCTTGTAATGTGATTGATCAACAAAAACCTGGTCTGAAACCAGAGGGTCAGGAGGGTTTTAATCAATACATTAACATGCCCCTGAACTTCATAGGAACGTGTACAACACACTTACACAGATGATCTGATAGTGTGCAAAGTGAAACAGATTTTTTTCTGCAGAGTAGCAAGTTCAGAGTCTGTAGCACAGACACTGAGCATAGTTATGAAACCAAAAAAAACATTAACTACAAAGTTCTTGGTGGTTTCAGAAGTTGTTTTTCTTTAATGAGTAATCCCATGATCCACAGAGCAAATTGTGTTTACATGCCATAACAGGAAAAGCATGCTACTTGCTGTCCATGCGTCTCTAATGACAGACAGCAGGCAGGACTAAGGACTACAGGGTTACGTAAGCATCCGTATTACATGTCAGTACTGGTGATGGATGGCAGTGTTTACATTTTTCTCTCCACAGCCCAAGCCACTCCTCTCTGTTTTTTTGCCTTGCTATCCCACTAGACTGTCCCGATGATTCAAACTGTAGCGAGGATAATCTGTATACCAGTGTGTTTACCATGCTGTAGCTACCACTATCCCCGATGGCTGGAATTGGCCAGATACTCAGGAACTCTTCTGTGTTTGTGTTCTCTCAGGTACAACGACAGCCTCATGGAGATCCTTGAGTTTCTGGACAAGAACCCTGATGACCACAGTGTCCTCGAGACGTGAGTACAAGACAGGGCAGGACAGAGCAGAACATGATAGCACTTCTTTCACTTTCTTCTACTTTAACCTGACCCCTGCCTCCTTCCTCTCCTTCTGTCACGTCCCCTCCCGTCGTCTCTCTCCTCTGTCTCCTCCACCCTCAGGTTTGTGGAGGTCTTGGAGTCCATCAGGAACCGGCATAATGATGTCGTCCCCACCATGGCTCAGGGAGTTATCGAGTACAAAGACGCCTTTGGCCAGCACGACGCCGTCACCGACCACAACATCCAGTACTTCCTGGATCGCTTCTACACCAGCCGCATCTCCATCCGCATGCTCATCAACCAGCACAGTGAGTCCCCCCCACCATACACAAACAAAACAAAGCAACGATTGGTTATAATATGTCAATATAGAGCTTTTCAACCTCTGCGGCTAGTGGTATTGCAGTAAGAAGAACTGATGTCCTTTGTCTCTGCTCTCTTGCAGCTCTAGTCTTCAACGGGAAAACAAACCCCACCCACCCCAGCACCATAGGCTGCATCGACTCCATATGTGATGTGACAGAGGTTGTGCGAGGTATGGAGAAATTACAGGTTTTAAAATAGATTTTCTTTTTTCAAATGCACGTTATTTAGAAGGTCCGAAGTTGACATTAAGTTTTCTACTCGAGAAAGAGTAAGTAAGTACTTGCTTTTAAATATATACGTAAATTATTAAAAACAAAAGTGCTCTTGGAGTGTAGCCGAAGTACAGATATTTGGGGAGGACTAAAAGTAAATATTAGCCAAATATAAATCTACTCAAGTTACATGAAAGATGTACCGTAACAAACTAAATATTATATACTATGTGTCATCCCACCACTGGCCAGGTCTTAAACATAGCAGATACAACACCTAATTTCCCCTCCAGGAAGCTCTAGTGTGTTTATCCAGCCCTGATCGGATGTCAGTCCTTATACAACAGCAGTACAGTGTACTCAGGTTTTGTCCAATACATTGCAGAGGAGGAGCATTTCAAAACTGCTAGCTCCAACTGTAAGGGTCTTGCTCTGTTCAAGCAAGCCAGGACGTTGTGTCCCCACGGCCATTATAAACATCCCATAGTGATTTACTTTCATATAGTAAAGTGTCTGGGTCACTTTGGGGGATTCATAGAGGAACAAAGCTCCCCACCCCCTGAAATGAAGTCTGGCAGGCTGCTAGTACAGGCTTGTTTCAGAGTCAGAGCTGCTGATTGAGGTCAATGATAATACTGATGATAAATGTATGATGTACATATGATGTACAGATGTATTTATCACATAGGTTTATCATTAAGTTTATTTTATGATGTTGTTTTTCCTCTCCCTCGCTCTCTAGATGCCTATGAGAGTGCAAAGTTGCTGTGTGAGCAGTATTACCTGGGATCACCAGAGCTGGAGCTGAGGCAGATGAATGGTGAGATAAACACACACACGCACACACACACACACACACACACACACACACACACACACACACACAAACACACACTTGCTGATGGGTGCGCCTACAGAGCATTTGACCGATTTTCTCTCTCCCCCAGCCAACAGCCTCAGAGAGCCTATCCAGATTTCATACATCCCTTCTCACCTGTACCACATGGTCTTTGAACTCTTCAAGGTAATTAACGATATTAGATCTGCACAGAAAAAAAAACCCTCACTAGTGTCTTATTATTGATCGATCTGCCACAGGCCAAGGTCACATCTTCATTTATTTATCAATTAGGCAAGACTTATCTTAGCAGCTTTTTTCTATAAACATCTATATGCAGTGGTTGCTTGTGTCAGGAATGATGTTTGAAATGTCTACTCTGTGGAATCTACTGTTATAACAAGGTGCACCCACAACAATAGCGATGAGGCACATTCAGTATAGTTTTTATAGTACATCACACTTCATGCAGCATCTATAACTTGCTTTTTAATATCATGTCAATATAATCTACTGGCTATCAAACAGCTTGTAACTCTCTCTGTGTCCTCTCTGTAGAATGCAATGAGAGCCACCATTGAGAACCATGAGGCCAGCAGGACCCTCCCACCTATCAAAGTCATGGTCGCCCTTGGTGGAGAGGACCTGTCCATCAAGGTGAGTAAATCTTCTGTAAAATGCAGAGACTCTTTAATCGTCAAGTTAGTAACATAAATGCATTTTTTACTCAGATGAAAATATCTATGTCAATGTTTGCTTATAGGAAGAGTTCATACATATCAGTCAATGCAATACTATGCTAAGTTTTCTTTGGTGGGTGGGGTTTAATTTAATGAATTGACATTTTATTTAAAATCTCAATTCAAAAGATAATTACTCAACTGTTGAATTGGTGTGATCCTAAACATTTAAAAGTTTAAAAGTTAAAATGAAATGAAACAATATTTTCCAGTGAAATTTGAAGTAAACATACTTCTAGTTATTGGGGGAAAGGTTTGTTGAGTTCACTGCTGAAAAAATATGCAACAGTACTTTGCACAACTTGAAAGAAGGATAAACAAACCAAGAATAGAACCAGAAATGGCACAACTAAAACTTGTCCACTTAAAAAAATCACACTAATCCATCCTGTAAAACAGCCCTACGGAAGTATGTTACACACACATCATGTGTCCTCTAAGAAGATTATGTAAGTGAGGATTGTTAAGAAAAATCTATGAAAAGAAAGAGAGAATGTTTTCCTCTAGTCCTCGTTCTGAAGTGACATGTTTTCACAATTGCCCCTTTGATCTTCTGTCCCTGTCCCACCTCTGTACAGCGGTGATTAGGTTATATAAACCTCATAAACCTACATTATCTGCCCAGATACCAAGCACATTCATGGTAGACCACGCACACATATTTAGACAGGATCAACTCTGCACATAGCTGTTTTCTGCAACCTTTGCTCCTCAGACAGAGACACACACACACACACACACACATAAATAAACAAACACACTGTTACCTGTTGTGAGTGCATGTCTCTGTCAGTGTCCTCAGAAAGAAAGATGATCAATCCTGTGTTTATGTTTAATAAACAGTGTACCAAAACTGTAGGTTTTCTCTTCGCCCTCTCTTAATGAGCCGACTCTATAATATGCGTCTCTCTCTCCAGATGAGTGACAGAGGAGGTGGCGTTCCTTTCAGGAAGACAGAGCGCTTGTTCAGCTACCTGTACTCCACAGCGCCCAGGCCTTCCATAGGAGACAAACACAGAGCCCCACTGGTAAACAAATCACACACGAGTCACACCGTTCAAACCCAATGTTAATATGTGAGAAGAGCTAATGTGTGTTTTTGTGTGTGTGTGTGTGGGTAGGCTGGTTTTGGCTATGGTTTGCCCATCTCTCGGCTCTACGCTCGCTACTTCCAGGGAGACTTACAGCTCTACTCTATGGAGGGTCATGGCACTAACACTATCATTCACTTGAAGGTAATATATGCAGCTACACACACGTTTGCACCAACATATTGCCTGATATATGAAAGATGGACTGATTTGCTCTGGGCCCCATTCTCTGCATATGGCTCAACTAATCCTAATATGTCAGATAAAGACACTTATTGTCTTAGCCAGCTAACTTCAAATGTAACTGGAGGATTAATATATTACTTATCAGTCAAGTCACCTAAATTCAAATGTAAAATTTGAAATTGGATCGATTGACTATTTCCCTTTTTGTGTAAAGAGATATGAGAGTAATAATTCACTCAATTCAAACTGGAGCTTGTTACCTTAACTTCAAGGCCTCTGCTGGTTTCCTGGCAACAATCTGGCAGTGATGTTAAGAGTTCCGAAAGTCCTTGATACCGACAATAAATGTTGCCTTTATACTAATATTAGTTTAGTTAACAGACTCAAACTGTTTCCCTCCTTTATGCTTAGCTGAGCTAACCAG
The DNA here is from genome assembly GCF_947347685.1 of Pleuronectes platessa. Classification (NCBI taxonomy): domain Eukaryota; kingdom Metazoa; phylum Chordata; class Actinopteri; order Pleuronectiformes; family Pleuronectidae; genus Pleuronectes; species Pleuronectes platessa. The sequence goes on from NC_070641.1 coordinate 5,478,838, forward strand.
CTCCAGAATACACATTTATTGTGGTATCAATCTTCTCTTATTCTTGACAAGAAAATTGGGACTATACAATTAAGAAATCCTTTGTATTTCGATGAAGTTGTACTTGTCATTTTTATTAAATTAAATGGCAAAATTCTCCATTGGAGTTAGGTACAATGGAAAAAAGATATTATTATTTCAAATTACCCCTGTTGCTAAAAGCACCACAAACTAAATTTAATTTTTTTATTTTGTCTTGTTGTATAGTTCTATTAAGAACTTCCTCTGAGATCTAGATTTATTAGCTGGGCCTTTAAATCTCGAATGTCTAAGCTTTTCTGTCATATAGTCAACCTCACCATGGTTTGCAGCATATAGAGCAATGGTCCAAGGTCTAGTTCAGACAAAGGCATAGTAAAAACTAATGGCAAATGAACACTGCACTGAAGTCTTTTCCCTGTGTCTGTGTGCAGGCACTTTCTACAGACTCTGTGGAGAGACTGCCAGTTTATAACAAGACTGCGCTGCGTCACTACAAGCTGACTTTGGAGGCGGACGATTGGTGCAGTCCCTCAAAGGAGCCGTTGGACATGGCTGTCTACCGCGCCACCAAGTGATCCAGACGTGATGCCATGTGACTTTTGGCACAAACATTTACAAGGCGACCATTAAATGTCCTTCAAAGGCAGGGCATTGTGGGACCAGAACTATAAGCCCGGCAGTGGACGGGGGCAGAAGTGATCAAGTGTGGCCAGGCAGAGAGAGAGAGAAAAGGCCGAGCATTGCATGTCCAGATCATCCAGGAATTTTCTTGATTAGAGCGAGCACCTTCTTCCCATATCTTCCCCTCTTTTCTTTGCATGTGTGCTGTAGATAAAAGAAGAGACAGGGCTGATACTGTGACTCAAGATAGTGGACTGAGAGAGAGAGAAAGAGAGAGAGATGTTGAGCTAAGATATACAGTGGTCATTTTCTGGCAATTAATAGGATTGTGATTTAAAGGTTCAGAGTGTAGGATTGAGGGACATCTAGTGGTGAAGTTGCATGTCAAAGCATGAAGGAGAACCTAATGTAGCCATCAGTCTAGGCTACTGTGAAAAACATCCATAGAGAGGACCTGTTCCTGATATAAATTTAGAGTATTTAAATATGAAGGGCCCATTCTAAGGTAAAGGAAGTTAGTTAGTTAGATAGTTTCCATTTTATCTGAAGTCAGGGGTGTGCCGGGAGAAAGTTGACCCCACGTTAGCCAAATTTGGCCACACCTGACTAAATTCACCATGCGCCGTTGTCTTAATGACGAGGAGAGTCAGTGGTTACTGACTATAACAACGCTAAACCTTTTTTACTTTTTGGAAGCTGAATTTTTTTCATTCTTTCAAATCTTGTTTACGAACAGGTTTAAAATGATTCATCGATCAGGCCTAAATATTGGAGATAAATGGTTTCATTTTAAAAACCATTTTAAACATTGGTAAGCATTCCAACTCTTTGCAATGTCTGAAGCCGTTGCATCAGTTCTAGCATACAAACTGTTAATATACTTTCAGGATCAGTTTTCTTTGAGCCCACATGATAACAAATCTGATGGAATGGGTCCGACGAGGGCTTCTCAGAAGAAGTTTGAAGAACCTTGCTAAATCTAGGACAGATAACAGTACACATGTATTTCAGCTTTAAATCAATGCACCACTTACCTCAGAAGAAAAAAGGCATTTCACATAAATGTTATTGTGTCTTGCTGTTCTTTTTAAATAAAGATGTTTTCAGTCTTTCAGTTTAAAGACGCCCTAGGATGTTTCCCTCCGCTTGTGCACTTTAACTAAAAAGTCGTTTTTGCTATGAGAAAACAAAATACCTTCTTACGTTGTGTGACTGGTTAGTTTTCCAGGGAATCAGTCAGACAGGACACTTGGCTGATTTTAAATAAGTTTATCTTGAACAAATCATCTATGTAAACCCTCTCTGGAATTCCTGCATTGTTGTTGTTGTTGTTGTTGTTGTTGTTGTTGTTGTTGTTGTTGTCGTCGTCGTTGTTGTTCAATTGTCCAGATACTGATAGTACACGAGAATCAAAGATCATTTAGTTCGAGATAAGCAAGTACGTGTATCACTGTCAGAGAGTTGTATAAGCATGTCTTCTATTGACAGTTGTGGTTATCCATTAAGTATCAGAACTGTGTGGAAAGTGTTCGCCTCAATCACTGAGTTGCAGATGACCTGTAACAAATCCAAACTGAAATGTGTTTTTCAACTCTGTGCTGTATATTGTGTCACAGATACAGATTGTGTGTGTCTCAGACACTATTATTGTGTCTTTTTTCAAGTGCCTGTATTCTCTTGTAAATTTGAAGTTAACTGTTCATATTGGACTTCTATTTTTCTAAAGAAAATATAAATAATTCTGAAATGAATCAAACTTTTGTCTTGTATTTCAATAAATATTGGGGGAGGACTGTGTGTATTCCAGGGTTTGAAGCTGTGTGTCTCACAGAACAGGAATTTTAAAGCAAGTTGCACTAAACCAGAACAAACAATGAACTACAAAACAAAGAGTGGGAAGATGTGTGTGTATGTCTGTGTTTGTGCGTGTGCGTGTGTGCGTGTGCGCGTGTGCGTGCGTGCGTGTGTGCGTGAGTGTGTATAGATGACCTGGAATAACTCTGAACAGTATCAGGGCCAGCACAGGGACTTTGGCCACCATGCAGGGTGTGTTTACTGGCACCTCAGTTACCACGCAGCGATATGTGTGTGCGTATTACAACTATTGACGTCCTATTCATAAAGTATTGATTGGACTGATGATGTGACGGTTTGTAGATATGGTCCAGCATCAAAGCAAAAAAGATTGCAGGGTTGGATTAAATTACAGCAGGTCAACATCTACAATAATAATAAATTGAGGGTACTATTCTCCATTTGAATGGAGAATAGTACCTCAGGTGTCACTGGGTTCTGATATAAAAAAGTATGACATCTTTCAGTTTTGATAATTTGTAATCAATGGTAACAAGTGCTTTGAACTGATTCCTCTCTGGGTGGCACTTCTCACATGGCCAGAGCGGCTGCCGTTGCCATACCAGATGAGGATTGTGAATCTTGCCCATTATGTCCCCTATGCCAAACTTAAAGACAAAGCATGATTTCTAACCAAAACTCAATTGAAATGAAATTAATCGGAGGGGTGACGCACACCCTGCATGTACACTGTTCCCCTTACAAGGCGATTCCGACTTTTTAATATTATATTAATACTGTTTCTTATTGATGTCAAATATCGTTATGAAATGCCAGTGGGTTTAATTGATCATGGATTATTTTTCCAAGCTTTAATTAATCTCTGTTGCCCTCATTTGCAGAGAAACCTTGAAAAATGTTTTTTTTGATGTATTCATTACATTGTGACTCTTCATGATGCCACTTATCATACGATATCTCATAGAAATATTCTGATCAATACAAACACCAGAGTGTCCCCAGCCCAGTTATTTACAGACACATCTTGCAGACATATTTATGTTGACCTTGACCTTTGACAGGGGTGAAAACACTACTCCTAACATTTAAAATGGCAGACTTAAGATAAACACATATCATACATTCTCTGGGTGAACTTCATGTTTATGTTATGCAGTGTTTATGATTGCAGAGCAAAATAATGGTTTTATTCAATTTCCCTAAGGTGCTCTACCCACATACAAATTATTAGGCAATAACACAATTATTATGAATCCAGTTTATGATGTGTCCAACAAAAAGGTTAAAAAGTTTGGCCTGGATCTCGACCGTGAATCAAATTCAACCCTCATGACCTCAGTCTGACATTAAGTATTGACTGTACACAAACACACAAATGTACCCAGTATATTTGACCAAGCCAGGTTCATGGCAGAAGGCCGGAGGACTAGCTTGAACCAGTTATGTTGTGGGATGAGCCAGAACCTGTCCCTGTTGCAGTGGAAAGCTAGGCTCTTCTGTCTGTACGTGATATCTGACACGTCCATGATGTCTTACACAAACAAAACAAAGCAAACCCCTTTTACAATTGAGTTCAACACTATCATGCTTTTGGAGGTTCTGGAGGCCATGCATTCCCTTTGGCGTACATTGTTTATATTATTACTTACAAATGTTATTAGAATTACTCAAAATCACGAGTTAGAAGTCAGATGATGAAGGATTACACTGAAAACCCAGAATGGCAGTAGGAGAGCAGATACCTCTGTTCAGGCCAATCAGTCTCTTTTTTTAAATCACATTTAAATTCACTAGATTGATTTAGTTTTGTTTTGGCACCAAATTTAACACACTGATAAATACCAGCCCCCTAAAAGTGCCTGCTTTTTATTAAGTTCCATGAATTTTTCTCTGAGAAAGCAACAAAAATGTTGTAAAACTTCTTTCTAGATTTTTAAAATCCTAATTGTGTCGTTGATCTGTAAACTTAATTATGGCTCCTCTTTGAAATACATCAAGGCTCGTTTTACAATCACATTTATTACCAACTTTACAAACAAATTCTACATGTATGGGTCTGAGTGTCCCAGCTTTGCATTCTCAAGCCGTTTTTTGTCCTGACAGAGACACTCCAGCCAAAATTTAGGGGGTGAACTAACAAATGAAGTTCTTGCGTGCAGTTACAACCTCTGGCCAGTAAGAAGCGCTGCAGCCCCCTCAGCACACCCACTTTCAGCATCCTTGGATTTTATGGTTAGAGTAGTGGTGCTGTAGAAATGTAAAATAATATTTTTAATTGCCCTCCTGCTTCCTTTGGTGCTATATCTACGTTTGAATTTCTAGGTTTGTGTTATATTGTGAACTACCTGTACTGACCATCAAGTCAGATAAAAAGCCCTTCTAAAATAATTTTCCCGAGCGTCTCACGTCTCACGAGAGGCTAAAGTGATTTTAATATTCATGTTTTCTGCTCCAGTGCATTTCTTGACCTGCCCACCACATGCAAAACCTATTTAACTATGTTCCAGTCAGGGAGAATAAACTCTGTTTATTTTTTTGATTTTTATTCTGTTTCAAACTATTCCTGTTCTCATTGGGAAATCATTTCTATGACTCTTGATTAAAACTACTTCAACTTTTATGGAACAGATTATTTAATGCTGTCCCAAACATGAAAGGAAGAATATGACTATACCATGGTCTGAATCCGTCTTGGTTTGATCTGGTGACTGTGCACATGATCCAATCTGAGTACAGATGGTCCAGACATCTGAATACATACTAGACAAGACAAGACTCTATTGTAAGACACATTTTTTTTTAAAGATGTAGTCAATCCTTTTGGCTCGATAGTTAGGCTACTCCTCTGTTTCTGTGCTGCAACAAGATTGAAAACACTAGGTTTCCACAAATTTGAGCACTTCCATATTAAATTCAGTTTACTGCTATGTGAAATATAAGCTTTCCTCCAAACAGAAACCGATTTTAGATTTGATTGGAAACAAGTCAATGTCAGGTGTTCATTCGGCCTCAATGGCCTTAAACAGTGCTGCACTCAGTTATACTTGCTGGGATTTATTCTAACGCTTTACAGGATTGGTGTAAAGCATATTCTCCCACCAAATGTTTAAGCTTCTTTTTAAACTTCCTAGACTTTTCAGGCAGTAGACAGAGTCAGATTCCTGGACTTCTGTATTTGGTATTTCTAACAACAATATACCTGGAGCCATAAACATGACTATAGCTTTCCAACACAACTTGCACATACTGTGGCTAACTTAACAGAACTAGAGAAGCCCACAGTCGCCCTCTGCATGAGGTCAGTGTGCATCATGGTTCTTAAGGCACAAATGTATCTATTATGCAAAGGTTGGAACTCTGTGAATCTGTACTAAAGGTAACATAACACATTTGCATCATTTGTGAACAGGATTGGCAATTCATTCTAAATAAAAGTCCAAAAAGCAAGACAAATGAAAATGAGTCTCATTAACTCCTGATGATAAAACTGAAGAAAAAAAACACACAGATGGTAGAAAGGGGAGAAACATGCAGTTATGTAATGATTTCCAGGTTGGTCTGTTGTCAGTGGTGTAATTATAGATTGAGCAGTGACCCCATGTGGTGGGATTTACAAATTAAAGCATGTTTGCATGGTTGCATGTTTATTGTTCTCTGTGGGGCAATCGGTCAGCGCGTTCAGCTGTTAACTGAAAGGATGGTGGTTCGAGTCTATCCAGGGACGCATGTGCTTTAATTAAATAGGTAGTTTGATCTTTGGGGGCTGTGGCTAAGGTGTAGAGGGGTTACCAGAGGGTCAGCGGTTCGACTCTCAGTCTTCCCCATCTGCATGCTGAAGTGTTCTCTGGCAAGTTACTGAACCCCTAAACAGCCCTTCATAGATGATGAATGCACTAATTGTCAGTCACTTTGCATAAAAGTGTCTGACATGTCATTGTTTCTTTTTAGAACTAATCTATCTTGGTCACCTGAAGATAACAGCAAGATTTATCAAAGCTATTCTGGAGCTAATCAAAGGCCAGTATGCTGCTCACATAGTGTGGTTACACACATTTAGAGTGGACTAGTTGGTCCTTTGGTATTCAGCTGTTAAACTAAACACATTTTCCAAATCAACAGAATCTGGATTCTTTTATTAATGTCCTAAAACATGTCGGGATGTTTGTTCTAATGACAAAAACGGATGGCTTGCAGTCATCTTGGAGAACCAGGGTCCCTCAGGGTCTGCGGCCCTGGAGCAGTTTCCTAATTTACCATCTCAGTACCGTGGCCGTGTGTGACGCCCCCCTCCACTCGTTTAAGTGAGCGAGCTCTGGGTTGGAAAGACCTGGCCATTAACTGCTTTTCTAACTCTCTCTTCAGCTGACATCCATCCTGCGTCAACCACTCGTACATTTTGCACCATGTCCACCACTCTACAACACGTAGCCCACACTTACATGTCCTGCTTTCTCTGCTGCTGGTGTTTTCTGATCCACTCAGTTAATAACACTAAGTACATGATGCTCATGAGGTGTCACCTTCCTGGAGTCAGTTTTTGACAGTTGAAATATTCTAATGGTGTTTGTGTCCATCAGAGGGGGTTCTAGCAGGGATCTCTGATAAGAATGTGTGTATGAAAAGGAAATTTACAGGCAGCTCAAAAAAAAGGAAAAAAAAAGAAACATAAAAACAAGCACAGGACACAAATGTAAAATTTTGGCATAAGCTTTTAATGTTTTTATTACGTTTTTGAGGTTTTCTCATTAAATTTTATTTTAGCTTTTCCCAGTAGTTTTGTTTGTTTGTATGTGTTTTTTTATTTTTATTTTTTTTAATTATAACTCATCTGGTTTTATTTATTCTATTAGTAAAGGAGGAGAGTTGCTCAGGTAAATCAGCATTCACAGTCAAACCTTCATACATTTTAACAACAGATCAGATTTTTTAATAAGTCTCTATTTCACAAATGCTGTTGAATTATTACAGTTTCACCTTTTTTCTTCTTTTACATTTTTCAAAAATAGAAAAGGTAAATAATAAACATTCCATTGAAATATATTTTATACAGGTCTTTATACTCTTCATTTTTTTTTATTTTTCTCTCTCCAGTGTAGTGACAGTAAAATTATCCAGCATCAGTTTGTATAGCATAATCCCCATTTATTAATGGAGGGAAGCCTCTTGTCCATCTGCCTGTCATCCTTCTGGTGTTCTCTGCCTCTTTCCATTGGACATACACCAACAGGTTAATCCTGTTGTGGGACCATCCACAGATCAACCAACGAATATGTCAATAGTGATATGAACCCCAGAGTGTCAAAATTCAACTTAGTAAATAGCTGCATCTGGACTTTTGGCATGGTGTGTTTTTGGAATACATGAAAATCCGCAGCATTGGGTACATGAGGAAGAGAAGACACAGCAAAACGAACAGGCCTGAACAGACAGGCAGAGAGGCAGGCAATGAGTCGGCAGCTTGCCAAACAGTGAAGCAGAGTTCTCCTTGGTGTCAGCATCCATGTTTCAGTGAAGTTGTGACAGCAGTGCCAAAAGCAGAGATACCCTAGAATATATCTGTTGGAAATGTAAGGAGACTGTTACATGGGAAGAATCACTCTGCTTGAAGAATCACTCTGCTTGAAATTCCAAACAGGCATCGAAGCCTCAACTTTTGTGTTGGTGAGCTTCTGGAGAGCCAGGGATTGGACTCATGAAACTGAGCCTGTTTTGCCGTCAGAGAGTGATCACGTCTGTAGCCAACCAGGGAAAAATGAACATGCCTATGCTACAGCATGAAAATAATTCCAATAAATAAAAAAAATTGAATTAAAGGGGCGAAACGTGTGTGTCCCACAATGTGTCTTCTAACCTGTCAGAGAAAAGAAGGAGGGAAGGCAAGCACCTTTGTATTTTTTTGTTCTTCCATTGAGGAGAGGAGAGGCTTCCCTCCACATGGCCATTCGCAATTGAAGTTAAAGTCATTTTAAAGTTTCCCACACATGCATTCAGAGTTCATCTTGAAAAAATAGGATAGAAAAACACAAGAACAAGGGATGCAAAAAAAGCTTCTTCCTCAAAGTAAGTGGAGGAGGAGATGGAAAAGAGAGAGAGAGAGAGAGAGAGAGAGAGAGAGAGAAAGAGAGAGAGAGAGGATGGGATGGAGGGGGAATGCAGACTGGAGTTTTAGAGCCCAATTTTCAAACCAATAAAAAACATTACCGAGACGGCGCATGACAGAAGTCACCTTGACAAAGAGAACTGCTGCTCTCCATAGGTTGAGACTTTTGACCACACCCAAATCGGTGATGTCACACCTCGTATTTAACTGTTTTGGGAAAAGCAGCAACTGTGACATCACTGAGTGGTGTGAGTGTGACTTAACCCAGTGAGAACTGCCCGGCAACCATGTCTGACCACGTGCCGTTTGTGTAGACCTTACAAACTCCACTCAGCGATACAGAATGGCGGGGGTCGTTGATAATTGAGGGTTGGGGTGGTGGGGTTGACGTGATAGTGGGCGGAGCCGTTCATCTGCATATTTTCCTGATATGTTTGCTCGTCAGTTGGGTTTCAAGTAAAGTTGCACTATTGGTTAGTTCAGGTCTCCTTTTTATTCACAAGGGGGCGGGGGGGGGGGGGCTTAGCTTGGACTGTACAACATGCTTCCTCGCTTACAGTGTAATTTATACAGACAAACACACACACACAGTCCCTTACACACCCTTACACACGTGTAACCAAAACCAGAGACCCTAAAAAAGATCTTATTTCATTATTGCTCTATCCCAGCTACGCTGCAGTGGAATAATCAAGATTTCTATGTTTTTCTACAACTGTGCAACAATAACTTCTTCTTCTCCTACTGTCCGACATGTCTCTATTACATCTTAATCAAGCTGGTTTATGGAGCAACTTAACTTATGAAATTCATGGGGAGCTGTTGTGGAGGTTGGATTCCACCATGATGAATGACTGTAGCCACTGGCCATGAACTCGACCTTTGCTCTGACATCTTAGTGTTCCCAAACTGAGGATGTTACTAAATGCATTCCACAGGACACGAGGGGATTGAAGCCGTTCGATGTCAATAATCAGGTTCAGTAATTTTTTTTACCTGGGTGCTTTTATGTTTTGAAGCAATACGAATAACAAACACCATCAAGTTGACGTATGGTTATTGCAGGATCAGGCATTTTTGTAACTTGGCATGTGCTAGCAGCTATGAGACAGGTTATCTGAATATGCTACTACAATTCAAATCACTTTGAAATAAAAAAAGAATAAACAGTTTCACACAAGTCTCCCAACATTATGAATGACCAATTATCTACTACTGTAATTCAGCGGAGCTTTGTAACCATTTTGGTAATATTGATGATATGACCCGTTAGATCATATTGTCCCTGCTATAATAAATAAATAGACTTTTGTTGGTACCCCTCTGTATGCACTGACTCTGCAGTGACCGATGTATATCCAGGTTAAGTTTAACATAAAGCCCAACTGACACAGAACAAAGTTTTTTCAACAGTGACATTAAGCCTGTAGCTCAACTGGTGCATGCTCTTTATGTTAACTGCATGCTTGTATACAAAAGCATTTACAGATGCAATTTTAGAGTATTCATGATCATAATTCATCACACTTGCTTGAGTTAAGAAATATAAACTTCATATGCAAAATAAAAGTTATGTTCACCTTGACATTAGTACAGTTCATTACTATTTTTGACATTTGAAAAGAAAAATGACAAAAACTAAAATAAATAGAATACCTGATGCAGTATGGAAGGGCATCTGGACACAGTTTTGGCCAAAAGGTAAAAAAAGATCTACTTCCAGGTTAAAAGCAGCATTTTCACAAAAATGCTGCTTTTTGAAACACTGATTTGAAGCTGACATTTTTTTTCTAATTACACACTGCAGCATCTTAACACTCTTGATGCTCTACCTCTCAGATTTTTGATTCAGTGTATTCCTGAGATGGGCCCTGTTTTCTGTTTGAGCTTTTGGCTCTTTATGATTCCCCCAGCACGATACAGAATATTTGAAACAAATCACAGTAAAAAATAAATAAAGGGAAAACAAAGAAGACATAAGATTTCTTTTTTGTGACAATACAGTAATTTAGAACAGAATACCATTAGCAAATAGAAACCGTGTTTGTCCCTGCAATGTGCAAAGTGAATTGAACATGTGCTGAGGGAGGATCTATTCTTTCTTTTAGCCATTGTTATCTTAAGTTTCATTAAGTGTACTACATGGCCATATACACAATAAATGAATGAATGAATACTTAAGGGACTGAGACTTGGAAGCACGAAGAAAAAGTGAGCTTGTCTCGCTCTCTATTTACAGAGGTGCTTTCTGGTGAGCTACCACACTTAAGCTAAATCCAAATTTGCAAAAGTGCATCAAGCCATTGTCTATTACCTCCGTTGCTACACTTGCAAACCAAACGGGATTGCACTCAAAAAGTCTGTCAGTGCCTCACACTGTCCAAACCTGCAATTCATCAAGTGCACAGCTGACCTCAAGGGTATTTTCTGAATTTGTAGAGTGCTCAATAATTATGCAAAGACAAATCAAAGTGAAAGTTTGAAGCAGCATGATGTGACGGGTTCAAGAATTTGTATCAATAGAAAGGATTTAGGTCTTAAATTATATCTTCGTAGCTTAACGGTGTGACAAATTGTTGAAAATGTCAAAGCTCATAGGGCCACATTTTTGGGGTTGGAGTTCACCCATCTGGAGAGTCGACATTTGGACTTAGACATTTTGAGCAAGTAAGTCTGTCTATCTATCACTGTGGGAGAACAGATCTGGCTGCATGGTAACATTTTGCCAGTAGCAACTCCATTAGCTTTAATAGCCCTTTTTGGAAAAGTGTGCAATGCAGAAAAGCACAGCTGAGACACCCAGAATGAAACAGACATAACACGATTATGCAGATGTGGCTTTTTCTTTTCTCTGTGGTTATGCTTTGTTCCCTTCGTAGTTATTTTTTGTTTTAATTCTTGTTTTTGTCATTTTGAGCCTCTGTAATCGTTTAATTCTCCCACAAGAAGGGTTCACATCCATTTCAAGCACTGGCCTCACTCCCCCTGGTGCCTCTGCCCAGCAGGCCTGTACACTCATCCATCCATGCGTTCGCAGTTTCCAACTATTTTGCCAAGGTCATGGGCCCACATGGTCTCACAAACCAATTAACAATGAATAGAGAACAATTAAAATACGATTAAAATACACATGAGAAAACGTTTCAAACACAGTGAGGTGTATAAAGAAGACATGAGAGGATCAGAAATGAGAAGAACCAGCACATTCCAAATCCAGGTATTCAAACAGTTTTTGGTAATAACTCATCTGTCCAGTAATAGTCAGCTTTCACTGACAATTTTAAAGGCATTTCCACCTGTCTGCTTTTTTAACTCTAGTTTATTAAAATCTGTGCACAGATGTGAGTGAAAATGGTTTTCCCACAGCCAAGCAGAGCTTTCTTCCCTCTGCAGTTCCTATAACCGTAGGGGTACTTGGCCAACCCTGTTTAAAAACATAGAACCAAGATGGCTGCCTCTCACCGGGAGAACCACCACAAGGAGCTACTGTCCACCATTAATGCCGGTCTGACTGACACTGCACAACTGTCCTCTTCTGTTGTCTCACCATGGGAGATGCTACTCTGTTCCTGTGTTATATGAGCCAATGACTGACCCAACCTAATAGCTGCACAGTTACTTCATGTTTTAAGTAGTTATACCATTTTTTTGTGTGTTCACAAGTTAGGCTGCAAAAATATCAGTTTTCGTGCTACCATGACTATACATGTGCTGAGTTTGTTATGTAGAAAAAAGAAGGTTGATTAGTTTGGTGTTATGCTACTCGGCCAGGCCTTCAGTTACGGCAACCATTAGCAGCAGTTTGCAGGACACTAATACATCCAGTAACATCAGCCAACGAGCTTGTAAAAGCTGCTTTCAGACAAGCTCTATCCCAGAAAGTCTGGACCCAATTGTGCAGACATTCTCCAGAGTTCATGTCAACAAATGTTTTCATATTGTGATGCTCTGATTCGAAAGCCTTGCTCAGTAAATAAATACTCTTTCAATGAAGCTACACTTTTACGCAACAAAGGAAGATGGTGAAGAAAGCGACTGTTTTCCTGAGCCATTTAAAAAAGAAAAGCATGAAAACTAACCAACAGCTGCTGTGGCTACATTACAGCTAACTCAAATAGGGTTAATTAATTATCACTCCTCTTCACCACATAAATTACAAGATGAAATCTGACAGGGACTGTTAGTCATTATGGGATTCTTTGGCAAAGCTACACTGAAAAAGCTAGTTGACCAAACATTTGCAGATGACATCATACTGTTTCTGTCTGAGTCTCCTGAACCATATACAGAGTAATGTCAGGGACATACCTATATTGAGCTGTGGCTCAGGAGGCAAGCGAATAGAGAAGCGCTATACGAACGTATTACTTTACATTAAGCTATAATATAAGGAGTCTTCGTTCAGGGTTGTGGTTTTCAACATTGCTTGTGATATTTTCTGACTAAACTGGACTGTTTTTAAGCATAACAAACAACAAATTCGGGATTTTGTGTTAAATACACTTGAAACAAGAACATTATTTTTGGGGTATAACATTTAATGTTAACCGAAAAGGTAAATGAAGAAATAAAATCTCAGGATTATTCAGTAGGTGAGGTTGAGCTTGGTGAATTTTGACTTTGGTATTTGTGAAAATTTGGCTTTGGCCTTCCTTTATTTTTCAAGAGTACAAGCAGTATGAATTCAATTTAGTTCAAACTCCTCCCATACAACATGAAATAATGTTAGTCTGAACCTTGACTGTGACTCTTGAAAATGCTAATAAAATGCTTTTATTAAACATGTTGTATAGAGGTGTTGATTCAACTGTGCGATCGTTTTGGATGATGTAGTTTGTGATGCTGTAGAACTGTATTATACACAGAAGAGCCTCTGTCATTAAATCCATCTTCACTGATGAAAATGGGATGGTTAAAATAATTGAAACATATCAGTTCAGTTATCACTTCAACAGCATCACAAACTGCAGCCTCCAAAATGACTGTAAAGTTCAATCAACACGCTAAAAACACTTTATAACAATATAACCCTCATGAAGGAAGATTTATTACAGGACTGTTGTATTAGAATATTAACTTTAGATAGTGTACCTAATAAACTGACAGCTGAGTATTAATTTAAAATAGTGGCGTGACAACCCTGGATGATGAGACAGCCATCTTGTGTCTTTTCACCTGAGGAAGTAAAAAGGCCTGCCTGGATGTGGGGGTGCAAAAAATTGTTTAGTACCTTTTCCTGTCATATTCTGGACCCCAGACTTCCGAAGACCTGTTTAACCTTGAAGATGTGGCGATGCCTTGGATGTCAGGGTCAAGCAACAAGTTCCAGGGGAAAGGGACAAGGGACATTTTCAGTTCAAATTCACGTGATCAGTGACACCTCGGAGGGCACAGCAAAGTTCAGTTCAACATCAGTGTGATAGTCCTGGGTCCAGATGGTGGCACAGAAACACGCATGCAGCTGCCATTTGAGAGAGTCACATATAGCAGTTCTGGTAAAAGGCTACAAGAAGAAGAGGAAGAAAGAGAAGAGGAAGAGGAGGAGGAAGAAGAGGCTGGGTCACAGTCAAGTGAGAGGTTGAAGAAATAGCAGTAGTAGACGAACTTGTAGTAGCATAATAAACACTTGCAGAAGTTGGGAGGAGTCTTCTTGGATTTTTGGGAGCTGGGTTGGGAGTCCCCTAATATTTCTCAAGGAAATCAGAACAGGGGTGATGTTGCAACTTCCTCTTTCCCCCTTAATTGTACATGTTTTATCATTAAAAAATAAGGGAACATCTTTTTTAAACATTATCCTAGAATTCTTTTTACTCTTTTGCATATAACATAACTCTGTTAAATTTTCACATTTAAATGATCAATTTCTAGCCCTGTTAATCTTCGGGGGGAGGGGGAGGGGGGGCGGAATGGCTTGCAGAGGTCATGCAGAATATTCATGCTGGTAAACAATGACATAAAAATGCATTTCTAATTTGCAATCGTCACCATATTTTTTTTTTTTTTTTTGGTCCATAGAATAGTTTCTCAAAGATGTTCTCCCGCTGCTGCTGAATATCTGCTTTTCTTTAAAAGCCTGTATCTCCTCGCCCCATTCCCAGAGGTATTGAGTGTATGGTCTGCAGAATCTCCTCCCCCACTCCCTGTTTCTCTCAGAGGAGGAGGCAGCTCCTCCTCATCCATCATGCCGTCAGAGAGAGCGGTTTGCTGCAGGAGATGCTGTTTTGCCCACATTTTAGCATCCAGTTTTGGGGTTTAATAGTAATTCATGGTGATGATAACGATAATGACGTTGCATTGGCATTGCTAGGTGGGGGGGAAAAAAGAAATCGACAGTCTCTCTCCCATTTTTTCTCATGGACTCCTGCTCCACTTATATAATCCATCCATTGTGTCTTTGACTGTCTTTCTTCTGGTTTTAATTGGTTTCATTCATGCCATGCAGATTTGCTAAAGAAGGGCAGCAGCAGCAGCGATGCAGCGATGCAGGAGGAGGAGGTCAAGATACCTTAAAGTCTTGAGAGGGAAAGAGAGAGTGAGAAAGAGGCTCAATCATATCACATCTTCATTTCCATTGACACCTGCTTCTCTAAAAGTAGATGTTATGGCCAGTTTCATGTCTTTGAGGGCTTCTGTTCACCCCAATAGTTTGTCCATCCACGTGTCTGTCTTTGGGTTAAATTCCATCTCAAGGTGGACTAAAAGTGATTCCTCGAGGGTCTACGGAGATCCCAGTGTTCGTGTTTGAGTCCGAAGCTGCCAACAGTCTCTCAGATGATTCAGATGCTGTCAAATAGATAGGATTCACGTCAAATATACATATGATATGGCTGATGTTTTCTGATATGTATGAGCAGATTCCCACCGGCTGGTTGAGGTCCTGTGGTTCAGCAGAGATTAGCAGGGCAGCCCGACCTCTGCAGCCGAGCGGCAACACTGGATCAGACTCTGCTGGAGCCGTTCGACATCATGATGGACCGCCCCTCACCTTGCATAGTGCTTTGAGCGCCAAAATTAAGGAGCATTCGCTGGAAATCAATAGCTGTGCATGCAGCTTCTGGAAATAAAGGGGAGTCATTCAAAGGAATAACACAACTGGGAAATGGAGGGTGTCCTTGTCACATGGTTTCCAAATCCTCTTGCTGCTGAGCTGGGAGCATCCAGACCGTGGTGCGCCATGATTACCAGTCACTTCCATGTTAAAATGTCTCCAGGTTTGCATATGAATGTGTCACACAGATGAAAAAAAATTCAGTCAGCGACTAGGATGATTTCAACCTCTCGTGTTCTTTTTTTTTTTTTCTCTTTCTCTCTGTCTCTCTCCCATTTTCAACAGTGAGTTCCATCAGGGAAGATGGAGGAGCAGTGGCATAAAACTCAATGTTTTCCTCTTCTCATGTGGAGGGGAGGAGGGAGTGTTAGAAACTCAGCACTGAAAGGAAAAAGAAAAAGAGAATTTTATTGAGGATTTAAAGTGGACAAGCCACGATCAGGACTTGTTCACTTCAGATTGATCGTGCCCTGATGAAGGGCGATCGAGAAGTTTTCAAGTCATGAACAGTTCATCACTTCCTTCAGGTGCTCACACTACGTATGAGCTGATAAAGACTGTAGGTATTTCAGATGCAGCATTAGGTTACAGTTTGTTTTAACTACAAGCCAATGTGTTATTTTCTTTCAGACTTGATGTGAACTCAAGCAGCAGAACTGCTGTACATTCATACTGTCTTTTAGCGCAGCGATGCTGGTGGATAAAATAATTTCATCTTTGCTTTCAAAAGAATGTCAGCACAAAGCAGGGTTTACTCAGTGGAAGTTGACTCATGAATAAAATAAAACAGGTAGCATTTTACAAACTAGTTCATACTCATACATCATTAGTAAGCAATTTCACTCAGTAGCCTAATTGTGGTGTAGCAACTGAAACAACTGACACAAATAAAGTCAGGGTTAAGAGTTAAAAAGGGAAGATGGTGGACACTACAATAATAATAATAATAAGAAATAATAATAATAATAATAATAATTATAATAAGCGTCTACGTTATCATTTCCAAACGTCTCACTGTCTGCCCGTCTAAAACTATACGAGTAGTGTGGACACCAGGCCTACCAGTAGCAGAGTTGACCTGTTTTCAAATGAAAATAGTGTGGGTGTAGCCAAAGCTTTTACCCTAATAGTTAGTACTAATGATGACTAATGCTGCAACCAGATTTTAAGTTAGCAAATACTTATCGAGGAAGAAATGACTCAATTCTGGAGTTGGATTAACTGAACCAAAAAAAACCATAATGCCCCCAATTATGTTTTTTGACACAATAAGCTGAAAATAAAGTGTGACAATTATTTTACCCACCAGCATAAGAATTTACTTTTATTTCCTCTGCTGAAATAGCATTGGTCTCTTTCTGAGGTGGATCACGGGGCCACATTAAACACAGGGGCCTGTTTCCCAAAAGCATCAAGATGGGGTCAGATTATGTTTGTTTTGTATCTTGGATTATGGTTTTTTTATGCAGTAGAAGGTTACTTTTTGTGAAGTTTGACAGAACAACATAAACTTCTTCACTTTGTTTTTTGTGACCCAAACTTTTCCGGATCCTTTATGCGCTGGTTTGTCTATTACTATGACAATGGCCCATTTAAACCCAAAGATGCTGTTGGCAAACAGGCTGTGAGATTCCTTGGATATACGGTAAATGAGATGTGTCGCATTAGCCATTATAGAAAGCCTTCTTTCTTTAATAATTCAAAGTCATATGAGGCTGGAGATATTAAAAGACTTTCACAATGGCAGACTGAGTGTTACAGATCTGATTGGTAGTTTCCAGTGTAGTGGAAACTGCAGCAACAACATACTGTACACCAAGGCAAGGGAATGGTAAACCAACTACACCACTAAAAAAAAGAAAAAGACATCACTAAAAGGCTCGCCCAGCTCAATCGACATGCAAACACACCAAGAAGACACAGAGCCTGAATGTGACACACACTAACTAATTTCTCTCTGTCGACACAATCACACACTCACAGACAGCAGAAGTCCTCGGGGGGCTGCTCAGTCCTCTGATATGATGAATGGTTTTGAATGGTTTTGGATGGTAATTGAAAAGCTGATGAGACCAAGAGACATCGAGGTCAACGGCAGGGAAATCAAAGAGATGTCGGAGGTCAAAGTTCAAACCAGAGGACTGCAGCCAACCAGAACTGGGCTCAAATCCAGACCAAGAGCTGAGACCTAAACATCTCAGTTGGTGTGTCCTGCTAATGTACAGACCAGACCTTGGCCAAATAACAACCATTTTTAGCTCTTTGTTTCATCCCACTTTGACCGTCAGACAGGCAAGGTTTGCTGCGTAAGGCCCGCTGATTTTCTACTTAATTTCATTCTGGTGCAGTGTGACAAATTTCAGTTGCCCTGCACCTGTGTGGGATAAAACAAGCCCGAGAAAGTGTTTGTGGAGGCTGTTTGACCCAGGTGTGGTATACACAAAGGCTACATGAAAGAAAAAGAAAAAAGGTAAGGAAATAGAGTGCAGCACACGACACGAAAAACAAAGAACATAAAACAAAATGTCACGAGAACACAGGAACCACACACAGGTGAGGGAAGACGGCACAAGAAGCAAACACAGGTGCACAGGAACAACAGTGAGGTACACATTCTTACATGGAGAAGTGATTTTTGCTTCTTTCTTTCTTCCTCCTCATCATCATCACCATCACCAAACTTTTCTGTCTTCCCCAAACTTTTCCTCCTCCATCTCCTCCCTCTGACGCTGCTTGGCTGACAGTCCACTCAGAGCACATCACGTTTATAGCACATTCTTTTTTCCCCTCCTCCAAATATACAACAATCTTTTAAAGTCCATTCCTATCACTCTTCCTGGTGAAATCCAGTTATGCCAGTGTATTCATATTTATTTTTACCAGGGGCAAAGGTGTTTCAATTCCTCTCTGCGTGTCGGAGGGATACAGTTTCACAGAAATAGGGACGCAGATATTGAGAAAGGGTGAAAAGACGACTGGACAACACAAGGGGGAGACAGGAAGCACATTTGGACAAGGAAAGCAATATAGTACAGTTGAAGGGGAATGGGCACAAAGCATAGCACATGGTAGGCACAGACAAGAGAGGGAAGATCTACGTACAGTATATCTCTGAGGAAACGTGGCTGAACATGAACTCTGGGGCACAAAGGGAGAGATTGAGAAAGAGATACCTGAGTTGTGAATGGATGGAAGGGAGACAAACTTTGGCAACAAGGGGCAACATTTGAGAACTAGCAGTATTTTGAATTATAAAAGAAATTCCCCAGAATTGAACTTGTGTAGGGTACCTCTGCAGTGTGGAACTTTGGGAATTCAGTGCAACCTCGTCAAAGGCCTTGTGGGGGCAATCCATTTCGTGCATCTTATATTTTTGAAGCGTCTAACTGGTCAGAGACATTTTGGGAGGTGAGAGATTTAAATCCTGACCCTCTGCACATTGTACAAAGCTTGCTGTGGGATAGTGTACGTTCTCAACCTTTTTAAAGAGCGAAATCATCATAGCTAAATTGGAGTCATATTGATGCATACTGTATTCCCAGCATAGCTGGACCATGATCTTTCCTCATTAAGGTTGGATCACCAAACTCACAAAAATGGTGCACTCACCTAATTTTAATATCATCCAATACTAGTAGACATAGCCCAGAAAACCTGATCAATTAGGCCTTCAGAAAGCTTTATCTTGCCTTTTTTCACAACCAATCAAATAAATGTGTGTTTCAATATAGAATGTCCATTGGTATGCTCACTTTTAATTTTTACCTCATCTTTTTCCTTATAGGAAGACATTTAAAAAATGGAAACCATCGGGAGTCATTGTTAACTAGAACCACACGTTTACATCTGATGTTGTTTTGAATGGAGTGTGCTGGTGTAACATGTGTTCCCAGTGTTGCACTATAGGTGGTTGTAGTTTTAATGGGAGGGTCAGGTCAATCTTAATTTAAAGGTGTTTCTAAAAGCAGAATTGGCTGCTACCTAGGAAATAAGTTCATGAGGGTTAGGGTTAGCAATCACCAGCAATCACCACAGACACAGAGTGTGATTATGGGGCTGAGGCCTGAGAATACGTGACTGATAGAGAAGCATGAAGCCGAATATGGGACTTAATTACTGTTTTCATGGAGGGGTTCCATGCTTAGTACAGAAAAGTATTCAGCGGTCTCTCTCTTCCTGGGACTCACTTTAACATGGGGAGACGTTCCAAACAGGATTATAATGACAAAAAGTGTCAGGTATCTTCAAAAAGTTGTTTACAGGGAAGATACACAACCCAGTTTTCCGATATTCAAAGTAATAGGGTTTTGTGCTCACCGTGGGAGTACTACTAGGGTCAGGTTAAACTGGAATGGACTCTCATCCCTCGGGGAGGTTGCATTGAATTGTTGGATTCTCGTACAGCAGAGATATCCTTTTAAGCTCCTTGCAGTTCATTTGACAGGACCGATGGAAATGTGTCATGGGCAGAGAATGAAGTCGCAGGTGAATGAAAGTAATGGAGGGGGATCTCTTGGGTGGAGAAGAGTCTTTCTTCTCAAAGAAAAAAAGGAAGAAGAAGAATCGGAAGGAAAAGGAGAAGTAGAGGAGTTGAGACAGTGATGGAAGAAGCTGGATTTGTTTGTTTTTTTCATTTGTTAGCATTAGTTCACAGTTACTGTTTCTTTTTGCATATATCTGACAAGCGCGGGGCTTTCAGAACAGTTCTCTGTGAATAGAGAAGCAAAAAAAGAAAATAAATTAAATCAAAAGCTACGATTGTTAATATGTTTCTCTATAAGTCTCTCAAGATCGATAAGAAAGCAGCTATACAAGACCTATCAGAAATATAACCCCTTCCCATCCTGCAAAAATAAACTTTCCCACCCCACCCGGCCTTGTTACAGTACCTAACTTGGTCTGCTCCGACCAATAGCATCATAGCATTTTGGCATGCATAATGTCGGCCCATCCCACCTCTTCTTGCATCCAAAGAGATGATTTTTTTGTCCTGCATGCTTTGTTAGTGCATATGTATGCTTCGAAACACATACATCCACACACACCCTTAGTAATCTAAATGTTATATACACATTCATTAAACTTGAGACTTAAGTTCTATCAAACCTCCTCACATTACTAGCCATATCAGTATCCTTATTGCTTGCGTTGGAAACCCATGCATATTCATCTACAACGCAAACTTTACATATGTACATCATCATCACAAAAGCAACCAATCAGCAAGGAAAGTGACTCACAACAAAAGCACATTGGGAAGGAAAGGGGGATACGGAGAGGGTGAGATGGTGAGAAATGATTTAGATCAAAAGGCTGGGGGGAGGGGGGTGTTTTTAGCTATGTATGAATGCGTGCAAGTGTATGTGTCTGTGTGTGCCTGGTGTGCATGTCTAATATGATGGGGGGTTAAAATGATATTTTTTTTACTAAGAAACTGATGTTGAACTTCCAGTATATTTAAACCTAAAAATCACTCATTTGCACTTTGCACTTCTGAAGCAAAATGGAAAGTGATGCCCTGCTCGAGCACGAGGCTAAACAGGAAACAGGAAGCCCTGCATGGCCCCAAATCAGGGACTCTTGCGGTTCACAGTATAGCCTGGGAAAACTCTCTCTCACTGACAGTGAGAGTAGAAATTGGAAGAATTCAGAGCTATAGCCAGGTGGTGATAAATTAAATTAGGTTAGCATTAAACTCAAAGCAGTATTTTCAAGGGGGTCACCTAAGATGAAGTAAGCCCAAGATGAAGCATCTAAATTCCAACACTGCTGACAATGTCTCTTATTAATCTGTACACTAATAAAAACTGTGAAACCGGCTCGTGGTTGAACAGCAACAGGTGCTGTGACTCCCCCATGTCAGTTTAGTGGTTTTGCTTTGGGACAAAGCCAGGTTAGCTATTCCCCCTGCTTCGAGTCCTAAATTTAAGCTAGGCTAATCACTTTCAGGCTACAGCTCCAAATTTAACGTGACATACAACTGATATCGACTTTTTTCCCACACACATTTGGCAAGAAACTGAATAAAGTTACTTCTCAAAATGCCAAACTTAATCTTCAAATATACAATTATCTCCACATTTATTGCTCTCACCTTCCGGCATTCCCAGCTTTGAAAGTAAAAAAGAAACAGCAAGAAGATTAATAAGAGCACAAAAACATTCCTCTGAAAAGGAATCCATTGCTAAATTTTAAAACTTATTTTTTTTGGGGGTCGGATCCAAGAGACAAACTTTCTCTGCAACTTGAAGTGGTTCCTCTCCAAGGACATTCTCATGCAAATCACATCCAAGATGCTCTGCCGGCTGAAGGCCCTCTGTTAGTTTTACGTGGGAGAGAAAGAAGGTGAGAGCGACAAGGGATTTAAACATACATGAAACTTAACCAGCAGACATGAAATCACTGTCTACACAACAATGAAAAAGTCTGACATTGTTCTGAAGTCATATACATTTCAGTAACATCAGAAAACTCTAGTTTGAAACAAAAAGGTCGAAATTCAAAATCAGATCAACAAAAAATTAATTGGCAGAATGATAACTGTTCATAATCAATATAAAAACTAAACTGAAACAATGATTTCTTTTTGGAGAAGCAAAGAAAAAGGATGCATTTTTTCGAGTTGACATTTGTGCATCTTAGTACAGAGGTAGATGGAGGTCTGGGCACACAGACACACACATACATAACACAAATATCCGTTTCACACTCTTCACATATGCCACAGATACATTATATCCGAGCACAGAACCGACCGCTGCTGTCCCACTTATCTACATTGCATATTTCTATGTTTGCATGCTGTGTCTGATGTCATGTTCTCGCTCTTCTTCCCATGTGGCCTTTGTCATCCGCTCCTCTTTTACCACGGGCTGTCGCTCCAGTAGCCGTTCACGGTGCCTCCTACTGACCACCGAAAACAAAGAAGAGATGGACGGACAGAGGAGGTAGGGGGGGAGGGGGGCGGAGGATCAGGACGGGGCAAAAAGAGGGAAAGAAAGAGAAGCCAAAAAGGATAAAACTAAAAATATTGCCACTGGCTGCTGAGTCACACTGGTGTCAGTGCAAGTAGTAACGCTGTTGGTGGCGGCGGTGGTGGTGATGGTGGCGGGATGAACTCAGACCTGAGGAAAACCTTGCTCCTCACACTCAGGCTGAGCTGCAATGTCTGAAACCTTTCCACATAATCACCTGCCACGCCACCTGAATTGAATAGCTTTTATGCTAACATGCTGTCTTTCTAAGAATGGTGTGAAAAGATGAACATTGACCTTGTTACTGTCTGTCAAGTACGGAGCTGGATTCAGGCTGTGATTAGCCAAGCTTAAAATAGAGACTGGTAGCAGGGAGAAATACGGACCAGGGCCCTTCCAACTAAAACTCATTTTAAATGTTGTAATTTAAGTTTCGTTTGATGTAGACACAAAAAGAAATAAAAAAGACACTTTGTGGTTTTAAAGTGAGTAACACAGTTACATCTTGACTTATTTTTGCTCAAGGGTGCGATGGTACCTTCAGTCCAGGAAGTGCACACACTTTAGCTCTTTAAGTCTCAATAATGATAATTAGCCAGCTTTAATTATTTCGGAAAGATATCTGTTTCGTCCTGCTTCCAGGTTCATCGCTAAGTGAGCAAAGCCACATCCTGAGTCCAGCTCTTAGTTTAACACACAGCCCTGAGAGTTGGCTTAATCTTCCCCGCTGACTCTCAGAAGGAGAGCAGGTACGCCGTCTTTGTACTGTTCCTTTGAACATGTAGCTCAAGACGAAACGAAAACAACGCAAAGAAACGAGATGTGGTCGTCCCTTTCCTCGAGCTTTGCAGCTCAGCCTTTAGCTGAGGGCTCAGGCGAGAGTGCGTGGACAGAAGGTGCGTAGTGACGTGATGGATCAGATCAGATCAGGTCTTACAGCTCCACTTTCCATGAGAGACTCTAAACTGGAGGTCTTGGTGAGGCTAAAGGTCAAAGTTCAATATGTGTATTCACCTTAAGTTTTTGTTACATGTTCCTATAGCTACTTATGTAAACTTCACGTGCACACTCTGCAGTGTTGGTGATTCCCAACCTTTTTTTGGCTTGTACAGTTTAATCGATTAATCACAACGGAGCAATGGATGGAAACACGATGCATCAAGTCACATTTCCGTTGCAGATTTTCTGCAAATAATGTAATATTTACAAAAAATGTAAGCATATATGTTACGATGTGGTATGACATATGATCAGCTACATGGATATTAGCCTGATTCTCATGCCACTGCCATCTCCCCTTCCCTAAAGAGGAACTTTTACCTCTCAGATTTATTTTTTGAAATTAAGAAGGAGATTTTTTAACAATTCTGAAAATAAAACAGAAAAAAAACAATTAAACAAAACATATAAAGTAATATGTTTAACCTAATTATGATAATGTGACACTTGCATTTTGTTTACTCGAGGGACCAGATTGGGAATCACTGTTACATGACCTGCATCCCATCCTGATAACATCCCCACCCATCTTAACATTCGCTCCCCTGCTGTCCATTCTATAAAAGTCTTCATACTGTACATCCTGTGAGTGTTGTGAGGGTGTGTGCATAGTGGGAAGCCTGAGGAGGAAGGAGGAGAAGGAGGAGAAGGAGGAGAAGGGGACATCCCTAATTTCATAAGCTGGTTGTGGAGGTGATGTAAAAATGTCACAGAGGTCCCTCTCCCCTCTTTTTCTGTACTGAGGAGACATTCAGATAATAAAGTAGGCATCTGTGTGCGCTGATGTTTGCACAGGTATGTGTAGGAGAGGTTGTATTTCATCTATAGGTAACACAAGAAACTGAACATATATAGCCTACATTTTTTTCAAAGGTGCACAGGTGCTACAGTTTGGGGTATACCCTTGTCATGGATATGCTTTAGATTTTTAAGAGTACAAAAATTGTTCGATTCCATTATTTTCTAGGCGTAGTGATTTTCTTATTCTGGAGCCTCTCATGAGTTATAACGTGCATGCTGTGTCTTATTCATAGCTACTCCTAAGTATCAGTGTTAAAGCATTTAAGTGCGAGTGCAGTCGAGATACAGGCAAGAAATAGCACAGGGAAAGCTAGAGATAAACTAACTCAACTATCACATTGGTCTAAACGAACCTAGACTCTATCCCTGTTAGTAAGGCAGGTGTGTTAGTGTGTGTGTGTATTTTATATTACATCTGCTTAAGCATCTATCTCAGCTTTTAGCTTTTTTAGCGTTTAGCTTTTTTGTGATTTTAGAATAGGACCATCTGATTAATAAAGTCTAATTCAGTGTTCTATCAAGAAGTAAAGATGGGTTATGGAAATGAATGAACAGCTGGGATGAATCAAATGTCCATGAGACATTTCTTCCATGTTGATTTTGTTTCTTTCAAGTTCCGCAGAAAAAAAAGTACTGTTGCTGTTGTTGTTGTTGACATTTTGCTGATTGTGTTTCTCTGTTGATTCTGCTACAAGATGGAGGGTATGGGGGAATGGCATCGCCTGAGGCCAGGCTGCTCGAAGGGCTCAAAGGTGGAGTTGGTGATTGGGGTGAGGCGCAGTGGGGCGCCCGTCATCCCAGATATGTTATTGAGGCTGCGTGACTTCTCATAACCCGTAGCTACATGGAGAGGACATGCACAGGTCAAAGGGCAAAGGTCAGAGCGGGGTTATGAAAGGTCATTCACAGCATTAAAGAGCAAAGAAAAAGTTTTCATGATTTGGTAAGAAGTTGTGTGTCATGGGATGGAAATACAAATGTTCATGACAGATAATATAGTCATGACATATTAGTATATGTTATATTATGACAGCATTGCACATCATAAATAGCAAATATAAACCATTTGTTACAGTTACAAGCATTTGTAAATGAAACAAAGTTGAAAAAAGTTAAATCATTCAAAAGAAAACCAGCCCAAACCAAGTAAAATGTATCAGACCGAAGGAGGAAGTTGGAAAAAGACAGACAGATAGATGGACAGAGGGACAAACAGATGGACAGACAGACAGAGACAGGACAAAACAGGAATATGGGTTACAAAAATCAGCTATCAGTTGCCACAATATCCCATAGACATCTAGATGTGGTGCTCTGGAGCACCAACATGAACTGTGTAAGGGAGGGAGGGTGACCTCGTCCAGTGTATGTACACAAACTCTTTCATCCATTAAATGTTTTTACATGTACATCCACTGGACTACCTGCTCTGGGATTCCCAAAATTACATTTTCGGTGCCAGATTTTGATCAGAAACGACAGACACAGACAGACTTGATATTTCTATGAAATTTTTGGGAAACTCAGAGTAGCTCAGGTGGGTAAATCATCTGGAGCTGAGCAGTAGAAAATGAACACAATCCTACATGTTAACACCCTAATCTTAAAAAACTTCAATGTTTAGTTCTCAGAGCCCCGGGGCTAGTTTCACCAACTGGTCTTTACTAAGACTGACTGTACACTGCTAAGTCAGTCTTCGTTAACACCAGTCTTTAGAACTTAGCATTGGTTGTACCAAAACAAAAAGGCTAGTCTCAACTATGCCTGGTCTTAGTGATGTGTGTTCATGTGAACAACGCTTTTTAGCTGACAGATAAGGATCCATGTGACTGACAATAGTAGAGTAATCACTGACAGTCCGATGTCATGAGAACGTCTTTTAAAATTTTAGAACAGCTGCTTCTGTTATTTTTTGTAAAAGTAGCTCATTAATCAATATTACATTTATTTTGCCCCGCCTTATATGCAAATTTGCGTATAGCCGACACTTATACATCCACATATACACAAGCACACAAATGCGCATCCAGATACTCACACACACGAACTCTGACTGCGCTGTAAGTTGTGTGTACATGTCCACAAATACAGAAACGAGAGCAAATGAGATGTAGTATAGACAGAAGATGAAGAATCGGTTTCTTAGCCTGCTAGCTTTAGAAATTATAATAAAGCTTTTTTTTGCAGAAAAAGGGAAAGTCAAGAAGTGAGGGGGGGGGGGAGCTGAAAGCCATTAACAGCTGTTTGCAGAGGATTTTCGTACTTCACAACTTGGTCTATGTATATGGGACCTAACTTATGACTTAATGCCTGTACCTGACCAGACGTAAGGTCTCTGTTTTGGTGAGAAGAAGGTTTAAGCCTTGATGGTGCAACTGGTGTAACTATGAGGTTGGACTTGCAGATGTAAGAGCAGTTGGTGAAACCAGCCCCAGGTGTTTTAGCCAATCTTCCAATAGAAGCAGTTGGCTGCTTTTACCAAGGCAGTTAGACAGGCACACAGATAGACAGAAAGACGGACAGACAGACTAAACCCTCTCCGAGGTCTGGGTCAAGTATGTGTTTGTCTTCATTTAGGTCAAACTTAAGTTTCGAGGTCGAAAGCCCTTCCAGCTGTCGTTGTATTTGGCCACACCTAAGCTTAGCATGCTAATATATGTAAAGCAAGAATGCTAGCATGCAGAGTATAATTTTTAGGAATTTAGATGAATTAATGGGGTAGAGTTTTATTTTGAAAAAATTATTGCTCTTCATTATTACATAATTTGGTGTAACAGTGCTTGGAATAAATATTCCATTTTGGTCCATGAAAGAAATGACTCTTCTGCCTTCTGTAATGAAACCAAATAATGTAAGCATTTTATTTCTGAGGGCAGCCATGTGCATCCCCAGAGCTTCTTCTCTAGCTCACTGGAGGATTCAAAATGGAAGAGCTAATCATCCCTTGGACAATCAGTGACAAAAAAAACATTTGAAAGTAGATTTAAGTTAGGTAATCATTTTTTTCAGTGGGCTACAAAACTTCCAGGCGTATTTCCATTACAGACATTTCTTCCCAGAGCCCATGATCCAAGCAAAGTAGGGATGTAAAAAAATACAACTTTCCCTAAGAATGCCATTAATCATTCTTTACAACAGGAATATTTTCAGGGACATTTTTAGCACTTGCCAGTATCTCATTCAAGTGAATGGTAACATTTGACACCACTGTGTGTATATGTTGTGCTGGTCTGTGGTGCTAGATTAAGCTGACTCGGCCATTAAGAATAGGCCAATGAGACGCTGCTTAAACCTCAAGAGGCATTCTGGGTATAGGATACCACAGTGACAGATCTGGGTCACAATGTTCTCAGGACCTATTGAAAACATTAAGTGTGTGTGGGGTGTGTCCGTGTGTCTGTGTGTGTGTGGCTTGTATCACTATTTTCATGGGGGGTCTAAAAACCAGGGACTATGATGTCAATGGTTGGTCCCCATCAATGCAGTAATACAAGGATCTGTGTGTATATATGTGTGTGTGCGTGTGTCCCTGTCCCAATCAGCTAAGAGCCGCAGTGCTGCTGATTTATTCTTGTGGTTACAGGACTTGACATTGCAAACACAGCTACTTAAACAGAGCAGAATATGTGCTGGTACACAGTAAACACAGACACAGACACATACACGCACAAACATGCAAAGACACAAACACATACACACACACACATATGAAGCTGTAGTTTACAGAAAGACATTGGCCATTAATTTTAGAGCGACATAATCATAGCACATGCAAATACACGCATGCACACACACACGCACACGCACGCACGCACACACACACACACAGTAGTGGTAGATGATGGATTGGAATCAATAACATACACTGTCTAACATACAGCAGCACTTTATAGCGACGGGTAATCCCTGGGCAGGAATGCTTTAATCAGAGATCTTCTGAATATGATTCTATTCATGAGCCTCAGGAACATAAACAAAAAGATACTGCAAGTACATGTCTCGGTTCTTTGAAGATTTAAATGCGGTGACTTCTACTGGTGCGGCTCTCACAATACAAAGTCGAGCTGAAAGGTGCGCAGCATCCATAATGAGTGACTCTCTGCAGTTTGCTCTGCGGCAGGTGCAGCATGAGGCAGCTTCCACTAGGATCTGCTCCTTTATGTGCCTGTTGCCATGCTCACAGCCTCTGAAGCCATTTCATGTTGTACTGTAGTGTTGCTTCAACCGATGAAATGTCCTCATTGACCAAGTGGCCTCAAACATTTTCTGTGCTAGGCATTAACACACTCTCCTGAGAAATGTATAAGTTCGTGCCACCCAATCCAGACCCTTTATTTTTGTAAAGGTTGTCAGCTATGTAGCAACAATAAAGTAGCCTACATTGAAAAATCAAGTAAAGTGCATTTTTCCCATTAACGTACTTTGGTAAAATGTTTCAAAACTGCTGAATGGAAGGTTATAGATAAGCATTTCGCAAAATTGTACCACAATGCGACTTTGTCAGAGACACAATCAGTTTGTTTGCAGTCCCAACAGGAATTGGACTTGCAAGGGTAATAGAAATCTCTTGAGGATGTGTTTGCTTGGCACGGGGGAGGAATACACCTGCCAGGAGCTGCTGGTAAACCTTCATGCAGGAATTACCTGGGATTTCTTCAGTGCAATCAAACCGTAATCCCACTTAGCTGGGTTTAGAGTGCTGTTTGACACATTTTCAAACTAGGCCTGCAAGCTGTAGCTATTAAGATAAGCTAAATTGATAGCTCATGGCTGCCATGGGCCTTAACGTCTTTACCAGTCATTACTCACTTCTACTCTGCCTATTCTAGTTTAACTCAAACAATCAGATTATTTTAAGGCCAAGAAAAGTTTAATGTTTTAAAAGTTATAACACTGATTTCAGATTTTATAATTTTCAGATTTTTTAAGCCAAAGCGAGAAGCTTAGCGGGTGCTCACAGTGTAGCAGCATGGGGCTCTGATTGTCACTTGATGTACATACCTCCAGTCAGTCAGACTTTAGTAACACAACGTAGGGGGAGAGACTGAGGAGGATACCCTGAGGATGGGGATGGATACACCAGTGTTAGAATGGGATGCAGAGACATAAAGGCAGGGGTAAAGGGAAAGGTGAGAGGATCAAGGGAAGAAGAAAATGAGAAAAGCAAGAAGGAACAAAACAGTAGGGGACTAATCAAAAGGAAATGATGTAATTGTGTGTCACAACACAAGGACGTCTGCACAGGGAGGAATTATATTACTGTGTATAATACTAGCTAAATTGGAATGGGCCTTTAATGTACAAAATTATTAGAATTAGTCTGTTTGCTGTATGGCAGAGGTTGATAATAGGTGGACCCCTGTCCAAGTCTGGAGCCAGAAGCTATCCTATCCTATATTGTCACATTTTGATAGAGCATTCATATTTTAACCAGTGCAAGTTTCTAGCCTTTACGGCATTGGTTTTGCGGCCAAGGAAACTGGCCAATAGCATATGTTTTAAATCATCTCATGTGATGCTGAAAGACAAAAGCTTTCTGTTATGTACATATTTTTTACTTGATATGAGGAAGCAGCATTTTTTCTGACAATAACTATTATGAATTCTTTGATTTGACTGTCAGTTGTTGATGACACACAGACGTTGCTACAACTGATATTTGTAATGAGTTATTGTTTAGATTTTTATTCATAATTAGACTTGATGAATGGAATGTCTGCAGGGAAAGGGAGGAGAGAGAAATGTAAATAACAACAGGGCAGATGTGGAACGAGGACTGAAGGGAGGCAGAGGCAGGAGTTGGGAAAAGGGAAGATCGTGGGGAGAGAGGGAAATGGTCTGGGGGTGAGGAGAAAACACAAAGGCAACAAATGGGGCAAATATCATCCCAACAACAATCTGCATGCAAACACTATAACAGCATGTGTTTCTGTTCATAGCAAGCTAGTATTCAGCTATGTGAAAAGCTTTTTATAAACACAAGCCTGTCTCATTATATTTTTGAAACCACATGTGAATTTGAGATTGTGAAGGAGTAATAATTGCATACAATGTAAACATATAGAAATGGAATATGACTGTATGGCATTATCAACACATTAAACTGCTGGTTAAAAAGTACATACCACATTTATTTAACATGTATGTATGTTTTAATATGGCACAGCTCGTTCAGAGCTGAGTTACTATGACAGAAATACAGAAAAGACACACATGCACACAGGAGTATGATGTAGAAAAAAAAAGGGAAATATTATCACCGATGTTACATGAGGACATACACATTTAAAAGTTTTAACACCACAGATGAATACATACAAAAATGACACTCTAAGGTCCTGCAGAGAAAGATGCTCATGCAGAACATCTAGAATGATGACAGACGCTGTAAATGAGGAAAAAAATCATGAATGGTGGAATCATGAAGCTTTTGTTTGTTTAGGGAAATACAATAATGTACAATATTTGACTGAACGAAAAACATGGCAAAGTAGTGACATATAAGAAGTGCAGGAGGGGACAACAAATGAAAGAGAAGAGGTGATGTGAAACAGATTAAAATATAAAATGACATCATTCAATTTTATATACTGGTGTGTGCTCTGTCATTGGCCACATATTTCACGAATTTGAAAATATACAATTGTGGTCCTTTCCCTGTCACAAGGCCTAATTAAATATATGATTGCTTTACACTCAACTCTTTGACCATTTGGAGTGCACCATCCAGGAATTGAGACAATCGCAATTGTTAGCATGTCCGGCTTTTTACCCAAATTTTGAATCAAGTGACTCTTTGAAGAACTAAGTTGAACAAAATATTACCAGACTCCATGAGTAATTTAAAAAAAATGTCAGCTTCTACACTTTGGTAAACATCCTTTGTATCGAAGCTGAATTGGAAGGCTGTATGCTTACAGCTTGACAAACTGAGCACTGTTTATTTTACATGGATCAGCTGGTGAGGATGCTGATGTTTTGCCTTGGAAAAGTCAGCTGGAACCACGATTTAGCTCCACAACATGGTGTCAGTGTAAATTTCATTAAACTGCTAGGCACAGATGATAAAAGTGGCAGTTATCAGTTCGCTTAACAAAACTCATACATGTGTCAAGAGCAATAGAATGACTTGTTTGTTAATCATTAAAACAAGTGCAGTGGCCTTTCTAATCCTGCATGTTTGGAATGGGCTGTTTTCTTTTGAATGCTCTGGAGCTACTTCAGAACGATTCCTTGTCATTGGTGAGTCCTCCTCAAACAGTTCTACAATATTGTTACTTATTATTGCTTGTGTGCTGGATGTTGTGTGCAGAGCATTTTAAAAACAGTCCATTGTGCAGAGTGAAGATAAACAGTGTTCATCCTACCAGGTTTATCTGTCATGAAGACATTTTGCATATGATCAACCGGATTATGTTTTTATATATATTTTTATTTTACAGTCAATATTTCTTCAAATAAAACGGAATTAGCTTTATGATTTTTGAGTTAAATATATGTTTAAATGATTTACCCACTCAAATTAAAAGTTCTAGAATTCAGCTTGATGTAACGCATTGCAGCGACAAAACAAATGCAGTGCTATTAGACAAATTGCTAGAGGTAATGAATCTATGACAGTTGCTGCCATGAGTCCGCAACATCAATGAATTTTCAACACATGTTCCCCTGTTTATTTAAATATTATTAAGGTTGAACATGTCCAAATCGCACCAAAATTCGACACTGCACTTCCTGAGGCCCATAACTTTACACACAAGACACTCACAAGTGTTATGTGGATGAATGGTTATTGAGATATGTAGGCTATTCCACATACAGACAGACAGATCTACAAAGTAGTAGGTTAATAGAAGGTGTTTGTTCAGTACTGCAAAATTAATATCTGATCATTTTGCTTAAGTGCTCTCTTTTGGCAAAGATACAGATTGCAAAAGTATACCCCTCTACTCACCCACCCTTCTAAGAATTCAAGTAAACATAAAAACATAGAAGATCTTTTCTAGAGCCAGCGTTTGTTTTGTTGCTCTGAGCTACCGTAGAAACATGGTAGACTATGTTGCAGAGGAGATTCTCCCTTTGTAAATATTAAGTGCTCATTCTAATTAACAAAAACACAATGAATTGTAGTTTAAGGGGATTATACACAAATGAAAACTCCACCATTAATATATAGATTACTATGAGATTGTTGATAATTCTCCAGTATCCCTGATGACTGGTTGACCACCAGAGCATGTTTATATAATATATATATATAATATATAAACTATCATTGTGGTTTCTTGTCCAGCAGTATATGTTTGCTTGTTTGTTTGTGTCCTCAAGTGACAAATTGTGTGGAATATCCTGCATTACCGCTGTGTTGGCGTCATATATAATACTAATGCATAGTTTGTGAGCCTTTACAAAACCTTATAGTAATTTACCCTGAACATTAACATTGTGTATTTGATGCAAGAATTTCAAATATGATATTCTTGTTTACAATTCTTCAGTTACCCTTGTCATTGGTAGATTCTTACTGACTTACATGGTTTTTAAAGTAATGGTTTCAGCTCCACGACTGTAATCCACATAATTGATCGGTTTGCACTTTCCTTGGTTAACATGATTCTCCTCCTGATACCATTGTGGCTCAACTATTGTAGTGGCACTCAGGAAATAAAGTAATGTGAGTGCAGTCCAAGAGGCCTCAAGGGATTCTTACCACCAATAGTGATTAAACACAAGCGTAAAGGCCATCGATCATTGACTGGAGTAAATCAAAATTAGGTGAAGGGAAAGCAGCATGAGAGAGAAAGAGAATGTCATCTAGTGAAGAGAGAGTATACTCAACATGAAACTGCATGCTCGTGGTAGAAATCAAGGGACAGGGAGTGAAAGAGAGAGAAAGATAGAGCATATTTGCTCCCATCAATGAGCCTGTAAGTACTGACTCAGGAGTCAGCTCAGGCCAATATGTCTGTCAATGAGGACAATCAATACTATTCCTACTGAGAACAAGTAAAAGGAGGACAGAGGGGAAAAGACAGGGAGAATGAGAATTATGGGAGGAAAAAAACAAGGGGAGACTGGACAGCAGTCAGAGACGGCATGAACTACAAAGCCAGGGAGTGATTAATGCAACATTTCATTCCCTTATTCAGCCTCCACCCACTCACTGATTAGGTTCCCCAATGAAAAGGGAGACGGACGTGTACAGTATCATAATGCAGAGTGTCTGCTGCCTTTGAAACTGAAGCAGTCGGGACAAAGGTGTAATGTGCAGTCTTGGCCTTTGGAGGCACTAGCGGCACTGCACCAACACTGCTGTTACTTTTCTGCAGGTTTTTTGTTTTCTTTTTTTTTTTGAAGGAGAGAAGGCAGCATTTTCCCCTCTTCATTTTAGCAGGGAGGACAATGTTGTGGAGGGGTTCTTCAGCAGGACGTTATTTTGATTAAAGGCCTCGGTCTGACCATGTGTAAAGACAAAAGGGGCTCATACCTGTTCTGTAGGCTGCACTGAAGGGCCAGCCCAAATCAGTTAGGGAAATATTGTATCTAAAACTAGTGTAGATTACAATATCTGATATTTATTTAGTTGCAGCTTTGTTAATATGGAATTTGTAAATTAGTATTAGTCATTCTGAGGCTATAGCTGTCACCATCTTGGTTCTGTACAGTCTCAGTGGTTGCAGATGTTATTCTCTATTGCAAGGAAAAGTGTGTCTTATTCTCACACATTGGGACCACGTAACTCAGCTTTGCACCAGTATGACAGAATCTCCTCAGTAGATCCAATGATTAGCATTTCCAAACGATGGCTGTTTGAATAGAACTGCACTCTGTCAGTTGTTCTGCATTGCTGCAGCTACCTGTGCTCTCCACTGCAGAGCAGGGAATGATTCAGGAGGCACCCTAAAGGCCGAATTATAGTCCTGCGACTGCAACCGCGGAAGGCCACGCAGTTGCATCGACGGACTCGTTTTGGTTTATGCTTCACTAACGTGTTGCGCGTGTTAAAACGCAATTCACTGCCAGAACACTGGGCGGAGTAACGTTGTTTGTCGAAGACAAAACACACAAAGAAGAGACGTCTTCTTATTCGTTGACTGTTTATTTAGATCGCCACTCCGGCTCTTCATAGCCTATTTCTGGCGGACAAATCGGCCAGTCAGTGACGGGTTATACAAGTGGTCATACTTTCGGATCTCTTCTGCCAAGTGCTCATCTATTTGGTCCATATTCGTTCTTCTAAATCTTCCGTGATATCCGCGTATTGTGGGGCATGAAACCGGAAACTAGACTCCGGACGGGATGGAAAACGTATTGAAATTCCTCTGGATTCTCATTTCAATGGTAACTTTTGTTTTGTTCTTTCCTTCTGGTTTTCTACATTAAAAAAGGGTATTCAATTTTCTGTGCTGCTGCAAAAGCTTCACTGAACATAAACCATGCACGGCAAAAGATAATCGCCATATTGACTGTATATTTGGGTAAAAGCCTTGCGGCCAGACCCTACCCCCAACTGTCTTCCATTTATTTCCTAAATGCCCATGTCTTGGAACTTTGACTTGATCAATCTTAAAACCTATTGGTTAATCTCTCCTGGGAAGTTTTAGTGTTGTGCACCCATATTAAACAAACTAGTTTTGTGTAGAGTGAAATCCAGCTTATCTCAAACCTCTGGACACTTGCCCAGTCACTGCATACAGTGGACAGAATTGTTTTTCCTATGAATCAATGTTGTGCCCTCCTCCACAGAGTCCACCTTGTTCCATGTTTCTATAGTTGCCCAGATTAGACAAACCAAACTATGGCTCTAAATACTTGTCAGTTTGTTCTTAAATACATCTCTGCTATATGACCCAAAACCACACTGGTCCTTTAAATATTTAGATAGTGAGAAAGTAACTAACTTTTTTGCCACAGTGGCTTATTTAAATTCACACTGTCCAATTAAGGGGGCAAATAGAGTTTCTGCTCCTTATTATGATTGAATATTAATATGAATGAATATGAGAATCAGCCCAGATTGCTGGTTTACTGGTTTTGTAGACCAGTGGTTTATCTACAGCTGTTATGGTTTGTTTTGACTTTCCAAGCATCAGTCATCACATCTTTATCTTTATCCCCACTGATGGTTGTTTGGTACTGTCTTGTGTGTTCTGAAGTCGATTATGACCCTGTACTTCGCACATTGGCATCATTTACATCACAAAAGGTTTAATTTGTATCACTATTTGTTTCCCCTTGGCTTCACTGGATGGTTGGTGAAATGCAGCCCACTGTATCGATATGAATCAATAATGCAATCAAACACCCAGCCTTGACCCAAAATGCTTTGCTGCACCAAGTCCCAGAATTCCCCTGTCCACTGTTTCCGTAGCAACAGCAGAGATAAGGAGAAAATGAGGAGAGCAAGAGCGGAGAGAGAGAGAGAGAGAGAGAGAGAGAGAGAGAGAGAGAGAGAGAGAGAGAGAGAGAGAGAGAGAGAGAGAAGAGGGATGGTGGGGAAATGATCAAAGGATGAGAAAGTAAGCCTGAATGATTAGGACTGATAAAATAGGCATAAAGAATCTAAAATAACACACTAAACCAAAAGAATAACAATTCCAACAATGATAAACTATTTAAAAGATGAGCACATTTTGAACACCAGGATTGTAGGAAGACAGATAGCTATGTAGATGGATAGATGGATAGATGGATGGATAGACGGATGGTTGGATGGATGGATGGATGGATGGATAGATAGATGGATAGATGGATAGATAGATAGATAGATAGATAGATAGATAGATAGATTTGACCTGTGACTTGTGCCCTCGAGCTATCGGGTCAAAATAGGGTAACTAATATTTTGATTATTAAGTGTATAGTTATATGTGATATGAACAAATCAGCACAACATGCTGATGTCAGCTCAAATCTGTAGCTAAAACTGATTGGACATGACGATCCAATCGAAAAGCAGAGTCCAATCGGTTCTTTTGCCTGAAAGGTGCAGTACATCTTCAAGGTGGATTGTGTTTAATTATTTGTGACTAATTATTTGTGATCACTCTACAACTTCACAATGTTTTGACCCCAATTTGAGCCTATATTGAGCCAGAATCATCAAAAGGTCAAAGCATTCAATTTTAGAAAATAAAATCATTACCAGGCTACAACAATCCCTCTGGCAGGGGCGAAGTAAAGACAGTTTTTATGACATCACTGTCATTTTTCTCTGTCTTAATTCAGGCTCTATGAACCAGAAGTAGTAGCTTGCGCCCCAGCCCTATTGCCCACTCATCGACTAGGCAGGAGAAGAGTCAGAAAGTTACACAGCAGGGAAAAGGAGTGTTCCAGTGGGATGTAGCCCGTTCAAAATGCCTCCAAAATGCTCAAGTCTTCCGTTCTTCCAGCCCTTCACAGCCACAGAGCTGAAAGTGTTGCATTGTAATGACAGCAGTGACATTAAGATCTGTTATTCATCCCATGTGAGTAGAGAGGGTTCTGTAATAATGTCAGCAAGAGAGGGGCAGGGAGGAAGGAAAGAGGGGTTCCACAGATAGATTGGAAGAAAGTCCCAGCGGCACGTTTAAAGCAAAAGCCCAGCGACTATTTCTGACTGCATTTTTTGAGGTGTGCATTATTTATCTCGCTGAGAGACTTAACAACTGCAAATATAAGAACATTACTAGCATAAGATAAATAAAGCACAGATTTATTTGACCTCAAAAAAGTTATAAGCATTTTTTTTTTTACTGTTTTTAAAGTTTTTGGGAGTGCAGAAAGACAAGCTACGATGCCATCATAGCACAGCCAACACTGCCACCACTACACTCGTGACCATAGCCCTTCGAAGATGGTCTTACACTTACCTGAGGTTGTGTAAGTGTATGAGTGTGTGTGTCTTTTTGGGGTGAGAGTTTAGTCTGTCTTTGCCTGCCTGCTATCAGCTGGTCTGTCAAAGAAACCTGTTTTTGCTGGTCTCTTTGTATTTGAAATAAAGCCGTTGGGTGTCTCTATAGCTAACGTAGCTCTTAGAAGCCCTTCTACAGCTGTCAGTGTTCCAGCCCAGCCTGACAGAGAAGCCCACACAGCTCAGCTCATTTCAAAGTACAATGGGAACTTTTTCTTTAAAACTTTTTGGGAAATTATATTTGAACATAAAGCTGTTTCTTTCCAATCATCTTGAGCCCATATGCAATCCATGGAGCCGAGTCTGCTGTGAGACAAAACAGTGCTCTCTGTGTGCTGCGCTGTAAGAACTGACCTGAGCTCAGCTCCAGAGGAGAAGACAAAGGTAAACTGACCAACCAACCAACCAACTCTCACTCTCCTGGTGCGGCAAAGAGCCAACCAGTGTGCAGCAGTCACTTTCACTCTGGCACCCATCCCGAAACAAAAACTTTGAAATAGATCCCCATTTGTTCTTTCCCTCTTATTCCCTATCCTTAGTGTTCCAGTGCATATACTGATTTTTTTTTTTTTTTTTATTGATCTCAATAGTACCATGAAAACTTACTAGACTTTAGATCTGCAAATCTGCAAACCAGGAACCAGCGCCATCCCGTTGAAAGCAGAGGGGAATTATTCCTCGCTGGCCCATTTGGACCAAAACTGCTTTCAAAGAGGTAAATGTGACGGTGAATGTTTGGCAAACCTCCACCCCCCCTCCTCCTTGCCCTCACCCCCCAAACCCCTATCTGTGAGTACCAGAGTGAGAGGAGACCGGGTGAGAGGAGGAGAAGGAGGAGGAAGA
This sequence comes from Pleuronectes platessa, assembly GCF_947347685.1. Lineage (NCBI taxonomy): Eukaryota > Metazoa > Chordata > Actinopteri > Pleuronectiformes > Pleuronectidae > Pleuronectes > Pleuronectes platessa. The sequence goes on from NC_070641.1 coordinate 5,516,952, forward strand.
GGAGGAGCAGGAGGAGGGGAAGACAGCTACACACAAAATACAGAAACACACGGAGAGCGACAGACGAACAGACATGAAACAAACACAGAAAGAAGAAAATAATGGAGAAAACAGACAGACAGACAGATGGACAGTGTAACACAGACCAACAAGAGCCAACGTACAAATGCATGACCTGACACAACCTGGGGAAGGAGACAGTAACACAACAACAAAATAACAACAACAACAACAACAACAACAACAACAACAGCACGCATCAGACATGGATCCACACTGTGAACTTTAACCTTCAAACCAACACTGTTCTCCCTGCTGGATACAACATACTGTAGGCATATCTCTGTCACATGTGAATAGGCTAATGAACAGTACACAGGCATGCATTGAGTCACACCAAAACACCAAACTCGCAGTCACTAATTGTGTTCAGTTATGTGTGTGTGTGTGTGTCTATGTGTATGATTCCTTCTGCAGGAAGTGGTTTTGTCGTTTAGATTTGGTCCACTAGCACTGTTTTCACCATGTTTTACTCTATTATTGAAGATTATTATTTCATTATATGATATAATATTTTAACTTTATATTTTCTACAAGCACACAAGTAGTTGAATTTGATCAATTAAAACCTCTACAGGGCTACTTGAAGCTAAGGTTGGTAGGTCTGGAAGAGCTATCAAGGGCAGGGTACACTTTGCAATGTATATGCAACCCATACATCTCACTCCCTCCCGTCACCCTCTTGTTAAAGCTACACCCCAAAAACACATGAACACACACTGCCTGACAACTGCTCGCAGTTTTCGGTGACTCGTTCACTAACCTCGGCCTCTGCTTCAGCTGTGTCTGTCTCCGCACCTGAATACTCTGGTCTTGAGCAGTGAGAGCTCAGGCAGACCAATAGAATATAAAGTATGTGCTTGTACTCAGCATGCACATCTGAGAAGTATTTTAATGTGCCGCAAGTCAGCTATAGGTGATAAGCAGTTTTGTGTCTAGTTGCTGGTATGGAGAGAACTACAAAGTGAGAGATGCATCTGTGTGAAATCAGTGTGTTTGTGTGTGTGTGTGTGTGCAAAACTGTACTGTAAAGGGGTTTGAAAGTGCTACTGAGCTTTATTCGACATACAGATGAGCAGTGATGAGATGAAGCAGTATAGCAAGTAGGCTAATGACGGTAATTAGTAACTAATCAACGCTGCTGACAACAATAAGCAATAGAAAATATTGTATATATAGTTTAGTATAGTTTATATAATATAAGGATTTTGTACTATATGGGCAAAACACACACACACACACACACACCATGCATAAGCTACTCCCACTACCACGCACAACTGCTATTCACAGTATGATGCTGATCCACACTTGAAAATACGATAACAAGCAACCTGCATGTACCTTTACACATTTTACCACACGCCTGTGTGTGTTTGTGTAAGATGCAACAATGTTTAGATGTGTGTGTGTGTGTGTGGTTGTGAGTTATGAGGCATTGTGATGTATTTCCTGATCTTGATGTTGTTACTGGGGCTGGAGCGTTTCTCAGCTTCATGGTTTTTTCCTATGGTGTAGAAAAACAGTGCATGTATCTATCTACTCTAATAAACTGATTTCCTCCTGTCAGATTCAACTTTTCTTGTTTTCTGTTTCCTGGCTTTCTCTCATCTGATAATTGGAACATATTGAATGAATCCAACTGATTCTAAGAGTAAAGCAACAATACAATAATCAAATGTAATCTAGTTTAATCTAGTCTGATGTACTCTGGTTGAATCTTCTTCAAATACTGTTAATCTAGTCTAGTCTAATCTAGTTAAGCTTTGTCTAACTGAATCTAGTCTACTGTAGTCCAATGGAATCTTCTCTACTTCACTCTTATCAAATAAAGTCTGAATTATTCTAATCTGATAAAAGGTTTTGTGAAGTCTAGTCCAGTTTCCTCAAATACTTTTTGTTTGTTCTTGAAAGTGTTACCTCTGGGTTTCTATGGTTTGATCCATGAGGCGGTGGGATGCTATAGCAGTGGCCCCTCCGGCTTGAACCACTCCTCTCCCAGAAAGGATGTCAGACTGCTGGACTCTGAGAGGTCAGTGTGTGTATGGGTGTGTGCTTTGGAGTTTGTTAGTGTGTGTAGATCAGGGAAAATACAGTAGCATAGAGGAGTGTTACAGGTGAAAGGTTGGGGGTCATATATGAAAACGAAGATAATTATTTTGGTATCAGCATTTCGGGTTGGCATGAGACAAGATGGCAGCGGGAAAATGGACGAAAAGATATAATGGAAAATTTAGAGGGAAAAGGTATGGCGAGCACGGAGGCGCGGATGAAGCAGGAGGGACGGAGAATCAGGAGGAAGGAAAAATGTAATGAGCAAGAGGACGAGTTGTGTGAATAGTAAACATGGGGGCAGAGATTAGAGTGTAGTGCAGGGAGGAGAGAGAGAGAGAGAAACAGAAGAAACTGTTAAAGAATCATGTCATAAGAATTAGCTGCAGTGAAATAAACAGAGTGACAGAGTGAGGAAGAGACAGCAGACAATGGCGATGAAGAAGCCTGAGGTGATGCCTGAGAACAGGGAGACATTCATCTCATCCATCTGTTCTACCAGACAATATTCAAACAACTTGAGATTTACACATGAAGGGTTTCATTCCAGAAACAGATTGAATTATTTATGTGTATAATGTGTTATTAAATATTGCATGATGAGTGCATGATGTAAGCATTTTAAACAAAGAGGCTGGAGAAATTTTCTTATTTTTATGACTGTCAACTAATCAAATCCCATTAAAAGAGCATCATTATTATTGTTATTATAAATATATAAAGATCAACTTTTGGAGCAGGTTGGTCAAAGTGGGGGCCATCGGGACGCCCCACTCAAACAGTACCTTCTCTATTCTATTTCACTAATGTATGTTAAAAACTACAGTGTCCCACAATAGATGAGAAAAGAAGACAACTTCACTAACATGTTATCCCAGGTCAACTTGTTTTCCCCTCTAGATTGAAGGATGAATACAAAAAGAAGAGAAGTGATTGACTCCATGCTGGTCCCCTGTTTATTCAAACTTTATTGATATTGAACATATAACAGGTCCAAACCGCATCAGATTTCACACTGCACTTCCTTGGGCCCATAAAAAAAAGACAGGCGAGTGTGAAGCCTAAAGGCAGCGGGCTCTCGAGATATGCATTTAATGTTTATCATAAAATAAAACAGTTCCAATAAACTATAGCTTTGTTTTTGTTTGTGTGCTGGACGTTGTGTGCAGAAGTTTTTATAAACAGTCCTGTGGTGCAGAGCGATGTCAAACAACGTTATGTTTATCCTTCTTGGGTTTTTTTTCAATAAAGTCGTACTGTGTCAATAATAAACTGGATTATCTTTTGTGTACCATTTCTATTGTCAATATTTTTCTTAAAATAAAACTAAATTTGCTTTATTCCCGTTTACATATGTGACCTCTATATAAGTTTGAATGATTTACATAGGTGGCATTAATATTTCATATATTGCATGTTGGCTATTTCAAGGTCTGTGAAGTCATCAAGACAATCTTCAGATATTTGTTCCACATTCAGACACACGGACCAGCTACCAAAAAGGATCTGTGATGCTGATGCATGTCTTCTTTTGTCTTTTTGGGGAGGATTTGTAGACAGTTACAAAATTGAAAAACTTCTGATGCCTCTCTATGTGTAAAATACAAGTAACATAATAATCCCATTAAAAGGCAGTGTTTTGAAATGAAACCGATTCAGCTGTATGAGGTTTAACACAAAGTACTGTATCAGCTGTGGTGAACACAGAATACAGCGTACACGGGAGACCGGTGTTATCTTGCATGTGACTGTTGATTCACCTCCGTGCAAAATCCCAATATAACTTGATTTGACGACAGTTCACAAAATCAAAGAGAGAAATCTGTCATTAATACGTTTGTGTTGCACTACAGTGAATCCAGTCACTTGCATATCAGTGCAGATGGTAGTGCTGCAGCAGCCTCTGCAGTACCTCTGCAGTACCGATGCAGGATAAATGCATGAAGGGGAATTATTCTACTAAAGCTGAAGATGGAAGGTATGACTGAGCCTTAAATATCAATGTCACTCTGTGCACTTTGACATGATGTTAGCGCCTGGGGGAATGTGAGTTTTTTGTCATTATTGCTTTTTGAGTCCTTTATTTTGAAACAAATGTATACATTATATATTTGACGTAGTCTGTATGGTACAGTATGTGTGTGTGCTTTCGCATCAGCTTTTTTTCTGCATCAGTTTGTGTGTATGTGACAGATAGGTGCTGAGGGGTAGTGACATCATTGACTCCATTTTTTATATTGTTGGGCTTCAGTTATTATTGTCCAGCCTTTGTATTTGTGCATGTATGTAATTGGATATTTATGTTCAGATCATATGTATGTAAAATATGTATATATTTTTACTCGCTACACACGATCAATCAAGACCACGCATCGAGAGACAGCACACTACTGTCACTAAAGTAATCCCCTCCCTCCACCCCTCCTCCTCCTCTCCCTCCTCTTCCTATTCCTATTCCTCCTCCTGCTCCTTCTCCTTCTCCTCCTCCTCCACTCTCAATCCTTCGCCTCCCCCCATCCGCTCTCCTACCTTTCCGAACGTTCCCATCCGTTGTGCGCTGGAATTCCCCCGCGCTCAGCAGGAAGCAGGCCCGGTCATGTGGGTAACGCTCACGACTAGTGGTGGAGCCAAGGCCCCCGGTGGCTGGGCTGCGGTCATCCCCAAGCACCTGGTCAATGGTAGGGCAGTCCTCATTGGCCAAAGCTGCTGTGTTGGCCGCTGTCTCGCCATTTTGCTTGGAATCTGTTTCGAAAAACAGGTTGAAAAGAGAAATATCAAGGTTGAGGACTGCGGGCAGAATAAGAGGTATATAAATGAGTGGAGGAAACAACAGTTCGAGAGAATTGCCCATTGGAAGGAAGTTGAGAGAGAATGCGGTGGAGGGGGAGTTGAAGAAAGAGAAGATTAATGGTCAGGAGAGAGAGTGGGGAGGAGGGTATTGAGAGAAGAGGGGAAGGTAAGGTTGAGAGCATAAAAGCAATAAAAATGGAAAAGGGAGATAAGACCAGAGGTGGTGAGGAGCGACTCGGAGGAGGACAAGTAGAAGGGATTAGGAGATGAGAAACAGAAGCAGGAAAAGGGGAGGAAAAAGAGGAGTGGGAGAAAAAAAACTGATTCAAAGGCAAAAAGAAAATTAAATTGGTAGAAGAGAGAGAGGAGAAATGATAGACGGGAGAAGGAAGGAGGAGGGGCGTGTGAATGAAGGTTAGTGCCTTGTGATAGTTATCCTGATCACATGACCAACACACTGCAGCAGAGCAGGCTGCATACTCTCACACACACACATATACACACACACACACAGACAAGAGGAAAGGGCTACAGGGGAAACTGTACTTGTAGCTTTCAACACAGCTGTCAAATCTAATCTGATATGACTTACTGTTCAACAAAGCAGTGAACACACACACACACACACACACACACACACACACACACACAAACACACACACACACACAATCAAAGACAACACAAACATGCACACATTATACCGGGCGAGGGTCAGATTATGTTGGAAACCACCTAGTTTATCAATATCGATTTAATATAGAACAACAGCAATCAGTTTCCGACGCTATTCCAGCACCTGACTTGCTGATTGGGATGGATTATACCGGCAGCTTTAGGGACTATAGGGTTTATGATCTATCAGAACCACTTTGACCTTGGTCACACAAAGACAATAAGAGTGTCGCGCTCAGCTGGTTACATTAAAAGTCTTACAAAGAGAGCCAGGGAGAGAAGTACAATCCTTCTCTGTTTTATCCCAGCTGGCAAGTCAAGGAATGAGGAGAGTCACAAAAATGTTTGAAACAGACTCCCTGCAATGACGTAGGAAAGGTGTGTGTGCAAATGATAATCAAAGCCTGCTTCATAGTCTACCTCCATGTAAACACTCCTGTGATTATGTTTAACAGGTGTTATATATTCGCCAATGTCACCGCCTCAATATGTCCACTGAACATGCGACTTTTATGCTCACACTTTACAGGTTGACCGCCCGACCAAAACATGGTGGTCACACTGACGCCCTGGCCGCACTGGGTGTGTTTGCTACGCGTCAGAACTGCGTCACTGATCTGCTGCGTCTCAAGCATCTGCTTTTCACACAGGGAGCCGGCGGCAGAACTGGCATTTTTTGCGAATAAAAATACGCTAGGCAAGCACCGCTCATGCATCCAATGTGAGAGAAAACATGGCTACTACATTGGTTTTGTCCAATGACAATTAAAATGAAGGTTATTTAGACAAAGTGGCTGCATTGTCAGCAATATTGTCAAAACGACGGAGAGCATATTTTCCATTGGGCAATTCCTCAAAAAAATATAGAGCTACCTCAAGACAACAGCTTTAACCACAATACTGCAGTGACATTGTAGTTGGTAAAATAGAAACATAAAATAGAAATATGAAATTTGGAATTGCATAACTTGCATTGCATATTTATTTTTAAGTCAAGTATTTCTGCTCAACAGATTCAGTTGTATTTAAATTCAGACACTCAGCATTGAGTTGAGATTACTTTTAAAATGGTCACTCAGCTTCTGAGGTGCTGAAAATGATCTTACCAATTTTCTTGTGAGTAAACATGCTGCCGTTGATGCTGTGGTTTCTTCTGCTTCTGATCTCAACTCATATCCTGATACCCTGACCCAACTCTTCATGAGAGCGTTTGCATTTTATGGATGTACAGGCTTAACATCGAAAAATGCAAAACCAGAATTAACACATTGCACACACACACACACACACACACACACACACACACACAAACACACACACACAGAGCGAGAACGAGAGAGAGAGAGAGAGAGAGAGAGAGAGAGGGGGGGGGGGGGATGATGGACATGTCTATTAAAACAGCAGAGCAGAGATTGGACGAGATGGCCTGGATCAATGTTTCAGCAGTCAGAATATAATGTAAAGCGCTATAGACCCCATCCAGGATTATCAGAACATGTCAGCCTTGGTGGTACAGCATCAGGCCGGGACAAGAAAAAGATGGATTTGTCAAGAGAAAGTAATATTTTTTCCCCAGCTTTCTCGCTCCATCGTAAATTAAAATCTATTTTAGTGTACTTCACTCTAGGAAGAACGAGGACATCTGTAGTTATTTACGGCTTCAAACCCTCTTAGATACACAAGTCTCACATCATCACAGTGCTTAAAATCTGACCTCTGGTTGGCGCGAGGGTCAGAAACTTGGACGGTTTTATATAATGATCTTGTTAAGGCCACTCCAGTGATTCACTTTAGAATTTGGAATTCTGTAAGTATTAGAGTAAGAAGAGGAGACGTCTGATCTGAAGAACAAATCCGTTTTTTTAACCATTCCAAACCATGTGTAAAACAATGTCTGAGCCGTTCAAGGCACATGACCTCTACTGCTCAATGACACTCTAAGTCTCCAACTGATATTTATGCCATTTTATAATGACTTTATAAATGAGATTCAAGGATTACAATTGTTTTTTTTAGGGTTATAGGTTATAAATAAATACATGTTTGCCTCTAATGATTGGTATTTTATTATATTTAATGACACTGAATACAATAAATTACTGATTATCTTAAAATAATAGAATAACAGATAAACAGAAACATCCACCACATATTTTGACTCTGAATTTTGGATTTGTGCAGTTGATTTTTTTTGCCTCTAAAAAGCAGATCCATTGCTCTCAACAAGTCATATGATATTTCAGCATTGCTGTGTGCGGCATGGGAGGCTGACCTTGAATTAAAACTCCATCATATTAACACAACATTCCCATCCACACATGTTCAATCACTCACCTGCCCTGTTGATCTCAATGATCTCCTCCTGTGCCAAAGGGCAGTCTCCAGTACCCATCATGCTGCCCGATCCTACCATGCCCGGCCCGAGCACATTGCCCATCAGCCTGTGAGGAGAGGCGGTTGCCATGGCTAGGGCGTCTGGCTTGCAGTAGTTAGGGCTGCCTGGCTGTGGCGCTCGGGGGATGTGCTTGTTCCTCTTCTTGGGGAGCTTCTGCTTGGCCATGGCCAGGGAGTAATACATGCCGAAGTTGTTGACAATAACGGGCACAGGCATGGCAATGGTCAGCACACCAGCCAAGGCGCAGAGGGCTCCCACCAGCATTCCCGACCATGTCTCAGGGTACATATCTCCATAGCCCAGTGTGGTCATGGTCACCACAGCCCACCAGAAGCCAATGGGGATGTTCTTGAAGGCGGTGTGGGCCGCAGCCGTTGGATCATCTGGGTCGGCACCAATGCGTTCAGCGTAGTAGATCATGGTGGCAAAGATGAGGACGCCCAGCGCCAAGAAGATGATGAGTAGCAGGAACTCGTTGGTGCTCGCCCGCAGAGTGTGGCCCAGGACCCGTAAACCAACAAAGTGGCGGGTCAGCTTGAATATACGCAGGATACGGACAAAACGCACCACACGCAGGAAGCTCAGCACGTCTTTGGCTGTTTTTGAGGAGAGGCCACTCAATGCCACCTCCAGGTAAAAGGGCACAATGGCCACAAAGTCGATGATGTTCAGGGCGCTGTGGAAGAACTCTGCCTTGTCAGGGCAGAAGATGACGCGCATCATCACCTCAATGGTGAACCAAATAACACAGACGCCCTCCACATACGTCAGCCAGCCATCTGTGACCACCTCATACACTATCTGCAGGGTGAAACAAAAAAATAAAGGATTAATTCAGGCCCTTACTCATCTCTTTGTTCATTCAGGACAGGCTATATACCTGGGGGCACAATACAATGTTCCACAGGTAACAGTTTTTGGCATTTATGCTTTATAATCCTAGTTTGTCACAAATTCAGTGCAACGCTAAACTAATAATACATAATTCATTTTAGGTCAATCCTAAATTCCAGTTAAACCCGTACATCAATTCTGCATCTGTGACAATACATCTTTTCCATTCATATGAGGTTAATGCTTACCGGACATGGTCCCTGCAGAATGAATGTAATAAACCATTCTAAATGTCACTTTATTATTTATGAAAAGTACATCTCAGCTTGTGAAAACAATTGTGTAATGATGACTTATGAGGATCTGGAAGAGCTTTGTCAAGCGTGATATAAAGAAATGTGGTTTTGCAATAAGGGTTATCTCTCCTTAGGTGATGTATGAGATGACCTTGCAAGGAGGTCCTAGCAAAATGATGCTAATAATTGCATTATGGGATATGTAGTATAGAGTTTTTCTCAAGGTTGATCCACCAGGTTCTAAAAAATGTATGGATATTTTAGCCTATGCAGCTCCTTCATACATTTTTAATCTGTACCACACAAATCACTTTATCTTTATCAAAGAGGCGTTCCAAATTGCTGGAGTGTCACATTCACATTGTTTAGACTGACGGACCAATAGGCAGAGACGTCACTGTACCTCCTCATGTGTCACGTTGCCGATGGTGACATTCTCCGTTTTGTTGTAGATGGTGTTGAAGACTTCGTGGGTCTCCAGGCAGAAGGTTGAGATGGAGAGGAGGATGAAGAAGAGTGAGCCAAATGCCACATACTGCAGAGAGAGAGAAACAGACAGGGAAATGTTTAGATTCTGCACATGAAACACATAACCTTGTTTTACTCAAAAGAACAGGGAGCTGTCACACCTGCAGGACAACACTGCAGGGGTCACACTGTCTTTGTGGACAGTATAAGCCTTTGTCTTAAGTACATTGGTGTACACGGGATTGCTGATGGAGGAGGAGGGGTTTGGGCCATTGCAGTATGTGGAAAGCAGTGGTTATGCCAACACGCTGCAGATAGGGGGCGGCAATGACACACTGAGGACAAATGCTGTTAACTCAGCGCAAATGTCTTGACTGCTGCAATCCCACTGATAACGGCCCAGTCAGAGAGATAGAGGGAGGGAGAGAGGATGATGGATGGAGTGTGTAAAGGAAATGAGGTACAATGTGAGTGCGTGTGTGCGTGTGTGTGTGTGCGTGTGTGTGTGTGTGTGCGTGTGTGTGTGTGTGTGTGTGTGCGTGTGCATGTGTGTTATAAATTGTTAGTGTAATAATCAGTTATTGCTTACAGTCTTTTACACACATATACACTCTATCAGCCTTGCAACAGTAAGTGTTCAAATATGTTGCAGTGTATTATCACACATGTTCTGTATGTTGCTGCTTGTGTGCATTATGAGATTTCCTTGGCTCTGCAGCATCCCAATGACACCCAACTGTCCCTAACCTTTCCAATCTCTTTGTCCCTGCATTTTCATAACCCTAATATTCCCACCAGGCACTGTCCTGCCTCATGATAATGTAGATACTGAGTTGCCTATTCTGAACCATCACAGTCACATCATTTTCACACTTGGCATTGTGTGCTCACACAAGCAACCGACTTTAACATTAGAGTGAAGGTTGATCAGACACTGCATGCTGAGAAGAAGATGATCAAAGAGAATTAGTGACACCATGGCTGGGAAAAAAGCATGGTTACATCTTTATGGAAACAAAAACAGGCAGAATTCAGGTTTGGTTCGGACAGCAGAACAAGCCAGAAGCCCACAAATGTGACAGAAGCCGATACTCTAAGCACATCCGGAGATAACACAGCATTATAATTCATTTGAAGTCCTGTTTTTGTCCATTTGATGAAGTCCTATATTCACTCTCACACTCTCTACGACTCCTCAGAAATATTGTTTGACTCTTTAGCGGCTAATTGTTCGATTGTGGTTGACAGCTAGTCTCTAACTGTGTCTTTCTGCCGCTGGACAGGCTGGTTTGACAGAGCCTTGTGACTGAAGGCAGGTTAATGAGAACCCTATCAGAGAAAACTATCTGAGCCTTTTAAACATCTTAAACAGTTGTATGCTAAATACAACCGTGAGTCAAGACATACCTATATAATGTCACACTATTTTATTGTGTGCTTTGGTCCAGTGGGAGAATGTACAGTCAAATTAAACCTTATTAATTGTGTGTGTGTAAACAGACTCCCTGTAATGACATACGAAAGGTGTGTGTATGCGTGTGTGTCTGTGTGTGTGTGTGTGTGTGTGTGTGTGTGTGTGTGTGTGTGTGTGTGTGTGTGTGTGTGGTCTGTGCACACATACAACAGTGCAACTGCATGCTAGGTCAGTGATGAAGGTCGACTTCCTGCTCTGTGTGTGTGAGTAGCATGTGTCTACTGACACGTTATGGACAGACAGCATGTTTAATTGCAGTGCTTGTGTGTTTAGCGCCATGTATATATATATATATGTGTGTACTTAAAATGAACCACTGTAGGTGTTTGTTTAAGTATTTACACATGTTAGAAGGCTCTCTCTTTCTCTTTTTCTCTTTCTCCCTCTGTGTGTGTGTGTGTGTGTATACGTACATGCTCGTCAGCTAAGTGATGAAGATAGACAAATGAAGTCTTCCTCTAAACCTCAGGGAGCAGAGAAAGTCCCACAGCTTATTATCATGGTCTAATTTAACACTGCTATCTAGAGCTGCCCTGGATACAGAAAACACACACACACACACACACGTTCATGAACATTTCAGGGTTGTCGGAGAGTTATTAAAAGTAGAAACAAAAACAACCTCTCATTTAACTTTTCAACTTGCTCTTTCTCGAACCGGATGCTGCTCCTTCTTTAAAAAATATCAATCAATTTTCTCATCCCTCTGAGTTATTTTTTATTATATGGACGTTTTGAAAAAACTGATGTAGGAAAATGTCCTCCGTTGCCCTTTATCTGACAGATATGTGAGTAACAAAAATCTGTCTTATCAGTCTGAAAGGAGGAATTGTGAATACATTGAAATGGACTTCAGGTCATTATCATGTTGATTGAATCCTTTGGAGACTAATGGAGAGCACTGTTTTTACAGTGCACCAAATTCAATGACTATTCAACGCTTCTCTAGTCCTAATTCCCTCAAAAATAAGAACTCAACTCAGTGTAGCTTGAGGGTGCGTCCCCAACTACCTTGTTTGGTCCAGACCTTCTGACTTTTTTGTTAATGCTGAGCCAAAATAACAGGTTTGAAAAGGTGCCTCGGATGGCAGGACAGGCCAACGGACCAAAATTGAGTCCAATCAAAAGAGGGGGACTTGGTCAGAATCAAACTGAGCCATGATTCCATTACTCTGCAGTGTGAGAACACATGCAAAACAGTTCCTTTCAAACCAATTACAGGAAGTTGAGAAAGCATAAAACAATAGAAGAAGAAAAATAAGTGGCTGTTAGGATTGCTTGTAGTCTTTGCCACACATTTGAATGACGAGGACATTAATTAGAGAGTAGTAGAAATATCATAATGATATTATAGTGGCAACAAAATCAACAAAGTGAACCGGATTCTTCACGTCTCTGATGTGAATGGAAAGACTAACATTTACCAGTATGCACTTGATCCAAAAATCGTAGCGAATAAAATTGCCTAATTGACAAGACGTAAATGTTACACGCAGGCCTTCTCCAAAAAATGTACATATGTCAAACAAAAGTGTTTAAACAATTTGACAAAGACATGAAGCTTGATTAGGACCGTGGTCCAGACTTTCAGGTGTGAAAACAAATTGAGACACAAGGGTAAAGATGTTTATAATAAGAACTGTCAGGCTTTACAAATGCTCACAATTCGGTGAGTTCTGAGACAGCACATGTGACACATTCAGAAAGCGGCAAGAACCCTTTCTACTAAGGTTAAGCTATACAAATATAAAAAAATATATATTTAGATTTATAGATTTTTATATCAGGCTACAAGTTGTTGTCTAGTCAAAATAGTTCACTGTTATTGCAACAACTGAAATGTGTCAGTGTGCAGTTTCAGTGGACAAATCACAGGTAAGCTCTTTACAATCCCAGTCCTTGTTTTGATGCATGTTTTGGTTTTATGTCCATATGGGTGCAAATGATATGCTGCTGCAGTTGTGTCTGCATACCGCTTGTGGTTGTGTGCTATATAAAGACAGACCATTTACGTGAATGGCTTAAAAGGAAAATTCCATTCCATTCACTTTCAATGTGGTGACTCGACACTTGGCTGAACTGCATCGTGGTTCCCTTGTTTCGCTTTGCTTCAGAAACGCTAAACTTTTCAAGCATGACAGGCACTCGACAATGAAATCCAGTTGATACTAACACAGGTCCATCCCAGTGTCCCGAGCTGGAAACTGTAAGTGTAAGTGATGTTTTACAGCTAGTTGAGGGCTTTATTGTCACCTGGACATCAACTCAGTTCCAGACCAGTAACTTGTTGATGCTCTCAAAGACAGACACTTCCTGCAAATCATTCACAGTATTCCACTGATCTACAGTTGACAGGGACACAACAGACATGGCAAGCAAGAGACAGTAAAACAGTCACTGCTGGCAAATGAACACAGGGGGAAACTATGCAGGGTTTAAAATATTCCCCAAATTCCATTGAAAAATATTGTTTTTAGGGTGTGAAAGAATTCCACATGTCTCTTGGAACCAATGGGTACACGATATGTGCTTGATGAGTAACACTGAATGTAAGCAGCTATTCTGTTGACCAACCAGGCTAAAAGTAGTTGCTACCTTGCTACCATACTAACATTTGTGCATGTGGCACTTAAAAAGAAAGTAAGCCTGAGATATTTAGTCATAAACCAAACTTATTTGGCTCTGTGACATGTATTTTTCTGCGACTGTTAATTTTCTCTTTAAGCATTGTGTGTCTAACAATACAGCTGAGATTTTGGTTGTGTTATCACATAACAGCTCACACTGTGAACTCTTTCAGTAGGAAACACATTTTACCTCCCAAATGCTTCATAAATGTCTGGCTGAGTGTCTCCTCTGTCAGAGGCTGCCTGTGGCAGATAACCATCTACCATTAGGCATCATAGTTCGCGATTAGGATTATGTGATTGTCAAACTGGCTGATACGATGGCTTTAGCCTCAAATTTGGCCAGTTAAATGCACATTATTAACTAACTGTGTTATTTTGACTTTTACAAAACCCTCATGCAGACTGACAAGATCTTCCAAGAGAAAACAATGCACCATTAATACACAATCAGTGAAATACACAAGTGCATATCGTGAGCACGAATTTGTATCATTACAGGTGACCTTAGGGACTTTTCCAGACATTTCCTGAAACTGACTCATTTTAAGAGTAGATTGCTATGTTAATCTTTTTTTTAGGGCTAACCTACTCGAGAGAGCATTAGATCAAAACCTGCCATCAGGAGTACTGACCATATCACAGGGAAAGTGGAGTACAGCTTTAGGAGGAAAAATGTACTGAGTTTACAACAGGAACAAGAGATTAAGATCGGAAAAATATTCTGATTTGATTTGATTTGACTCGCACTGTGTGCTACAGGAGATCAGATCACAATCAAGACATAATCAATGAAAACCACATGCTTTGTTTGGCTACACTGTCAACAAACACAGCAGCTGTTTCTCTGTTGTATTTAGGACAAAGTAGCTGCTCAGCGAAAGTCATTGGTGCGTACAGCAGTTACCACGTCAACAATTGTTAAGAATTTGATCTTTAATTATTAGTTATTTATAATGTTGATTATTAGACTTCAAGTCATACATTTCATAATTTGTATAAACGATCAGCAACAACATTAAAACCTGTTTGGCTGATCATGTTTATCTGCTGCATCTTTATTAAGAGTTCAGTGTGAACCATGTTTTATGCGACTCAAAACTTATTGTCTACTTCAGATTTTTTTTTCATGGCTTGACTTAATCAAAAACACACTTGTTGTTGTCGCTTGTGTATTTTCTGTTACCCATTAAATTATTAATTTAGAATGGATGATACAAGTACACATATTGTGTGATACATTTTGTATTGACATGTATATACATATATAAGTGCTCTTTAAATTAAGTTAATGTTGCTGATAGGTTTGGTTTTACTCGAGTGCCTGTATTGGCAGGACCTCCATAGCTCCTCTCTACTCACTGTGCAGACTCTGGCTCCAAATGTGCAAGATGGCTGCTCCTATAAATGGGATATTTTGGCTACATTTTGAGATGCGTCATCCACCTTTACATACAGTCTATGGGTTAAACAGGGGTTCATCTTACCCCTTCTCCTCTTCTGTCTTTGTGAATTCCTGCCTTCATCTTCCCCATCATATTCCCTTGCTTCTGTCAGTCATAAAGAGTGACCTAAATCTCTTCCCATACCTCCCCTGAACAATCTCCTCTCACTCTTTGGCTTTCCCTCTCTATCTTCTTCATCACTGACTATGCCTTCTCCCTCCCGTCTTGGCTTTTTACTCTTCTATTTTTGTGACTCTTTTTATACCTTTCTCCTTCATTTGTATTCTTCCAGTTTTTGTCATCTCTTGGTGCCTTTAGATCTCTCTGCGCCAAATCATTTTCTTTCTTTATTTCTTTCTTTCATTCTTTCGTTCTTTCTTTCTTTCTTTCTTTCTTTCTTTCTTTCTTTCTTTCTTTCTTTGATAGCTCATCTCATAAGTTTTGCTCTGAGCAGGGACCATGTCCAATAACCCTGTTTTCAGCTTTAAAATGTGTCTATTTTCAGCTAAATGATATGCTTTGCACCACCCAGGGAGCCTGAAAACGTTAGCAGTTAGCTAGTGGACATAGTAGAGCATTTAGTGATACATAGTCAGCTATTTTACCTCAGGAGTTCAAGAGAGCGAGAATATGTGATTTCCCTTCGTTAGTAAAAAACTAAAAACTCTCAATGAATGCCAATGTGTGGTGATAGTTACAATATATAATTGCTTGCTAACACATTTGCCAAGAATTAGCTTATGCAGATATTAATTCACAAAAACAAAAACCTTATTACTATTTTGGTCCTTCCCATGAAGCCAAAACAGCTCTGATCTGCCAATGGACATCCTGGTATAGGGGTATAAGGCAAGTTAGAGTAGATGAACCTGAGGTAAATCATTGTCTTTTCCATGGCAAAACTATTGTCAACATTTTTAGTTCTGTTCAAATTCTCATCATAAAGTGATTTATAATAAAGCTCTAATTCTCTATATTTTCTTTAAATTAATGTTTCATTGGCTGAGAAATTAAGGTTTTCGTGATCCCGTAACAATCTGGCTTGTTGTGATATACTCCCCCTCCCCCCCAAACATGTCTCTCAGCCTGCGCCTTGGCCCAACGGACTTTGTCAAGGTCTAGCTCTAAGTCTTCTAACCACTTGTCATTGTTGTCTCTATCAAAGTAACTGCTATACTTGGCTTGGATGTTGGTCCTCTTGCTCAGGTCATCAGCCATTTTTCTGAACACATTTGAAACTTTCTGAAGACATTTTCCATAACACATTTCGCTTAGCAATTTACGATGCATCTCACTGGGGACGTTTCCTCAAAACCTCGACCCATTGTATATGTGGCACCAGGGCTTTAAACACATACAGGCATATGTTGCATTCAGTCTTTAATTGTTGACTCTTAAAAGTTGGGAAATGGATCTTGTTCCGTCACATCTCACTATACCCTGTCATTGGACCTTGAAACTTGAAACTTGAAACATTGGACCTTGGTTTGCAGAACACTTGTACTCACCACTTCTGACCCAGTTGTGTCAAAGTCACTCTGGTGTATGCATTTTTCCCACATCCAACGCGTTAACTACTTGACTGTTCTCTTTCCCAACCTTGATATGTTCCTTTAATTTGTTGTTTATCAATTTTACGTGTTGTGTGACTTGTTGTGGAGTTCTTCCCAAATGTCACAAAAAACGTTGTTGAGACTTTGTTGAGAAAGTGAATATTGGATTCGGGAAAGGCAGATAAAGATGCCGTGAATGTTGGATGTTTCACAGGCACTAACTCAATCAGTGCAGGTATAATATTATAGTTTGCTTTGGCCCAATTCTTGAATGGGCTTTTTCTCCCCGAAACAATATCTTAAAATCTCTGAACATTATGTTTGTTTTTTTACAATAGATTATAATTAATTCAAACAAATTTTACTTGTTCTGACCAAAGTGCACAATTACCACACACAGTTCCAGGGTTGACTGACATGGTACATTTCTAAACATTTCACTTTTCATGTGAAGACTTTTCATTGTGGTGTCATTGGCTAATTCACAGCCACAAAATCTAGGATTTTGTTTGAAATGTTTTGTGTGGGTTACCTTTTGCTCTACAGTTGTAGATAATTGTTCCTACAGTTTAGAGAATGCCAGGACTGTTTCATCTAGTGAGCCAAAGCAATTGAGAAAAACTCTCAAATATTTTTGCTGACCTGTAACCACTCAGCTCTTAGCTAAAGTAATCTACAAGTCAGAGAAAATACTAACCAAAAAATAAAAGCATTAAAAGCATTTAAGTGGTCTCACTTAGATTTGCTTGTGTTGGCGCATTAGAAGGATTACCTCTAAAACATCATCCGGTTGCCCAGAAGATACTCATTACCTAAGTACTTAGCTAATAATGTCAATACTGAGAGGTGGAGGGATGAGGTTGGGATGGGGGAGTCAGCAAGGGAGATGGATGTTAAGAAAGTAAGGAGTGATAGAGAGAGAAGAAAGGAAAAATCTTTTTCTTCCAGAATCCCTAGAAGAAGGTAGATAATTGCAAGAAGGGGATGAAGCAAGAAAACGATGCTCTCAGCTTGGGACATAGGATCAAAAGCTTCTAATTAGAGTAATTTAACCTGGTCAGACCTGAGATATGCGCCCAAACCCTCCACAAAAAAGATAACTACAAAAAATGGAAGCTGAGGGACACTCAATCTAAGCCGTGACCTTCAGCTTGTGGATATAATAGGAGGCCAAATAATGCGTGTGTAAGCAAAGTAAGACTAAAGGACAGTTCACGTTCCAGAGGCCCATCAGCACTGTCAGGGTTTTCAGGTCACATGAAAATTCACTGGGAGCTAGCTCAAGTGAATGCTGGTTACACAATGCAGAGGACCCAGGCTCACATCCTGAGTCCTGCACGCGGGAAGGTTCAGGTAACAAAAGAACTTTGGCTAAGGTTTGGGAAGGACTGCTTCAGGTTAAATGTTCATGAAGTGAACTCACTGTGGCTCGTGTTTCAAGTCACATCTGATATTGACGTATTCTATCCGGGACCACAATCTTTCCCTAACCTTTGCCAAGCTCTTTGAGCATTTAAAAGTGTAATCATTATCTGGCCAGTATTGACGAAAAAAACAAATTATATTGTCAGAGAGCATTTTGTAAATATGTGTGGTTTCACTTTTTAGATTTTTTTCAAAGAATGTAACTAAAACCCAACCTTCTGTTAATCAGATGTTTCAATCATCATCTACCTGCCCAATGCATTGCTTAAATCTGACGGCATATCAAGTTGGTGGTGAGTATTCCTCCACAACAGATAGAAAACTGTTTGTGTTAAGCGGTTACAGCATGAATAAAATCTGGTGAGGAGTTCTATGACATTTCCCGCTATAGCTTAATGCTTTCACTGGAAAGACGTTAATATGTTGAACTCCAATAGCGCTCTGACATCATCTTCATGGAGACTTTAAGCTTCATTGTTGGTCACGGATTAGTTCGTTTTTCAACAATACCGACATTCAGTTGTCTTCAAGTTCAGGCCACATTCGCACAAAGTGTGTGTAGGAAGTAAGGATACTGAGGAGGCTGCGACGCTCCCAGGCAAACCGAGGCATGACAAAATTCATCAGTTAGTTTAACTCAGACGTTTACTCTTTATATTCTTTCAAATACTTCATATGGTGTGCAGTACGTGTAGTAGAGAAGAGTTTTCAATTTGACATTTTCTATCATGCGCAAATAAATTGAGGCCTCAAGCCCTTTATCCATTTGGAAAAGAAACCCCCAACATCTGGGTTTTGTCTTCAATGGAAATGGTTTCAATCTGTATTCACTCCGGGGTCAATTGACTGTGCAGTTGACACAGGACACACATTCATATGAAAAGAATTGGTCGTAACTGGTGTGTACAGCTGATTTAGCATTATTCTTCTAGTTTTATTTATTATTGATAATTTATTTTAAGGTACGGACACAATTTGCAAGTGGTCCAGAGTCATTTGACATTAGTCTGCTGTTTTTCAGATCAAGTTTTAAATAAATTGATTGTATATTTCATTAATTTTAAGCAGCTATGAATACATATCTGAAATGCAATTCACAATTAAATTGACAATATTCTATTTAACTCTGAAATTTGAATTATAACATAATTCTTAATGTCTTCATGGGTCATTGCAAAATGGCAAGGGGAGCAGACAATTTCTTTATTTTAGAAAATAGTGCAGTTGGTATGCGTGTTGATTTTTATGCAAAAGCTCAGTGGCTCATGACATCTCGTCTCAACCATCCGTCAACACAGGAGCGTGTGTCATATTCACACTTGAGCTGTGGTGGAGCCGCAGTTAGAGACGTAAAGACAGATTGGATGTACGTTGAGCTGCTCTACACGCCAGAGACTTCCTTTTTCTGGATCTCTGAAACCAGGACTTCAGTGTTGATATTAAGTTCGTCTTTATACTCTTTGATGCCATTTTCATGAATAAACTCTTGTGCCATGGGGCAGGAAGCATAGCCTTATTAAGTGTTACTGGGACATTACCATGCTCGTTGATTCAAATATACACAGGTGACATTCATCATGTCTACACTTGTTAGATTAGAAGAAGTTTGGTGAAATTTTTAATCAGAATAATGGCCAAACTTACATTTGGCCATTTGCCTTTTCCTTCCGTCAGGCCCCGAACGATTGAGAGAGGACTGGTTTCTATAGACCAGTGGAGCACATAGCTGGTGACTAACCTCAAACGTCCGGCCCGCTCTGCTGATGAAGGTCAATAGTGACATGTTGTGGAGGCAGTCGTTGCTCTGCAGCTGCCTCAGCAACCTGAGCTCATTTGGACCCTTTTTGGTGCAAGTTTAAAAAATGTCAAAATGATTCCATTTTAAAATGTGGTGGGGACATGACAAGAAGATCAGTGTTCTTGAAATTGAAAATTTAGCAAAGGCTGGTACTGTATAAATGACATCATGTTTTCTCTCCTTTTGCAGTGACGCAGCAGTTAGGACGTCCTCTCTTACACTGCAGAAAAGACCCTCCCCCCCCCCCCCCCCCCACACACACACACACACAAACACAGACACACTCACACGTACACAAAGTGTCCCTTGTAAAGGTGACTTCACTTCAAATAGTGCGGCTGAACATCAACATTATTCCCAGGATGAGGGTACAGCAGAATGTACACGCACACACGTTCACACAGACACACACCTTTTAAGTGTGACTTGTGCTGCGTCAGTGAGACTCTAGGTGTGTGTATGTGAGGCAGTAACAGGCGGAGAAGGTTTAGGTGTGAGACAGCCTAAATGTGTTGTCTGCTTCGTAGCTGGGAATGGTTTCAGACAGAAGAAAGTGGTGCAGAGCATTGCATCCGTAACTGGTTTGGATTTTGCTTCTCCTCCGCTTCTGTGCCACTTCATTTTCCCACTTTACACTCATTCATCCCTTACTCTATAACTAGCTGTCTGTCTGGCTGCCCTCGTCCTCACTGCTTTCTGCGTTTCTCTGCATATCTCCGTCTGGCCTGTGTGCTGTCTCCTTTCTCTGTCTCTTCCTCTCTCCCTGTTGTTCACAGATGGTGACATGCAGTGTAGGTGACAAAGATCAGCGTTAGCACAAACAACAACACAGCCCTGACTATGGTATGAGCCCAATGGATAAGGAATAAAAAAGGTGCTTAACAATCATGGCCATTTTTATCAAACAATTGTATTCTTCTATTTACTCTTTAATACACTTGAATATGCGGATGTACAACTGAGAGGCAGGTCTCCAGAACACAAATACATTATAGTCTCAGAGAGAGGGAACAGGGTGCCAGGTGGATGCAGTCAGGAGGATGTGACTTTGAGTGTGGCATAGTTTTGCTTTAAGATGCAGCTGGACCACAAGTCCTGCAAACAGAGCTGTTTGAAAAGTTTTTAGAAGGGTAGTGCCATTCTTTTTTATTTTAATCAATAAATAATTATATCAAAATAAATCCATCCATCCATTTTTATCCTTTTTCTCCAAGGTCGGGTAACTTTGGTAGCAGTGTAAGTTGGGTGTTCCAGAAATCAGTCTCCCCCGCAACGGTTTCCAGCTCCTCCTGGGAGATCCTGAGGCATTCCCAGCCCAGATGGGATATATAATGCCTTTAGCCAGTTCTGCATCTACCCCTGGTCTCCTCCCAGTGCAGCATGCCCAGAAAACTTCAAATGGAAAGTGCTTTTGAAGAAAATAATACACCAACTAACTAAATTGGTTCCTTTCAACAATAAGCAGCAACCTGAGCTTCCAGCAGGATGTCTGCACTCCTTGTCCTATCCCTGAGCCCAGCCACCCTATGGAAATTTGGTCGCTTGTATCCGCAATGTCATTCCTTTGTAATGAACCACAGGTCAGCGTCATAACATAGATCGAATGTTAAATTGAAAGCTCGCTCTTCACCACAGTGGTCTATACCCTGAGATCTCCATGAATCTTCCATGGGTCCCATGGGCAGGCAGCAGGCCAGGCCAGGAGCATGCATGTGCTATTCACTGGCATCACAGACTGGACTGCACCATTTGAGAAGCTGGAACTCTATAATTTTTTTCAATGTCGTCAATTAAATTGACTTCGATACAAACATTCATTGATAATCAAATTTGTACCAATTTATTTAAATCAAGTAACTGTTTAATCTGTCAGTTACATCCTCAAGGGATTCATTTTGTGTCTTGAGGATTTAAATATATTTATATTCTTCACTTAATTTATGTATTACTAACTCCAAGCACCACCACAAGCAAGGACCCTTGACATATATAGCATGGCCACAATATTAATATAACTGGAATCATAAGAAAGCACAAAAGTCACCAACAGACGACCACACACCCAGAACACACTGCTAATCAGTTCACCACAGTTTAATATACACCGATTTGCTCAAGTCCAACCCACAGTTACAGAAAGAACTAGAGTCAATATCTCAGTATAAATCAACTTTGGGATCCAAGCCACCAGATCTCACTTCAGACTCAAGTGAAGCTGGTGAGTGGCTACAGAGAAGTTCACAGCCCTGTTCTATGGTGACGATCCAGAGGAGTAAAAAACGAGGATGCACAAATTTGTTAGACATGTCACCAGCGACTGGTGAGCTGAGTAGTGCTGGGACCAAACTCAGTGGGCTAATCTTGTGGACTTGAATTTCAGTGAGTATGATATGAAACAAGTTGAAATCTGACTGTCCTGCCTCCAAGAAATGATTCCTGCTGAGTTTGGAGACTTGCTGCTGTGGTTTGGTTGAATTAATTATATTTCAGTGGCTGTTTATTATTAATAGGTTATCTCCAGGCTACTTCTTATTTGCAAAAGAAAATAACATCTCTCTCTCTCTCTCTCAAGACAAATGGCCCAAGACAGGTTTCTGGCCTAAAAACCACCTTACCTCTGCATTTAATTCCTTTAATGCCTCCCCTCTTCTTTCCTCCCTTCTTCAACCCTCTTTGCCTTCGTCCCTCCTCAGCGAGGTTGGACAGAGCAACCAACTAGCCAGCCAATCTCAGACGTGCATAAAACTCCTTAAGCACTCTCATAGTAATTGCTGTCCAGCCTTCACCAGACGTATGCGTAAGCAAAGCTGTATCACACTGAATCAGAAAGCAGGGAGGTGGTGTTGGTGGAGGCAAGAGGATTGATGGGGTTCTTTTGGATTAAAAACAAAAGAGCTTTGAAGTCTTTTCATTATAAATCGATGGATTAAATCTCATCAATCACAACGCATCATAAGTCTTAAACAAAGCCAGAGTGCGGATCTTGTTTTGCCGTATGCCCAGGTGTTGTGCACTTGGAGAGGAACTAGCTTGCATGGGAACTCATTTGGGTAAATGGCTGGTGCAATCTGCTAAACACAGCAGTTTGTGCTTGAAATTGTTGGGCAGGAGGAGTGGGGAGCAGGGCAGGTGGGGGAAGAGCAGACAAGTTACAATCAAATGTGATGCCTAAGCTGCCTACTGCGCTATAATGACACGGACCAATGGATAACCAAGGTAGAACAATGAGACAGGAAGGCTGCAGCAGCAGGAGGAGGAGGAGAGGTGCAGTCACAAAGCGACGAGGCCTGAGAAATCCACCCATCCGTACACTGGCTACAGCACTAAAACAGCCTCAAGTCACACTGTAAAACCTGCTGCGTCTAAGTGTGTGTGCCTCGCCACTGAGTCCACTCGGTGGGTCTAACAAGCCAAAAGAGCTTTTTAAAGTAGATTTGAGTGTGCATTTTGTAAGATGGACAAAAAAAGCACCTTTTGAAAACGGTAGTCAGAAGAGGAAGAACACTAACAAAGCTACAACTCAAGCAAGCAGGAAACCTCAGAAAAAAGACGTGAAAAACGATAGCTATGTTTTCCTCCACCTTTCTGCCCGGCCCTGCTATAGTGCCGCTGCAGGCCACAGATTGTTGCGGTGCCTCGTGCAGTGCAGAGGTACTGTAGCTCCGACACACTAAGAAGGAATCACAGAGCTCAGCCAATTAGTGCACCAGGCTGCCAAAGGACAGAGTCAGGTCCAAAAGAAGCTGTTGCCAGGAAGCGGACAGCGCACGTACTAGGGTGACAGAACCAGCCAATGGGGGGTGCTGTGAGACACTTCCTGTTTACTTGCTGGCCATGACACAGATCCCACATCTCCAACTACTGCCTGTACCACTTCACTACATATCTCAAGGATATTGTACCAAAATTCATATACATTCATACGATATTACCCTTTTATGATCAAGCACAATCTGGATTTTTCTGCTGCTCTATATTTATGGGAAAATATTTCACATGCGACATATTTATTGAGAAACTCTATGTAGCCATTTTCATGTTACATTATAGACCCCTTCAAGAGAGAAGTACCATAGTAACCCAGTTGACAGCTGCAAGAAAGGAGACAGGACATGATAAAGCCTCCTACTGTCCACTACAATGATTTACAACCTTGCCCCGCCCGCCTGCCCTGGATTGATGTTCTAAATGGCCAGTTAGATGAGGTCATCAACTGAGGAGGGCACTTTGCTCAGGTCACATATTGATCTGTGTTTGTTGTTATATCCGTGCGGGCAATGCTTGTGAACAGCGGAAGCAGTTGAATTACCAATGTGCGAATTTCAACAATTTTTTTTTGTAATTCTCCCTTAGTATACGGGAGTGAAGGTGAAATATGATTATATTACTGATATTCAATGATGACATACTATTTTATCCTTAATACATTTTAAGACACATTCTTAGTGGCCAATGCAATTTCAATATAGTGGCTGCTAATCTTTTAGCTTTTTGGACCCCATGTGATGTCATCAGGATTAGAAGGGGGTGGAGCCAAGACACTGGTGGTGGTTGAGGATCCAGGTATGGTGGTGATGATTCTGCTGAAGACTGGAAGAGATTGGAGTGGAGAAGGGATTCCAAGTTTGACAGCAGCCGCATGATTGGCTGGAAGAGACTGCAGCAGAATCTGATAGGCCATTTAGAAACGCCCACAATGAGCTCATAAATAAGCATATAGAGACATATGCATATAGAGACATATACAGTCTATGTCTTAAATCCTTCAGATGGCAGGACAGAGTAACAAAGGTGACTAAAATGTTTGATCTTTTTTGGATATTCCTTGATTATACGGTCTCTAAGCAAGAAATGGAGAGAGAGAATGGGGAAGACACAGCTGCAGGAGGGCGCATGCGAGCCTCCACATGTGGGAGCACCCTGGAGGTGAGGTGATCTAGCAGGTAAAAGGTTTTCTTCTGCACAGCACCTGCAATATGACAATTACTTCTGTTTTCCATTAGCTTCCCCAAAACACAACAGGGAAATGGTGTGTTTGTGTGAACTCATAGCTTCCCCTGGTCTCCATCACTCCATCTGTTCCTGTGTCTCCTATCAGGAATTCTAGTCGATCCTTGCCTTTCAATCCGGACAGTGAGATTTGAGACAGATATTTACTGTTCCCAGATGACGAATCCTATACTGATTTTGTCGATCCCTTGGTAAATGGATTGAAGGCCACAAAATAAATGTCTGCAGCCCCACTCTATTTTAGATTCTCGTGCCATTGAGTGCTTGCTTTCAGTGGTAATTAACTGGTTGTAGCAGTGTGAGATTTGTGTTTTAACCACTGAGCATCTTGCAGCACCCCAATCCTCTCCCCAGTAGGAAACAATTGAAAGTAAAACTTTTTGGGTTCAGGAAATAGGGTTCGGGTAGTAAATTGTAATCAGTGTCTACAGTGGAAATGAAGGTTCAAAAGACAGCCGTGGCGTGTGACACATGACACAAACAGCAAACAAACAGAATGAGATCTACTCATTCTTCTCCACAGCTATTTGGTGATTTTGCAAAATACTTGATTTCAGATGCTTCCATTTCTAGAAGCACACACAAAAGCAAATTCAAATGATACATAAGTACACAGGGAAGGGTCGTGGTCTGATTTAGCCCCATGGTGAGGAAGGATGCTCTGCAAAGGGAGGAAGATGTCAGTTGTCAGCCAAAGAATCCAAAAGCAAACTGCTCCGAGGTTTCCGGAGGACACCAGTGATTTACATTAGTGAGAGAAGAGAAAGTGAGCTGCTAAGCATTTTTCCATTCACAATGTTTCTGGTTCACTTAGCCTTTGTGACGCAGTACTTTCACAAGGGCTCCGTACGCTGATGTAAAGAAATGCCTGGAGGTCCATTAACTAGCTGGCTGCCTGTCGTTGACTAGATATGGCCAAGTCCTTCTTTCTTTTTTTCTCTTTCTTAAAAAATACTTCCCTCAAAAATAGGTATAGTGTTAGGAGATATGTACGCTCATATACTTCTGAGCCTGTGTGTGTGTGTGTGTGTGTGTGTGTGTGTGTGTGTGTGTGTGTGTGTCTTCATGCACTGCTATAAGTCCCTTGAGTGATTTAAGAACAGCACAAGACCTTAGGGACGACAAGAATGAGAGCAGGATAATGGAATATGAAGCAGAGGGAAAGCAAGAAAGAAAGAAAGAAGGAAAGAAAGAAAGAAAGAAAGAAAAAAAGAAAAAAAGAAAAAAAGAAAAAAAGATAGAACCCGTTAAGCTCGCCAAGACGAAGCAGGCAAACTGACGGAAGTGCACTTTTACTGCTTAATTCTTCTTTTCTCCCTGATCTCTGCAGTGCTCAACAATGCTGTTCACATTTGTCCTTGCAAAATGTTCCTCACTTTTGCTGTCCTCTCTTCTCCTCTCTTCCCCTCTTCTCTGGAATCAAAGTGCAATCACAATTTTGAATAATCAGCGAGGACCCCGGACCAGCTAATGACCAAAAGACTGACAAATAGAGTTCACATTCCAGAGAGCTAAAGACATTTGACCTTAAACCAAACCAGAGAGGACTATGGTATGGTCATTTGGATTTACTAACATTCCCATCATTGAACCCTTTTCTGCACCTTTTTGAATGGCTAAACTTGAGCAGTGTCCTTAATAAATTGGCAACAAGTTCCACTCTGTTCACCCAGTATAAGGGTTGGGTAACAATATCTGGTGCCAGATTCCTAAACAACCGGTACTTACAGATTTCGGTGTCTCATTTCGGTGCCTGCGCTTTGTTCTGAACAAATCGCCCCGCTTAAATGCAACATAAACATAACCGCACATGCCTTAACTCTGGTGGCAAGTGGCAACACACTCTCTACATGGCTCTGGTAGCAAGAAACAGGACAACAAAATGCCCGGCGCTAGACAGTCAAAGTGTGACCGTATTTCACCGAAAGGATTCCGACACCAGGAAGTGTGTGAGAAATAGCTGAGAAGGGGGAGACGAGAGCAACAGCTTGTAGAGTTGGTGGCAAGATGCACGTTGTTGTGTGTGATCCACCACTTCACCGAAAGAAAAAGAAGAAGAAGAAGAAGATGGTGGAAGTGACAAACACAACAAACTTAACGAGGCACATGGCAACACACAGCATATATATTTGAAAGCATAGGGATGCTCCGTGTTTGTGTGACACAGTGTCAAGAACGTCCACTGGCAGTGTGGACGACTCTGGCCCCTGTGGTGGGGAGACAGTTGATGATGAGTTTGGAGGGTAGAGTATTTTACTGTATTAAACACTGAAACAATTAAATTATTGTTGTTGGTTTATGGTTCATTTATTATGTGATTTTTGTATGTACATTTGTTTATGAGTTTGAACTCCGTTTGTTAGGCGGAACTATTTTTAACAGCATCAAATTAGTACCAATATTGAAAAAAGCCAAACGATACCTAGCTCTTAAAAAAAAACTATAAACCCCGTTAAACCTGCTACTCTCTTTTACGACTACAAAACTGATGACATGCTTATCAGCCTCAGCTACTTTTTCTTTAGTGCTAATTGGGGACCCGAACATGCCCTGCTAAACATAATCAGGTTAGCGCTGTCAGTGCAAGAATGTGGATGTTAGCATTCAGCTCAAGGCGCTGCTGTGTCTGAAGGGAAGCCTCACTGAGCAGCTAGCGTGGCTCAAGACTTGTGTGTTGTTTTATTGCATTGCATTGCAACAACTTTTCACTTTTCCTGACATAAATCTTTAAGGACTCTTTCGCACACTCACACACACACTATACATTTGCAGAACAGAAGAGTGCAGTCTGATTATGCAAGTGTTTGTAAAGCAGTGGTCAACAGCCTATTTCACCTCCATCATCAATTCGCATACACACACCCTGTACTCATACTCACTGCCTCCACACAGACACACACACACACACATGCTCATAGACCAACCTGCATAGGTTTCTCCGCATATTATTATTGGAGTAGAAACATAAGAGCAGGTGCATTTATAAAAACATAAGATGATATCATGGGAGAAAGAAAAAGGCAAGAGAGGAATAAACATGGAGAGGGGAAACTGTGAATATGGAAACACAAATAAAGAGGATGGATTGCTTCATCTGCTTTCGCCTATAGAATTTCCATCTGGTGCTTATCCCTCGTTCTCATGGATGAAGCTTCCCTTTACCTACCTGTCTCATTTCCTTCTCCTCTTCATATTCAACTCCTCCCTCTCTCTGTCTCATTCTGAATGGCGTGCTGCAGCATCTTCCTGTTGTCACTTGGAGATTCTCCTTTTCGTTCACTCACATTATCCCGCAGGAAACACACAAACACAAACACACACTCTCCCTGCATTGATAACATGATGATTTCTGCAAAGCCTCCCCGTATGTTTGCTTTGTTTAAGATTGATTGGCTTGTGTGTGCGTGTGTGTGCCTGTTTCTGTTTGTGTGTGTGTCTGTGTGTGTGTGTGTGTGTGTGAGAAAAAACAGCAGACTCTGCAGTAATGTTAAAAGACAGGAGGTAATATGAACTAAAATGGATCGTTCTCTCTCACACGCCTTTCCTCACGCCCCCTTTCTTGTGTCTTCTGTCCTTTTTTTTCATGGGAGATCAATTTTTATGTAATGGTCAAATGATCAGGGACAATACTCTGCTGATAATTCCAGTTCCTGAACTCATCAATGATCTCTCTTGGTTTTATCTACACTGTTTTCAGAGATGGACAATACTGCACTATCACGTCAGTGCAAAAAAAATACTGTAAAATGTGTTTATTGCAGCTTTGTTTTAATCAGTGAGTTGTTATTCATCCTTGCCTCTTTCTAAGTTGTGTTCTTGTTCCACTGCACATGTGCAAGCTTCTAAGGAATAGTTCAACTTTGTGGGAAATATGTTTCTTAGCAGTCTTGCTAAGTGTTAAAGGGGACATATTATGAAAATTCCACTTTTGTAGTGCTTCTACACATTAATTTGGGTATCTGGCATGTCTACCGTCCAAAAAACTCTGGAAAAAAACAACTCCCGTGATTTGTTGTGGTTCCTCTATGTCAGAAACGATACGCTAGAGTGCGTCTAATGGGATTACGACCGAAATAAACGTCATAGTCACATCACGCCCATGTAGGGAGTCTCGCTACATGGCCTTGAACGAGCGAACTAACGCTAGCCAGGCTCCACCGGCCCGGTTAGCCCGCGAGCTAAACGTTGACTCAACAGTGTGGAAGGATGCTGCTGCTGCGCCAGCTCAAGTTCCCACTGCTCCCACTGCGGGGCTGTGCTGGGGAGCTGGGGCTCTCGCAGCCAGGCTTCGGCCCGCCTGACTCTGGTTCAAAACGAAATGGTTGCAAGATTGTATCTTCGTCTCCAGTAGCCATATTTCTACAGAGGTAATGGATAGCTAAAAATCTGGAGGCTTGTATCTCGTGAAGGAGGAAGGGGGGGGGGGGGGGGGGGGGGGGGAGAGGGGTGAGGGGGGCGGGGCACTCAAAACAGGTCAATCTGAGGAGGGCTGTTTTAGACAGGGTAAAAAGGTGCTGTTTTAAATGATCCTTGTGGTATTTTGACCAAAATAGGTTACACACATTTCATTAAGGCTCCAAGGAACCATATCAACTTGTGGTAACATGGGCATAATATGTCCCCTTTAAATGAGAAATGAATTGAATCCACTGTTGTGAGTGATGATTCAATCTGAAGCTATAGGCAGAAGCAGGTTAATTTAGTGCAGTACAGCATAGCCAAGTATAGGATAGCTGTATCCAAAAACATCCAACCAGTATATCTAAAGTTCCAAGAACCAAAGTGTAAAAACAATACTCCAGGAAGTTACAAGAAATAGTTTGAGCCGTTTGGCATAGACGTGGGTACGTCTGTGGGTTAATGATATGAACAAACCGATATCTGTACAAAGGTTACATTATCGGTGTAAAGATCACCACCCGAACACTCATTATATCTCTGGGACCAAATTGATCATGTGCCAGTGGATTTCCCAACAGGCTCAGTCAAGATTCCTCAATAGTCCATCTGAGCACCCATTTTGGTTTTGAAATGTAGCGTGGTAATGCACGTGTTTGGTGCATTGGTCTCTTAAGGCAGTAGAAAGCAGTTGCACCAAAGAAAACCTGGTCTGAAGTCAGTGACAATGCATTTCACTGATTTCCTAGGGGTTAATTATCAAGTAACATGTGCCTACATAGACGGGGGCACATTAAGAGCTCACTCAAGTGCTTGATATGCTTGCTACACACACAGATGGTGATGATTATCTTACTACATGGTGGATCCGCCCCTAATAATACACCAAATAGCAGACAATCCTGACTTTTGAATGAGAGATGGCACTCTGATTGTTTTATTTCATGTAATGCCAAAAGGATCCACTCATGTCCAATTAAAGCTTGTGTTGGTGAGTTGGTTAAAAAAAGGCTAAGATTGTGAAATAACACAGCTTGCTAGAAGCCGACTATTCCGTGACTCGCTCATTAACTTCCGACTATCGTGTGTGTATGTCACTTGGAGATTCTGTGTACGTCTCTCGGGCTTGTGAAGGCTCCGGTCATGTGCAGTGAGAGCACTGTCAGGGTGCACAGGCAGGCACGCAGGTCGGTTACTCACAGGCAGCTACGCCAACCAATCATTTCATTCAGTCTTGCGAGGTCCAAAGACACCTGCTTTTTTCCAGGCGACTTTATTTATTGATGGCCATCAGGATATGAACAACTTACCAACAAGACAAACCCTTGAATAACATTGTACACATCTAAGGTCGATCAATGTGTTATACCTCCTCACTGTGCCTGCACAATGCATTAGTAATAAATTGATATATTGAACGTTTGTTATATTGCTATTGATGAATTCTACATGATGATTATTATTGATCTTGTTTTATTGCCTAGCTCTATTAAATGATTGCGGTACGTAAATAAGTTTCTATTAAC
Organism: Pleuronectes platessa; assembly: GCF_947347685.1. NCBI lineage: Eukaryota > Metazoa > Chordata > Actinopteri > Pleuronectiformes > Pleuronectidae > Pleuronectes > Pleuronectes platessa. The sequence goes on from NC_070641.1 coordinate 5,547,776, forward strand.
TAAAAGCAATGCAGTTGTCCTTGAAGTGGTCTGAATATTCAGAGGTCTCCTGTTTGCCTGCTGTTGGCTGCAGCGCCCCCCACAGAGTGCAGCACTGAACACTGCCTCAAGGTGCTCCTCCTCATGCAAAGAGCCAAGGTATACGTGTGACTTTGAGTGTGTGTGAGACTGCACCAGTGGCTGGTCTCTATGAACACGCTTCGGAGGCACGGCAAGGCTTCCAGTCCATCGGAGGGATGAGATAAATGTGTGTGTGTTTGTGTGTGTGTGTGTGTGTGTTTGTGTGTGTTTGTGAGTGTATGTTTGCGTTTTAAAATGACAAAGTGAAAGGAGTCTAAATTTAGAGAGAATCGAGGAGCGGGGGAAAGGGAACCTCTAATGGGTTTTGGGCTACTTGAGGACGAAGCTGCAGAGAGAATGTATATGTCTCTGCTTGGTGCATTCACTGCTCTACATTCACGTAGCCAGTGTAAAAGCTAGAGTTTTCAGTCTGATCCCAGGATCAGTCCCCCTTAGGGGGAATTGTTTTGAAAAGCTTAAGATTGCTCCAATTAAGTTCAGCTTACATAGCTTGTCACAGCCCACAATAAGACAATTTTTTCAAAAGAAGGCCTTCTTTCAAAAGTAAGTTTCCCTTCTTTCCAGAAGTCATTGCCAACTGTGTCGATACATAATTCAACATTAACAAAGTGACTATTATATTTAACGGCACCCAGAGAGAGAGTGTGGGTTGGAGGGGGAAGTGACTTCTGTAATGTGGCCAGTGGCATCGCACCGAGTTTTAAATGAATACTGTTGGTCAAATGACAATGAAATGTTTCCTCGGGTACCTTCCCTGACAAGCTCCTCAAATGTCATGTTTGTCATGAATAAATAAGGTTACACTAACCGCAGTGTTCATGTGTGTGTGTGCATGTGTGTGAGTCGATACATAAGTACAGCTTTGCCTGTTATGTGAAATATAGGATGACACCTTTTTGGCTGTCACAGCTGTGGCCGGGGGTCGGCAGAGGTTTACCATACCGCAAGTTGCTCACAGCTCAGCACGAGACATTTACTCTAGCTCTAATTAGTTAAAGAGGACCACATTGAGGAAAGCAATATACTTGAATCCTCTCCTCTCAGTGCACTGATGAGTCTGAACCTGCCTCCAAGCCACAAAAGGCCTTATTGATAATATTGGCTTGGTTGGTTGAATGATTTTGCTCAATGTGAGCCTTGCGTTTTTTTCTCTTTGCATTTCATCCTAATCGAATATATTATTTTTCCATGTAAATACTAAAAACATGATAATTTCACATAAAGAACAGTGATGGAGCAAGAATCACTGCAGAAAGATTTCTAATACTGTTCTCTTACGGACCTGCTTTCAAAAAGTCAAACAGCCAAATCTATTTAAAGCATATTAGAGAAATGTAGTGGAGCAAAAATGTTATATTTACCCCAGCAATGCAATAAATACACCTATACCTATACCATTATACGGAAATTATTTTATTATACATTGAGGTCTTGCTACTTTAAAAAATGGTATGAAATCTTTTTAGATTTGACAGATTAAAGCTGCCCCGTACCTAATTATGAGATGGCTACACATGTATATCCTAAGAGCATCAGCCAGAGAATTATGTTTGTGGAATATTTAGGTTTATGCCATAACTGAAATAATAAGTAGAACTATATTATTTTACTGTGAGAGCCACCTTATGGCTCTCACAGTAAAACTTGGGTCTCTGGGAATCCTGGAGGTTTGGGGTCATCTAGCCTAGAATGAAGCTAGCTCCACCTCATCTCAGTGATGTAGCTCAAGTCGGTCACACTGGACGATGACAGTGATGAAACCCTTCATCCAGCTACTTCCAACAAACTGATTTCATTTCCAAAAGGATTTCAAGCCTGAAGTGCAATTGCTGCCTGTACACTATGTCAGCACTTAAGCACCACTATCAGAAAGTGCCAACAGACACTTGCCAGCAAAACGAGTACCCCCACGACCCCAAATTAAAATTGCGTCCTGAGGTTGATTCAGCACTTCTTCACCTCCAGCTATGCTTCTATTTCAGTGTCACTTCTTAGTGCCAGTAACCCACATTAGCTAGTTCAGCACTGGAGAGCCCCACAGGGGAACAAACAGCACATGTAAAGTATTTCATTTTTCATACGACAGCTCTGTTAGCTGAAATATACACCGCACATCACCTCACTCAGCAGGGGACAGCTGATGGGCTCAGCGTTGTGCCACTATGCACTGTGAGCACGCCACAAACCTGGACGTCAACCAGGATCCTCCAGCACCTGAAGGGAATCGAACAGCAACCCACACAATAAACCATCCAGTGGATACTTTGCAACATTTTTAAGGAAGATTTTATCTGGATATTTGAAGATTTTAAAACATTATACTTGTATACTTTTAAATCAAATTTTTTAGTCTTCCGCGCTTGTTTGTTAAGCTTTTTCTGCTACGCCCTAATCTTAACCTGACCAGACCCTATAACAATTTGAAACAGCAACCTCCTCCACACTCTTGTTTAATTCAATTCCATTTAATGTGATTAGCACCAAATCATAATATACATGATCTCAAGGCACTAAGGTCGAGACCTGAAACCCATCTAACCCATAAAGACCTAAGGCAATAATATAATCTCACTCTGAAACCCGAGGGTTTTCAAAAGAACTGATAGACACATGGAATAAGAAAAACATTTAATAGCTTTAACATTTGCCCTTCATGAACATTTGTTAAAAACACAATACCTCTACCTCCTTAAACACGTCTCTTGATAATATCTCTTGGTGAAAAAGTGGTGTCAAACACGTAGAAGACACAGACAAAAATGTCAAGATAGTCTGTGGTGATAAGAGCCGACAACGGTTCTGTAAACACGATCACGTGATCTCGGCATCGGCATAAATACGTCGCTTCCTGTCTACCTACAGCACCCGGCGGCTCCACCTCGCCAGAATAATGCCAAGGCTGTTGTGAACGCGTCTGTGCGGAGAACCTCCCACTGTGTTGTGCATGTGTGAAAGGCAAACTAGCCAGACCTTAGCCAATTCTTATCACTTCTTACACTTGTGTGGAATTACATTTTGCAGACACTAGCATGTGGACAGATTTCTGTGCTGATATCCTCTGGCCAACTGTCCAAGAAATAGGCCAAAGAGGATCCTCTGAGTTCTGATGTTAAAGCTTATTAATATTCTGAATCTATAAATCCAATGTGAAAAGCAACAGCAGCAGTGAATGTATCCGACTAACAACATCTGTGTGTGTATCAAAGCCTGCTGTGTGTTGTTCCTCTGTGCCATTGAGCACCATTGTTGTCCAAAAACTATTAAAAACACATTAGTGAGTCACAATGTTACACTGAGTGATGTCACTTCATCGCCATGAACACCCACTGTGTAGCGTATTTTCCCTCAGTCCCTGTAACACCATCCTGCTAACCCAAATTCACTAGAACACCAAAGGTAGAATAGTTTGCTGGGTCATTAACATATGGAATGTTTCCTCCTGTTTGAGTATGTTTGATTTAAAACTACAGTGACTCACAGTTTAACAATGTTACTGCAATAGATGAAACTATACATCAAGCATGTTTTAATAAATGTGAATCATGTGCAATGGACAGTATGGACAGAGAAGTCAGAATAGCTGGTTTTGGACGTCTCTTGGGATTTTTCACCAAGATTAAAAGATGAGGCATGATGACTTTAAATTGTCCTTAAACAAGAACTCCTTTTACACATGTGGAGCTGTTTGAAGACAATGCTAACCTGGTGGAGATGGTTTCAGGAAGCGTTCTTGTTGCAATCTGAGCAGGCTCTAAAACAGCAAGGAGGATGGGGTGTTATGCAGCCGCTGGGGTAGAGGGAGATCCGCTGCATTTCTCACCTCCCTCACGCACACACACACACTTACACTAGGCATAGCACGTCACAGCAGATCCTTCTGCAGTAATCTGCTGCATATGTGAGCGTACTGTATAAATCAAGGCTAGGGGCTTTCTGTTCATGATGTTTTCTATGCTCAATTAGCTGTTTTTGCGCAAGTATGTGTGTGTGTGTGTGTGTGTGGTGGGGGGGGGGTATGTGTTCAAAGACTGTTATTGACCCCCTGCGAGACGCGAGGACAGCAGAGATCAGTCAGAGGTTAAATGCTTTATTTCTTGACATGTCATCAAATATAGTACGGTGTCCCTCTTTCTCTCTTTCTCTCTTTGTACTCTCTCCTCTTACATTCACCCTTCTCCCTCTCTCTTTCTCACTCTCTTCCCATCCTCTCTCTCTCTCTCTCTCACACACACTCTCCCCATCCTCTCTCTCTCTCTCTCTCTCTCTCTCTCTCTCTCTCTCTCTCTCTCTCTCTCTCTCTCTCTCTCTCTCTCTCTCTCTCTCTCCTGCAATGGGTGACACATAGAGAAAGAAAGCTCTGTCGCAGCATTATCCACAGAGGGGGAAGGGGGACACTGGTGGATATAATGCCTATAGCGCAACAAAACTACCAGAGTGGGAGGGGGAGAGAGAGAGAGAGAAACAGAGAGAGAGAGAGAGAGAGAAAGAGAGAGCAGTCCTGAAGATTTCAAAAATTGGAGAGAATGACATTGGAAGAGAGATTTTCAAAAATGTGTGCATGCGTGTGTGTGTGTGTGTGTGTGTTTGTGTGTGTGTGATTACATCTGGTCGTCATGTTCTGCTGCAGGAGTATTGCGCTCCTGCAGTGACGTTGCAGTCTAGCACCATGCTCAACGCTAAAGGTTGAAAGCAATGTACCTGCTCTATAAATAACGCTGGCTAAGTCATTGCTTTTGGGTGAATCGGTCAAGAAATGAGGCCAGCTTCCACCCACAGACCGCCTGCCTCACCTAGCCCTTAAAGGAACAGTTCTGCATTTTTTGGGTAAAGGTGATTTTTACTTTTTTGTTTCAAGTTTAATGGTCCTAATATGAACATTCATCTCAAATCCGATCATTGACCACATAGTTAGCGGGAAGAAAGGGTTACGTTTGCTTTACATCAACACTGGAAGGAGGATTACACTGAATGCATCCTTTTATATTTTTACATTTTTCCATCCAAATCATTAGTTTGACTTGGTCACGTTTATAATTTTCCAAAAAAAGAACAATCGAAAGAGTTCGACAATTCAATAATATATTTATCGATTTCCGAGTATACAACAAAAGTGAGGACACCTTTGTCAATATAAAGACAAAACTTCTCACACTGATTCTTGTAATTGCTTATATGTCTGGTAAGTTTGGTTTAGATTTGTTAAAAAAAGGGGTTGAGATGCCATCACTGCTCGCAGTTGGTCAAGCAGGTGTATGGGATGGACCTTGGTACTTAGTAATGATAGGCATTTTGTTCGCTGGTACTCTCTTCAGCCTACTCAAATGTATCCAGCTTTGTGGAATTCTTTTAAAATATTTTTGCATTGTTATATATTAACAAATATCATATTAATCCCTGTGTCGATGCATCAGCCGTTAGGGGGTGTGATGTGACCTGCAGAGCCTCAATTGCTATATTCCAAATATCTCTCATGTGCAACCAAGCTCCTTATGATGACATTGAAATGCCTTCAAGAGTGGCACAATGGACATGTGTGGCAGTAAAGTAAATGTGTGGAAGTATAGTCTACATATGCACATACATTTATGTGTGTGTGTGTGTGTGTGTGTGTGTGTGTGTGTGTGTGTGTGTTTGTGTGTGTGTGTGTGCGTGTGTGTATGTATGTGTGTGTGACGGTATTTGTTTCCCTTCTTGATGGACTGGGAATTACCATTACACCCCACTGTGTGAAGGAAAGGAGGCGATGAGAGAGGTAGAACGTAAGGAGGAATATGTGTTTGTGTGCGTGTGTGTGTTTGTGAGAGAGAGAGGGGGGGTGGGCGGGGGACGGTTTTGCTTACAAAGGAACACCATTGAGCTGAGACGTCCTCCTGAATGAGGTGAGCCGAGACGTACGACCGGATCGATAAACGGATACGAGTATCCCAGCCTGCCGAGCTCAGCAGAAAAAAAAGAGAGCGGCAATGGGAACAAAAAACGATGGGGTGCAAAAGTGCCCCCCCCCCCCATCCTATTCACCTTCCTTCCTTTCCCTCTTCTTCTTTGTCTTTTTATTCCTCTTCTCCTTTTCCTTCTGCTTCTTCATCTTAATTTGTTCCTCAACACTACCCCCTCTACCAACACCGCCTCCCATCCAGTCACCCCCCTCCCCTCTCTCTCTGTGTCTCTATCCCTCCTTCTCTGCAGCAGACTAGAGCGCAGTCAGCTACTACGGGGACTGCAGTGTTACGCTATAGCACAAGCAGAGAGTTGGGGAGGGGGGTGCAGGGTGGAGGGGGCTGGGGGGGACTGAATAGCGATAATAAGCAATCCAGCACTCGGCTCTGAAATCGTGGTAATAAAGCAGAACGAGCTGTCAGCGGTGACGACAGGGAGAAAAGGAACGGGGGAGGGGTGGGGAACGACTGTACACACTGTAGAGGAGACATGAGAAAACAGAAAGATGAAAAGAAACGGAAAACTTGCTACCCATGCTAATACTTGGGAACTGAACGCACGAATCGAACGCCTGAGCCAGTCCTTTATTCTCCAGTGCTTAGTTCAATCATCCATTTTTTTCCCTCTTCGTCTTCGGCTGAGACATTTGGCAGCTGCGATCTCCACCAAGCGAAAACTGAGCTGGTCACCCGACCACGTCCTACCTGACAACCGCTGCTGCTGCTGCTGCACTGGCCGCCCCTCGCCAGACCATTCCAACCTATCTTTATGTCCCCGCGTTGGCACTGAAACTATTGACTGCAACATTTTCAAAGTCACCTCAGCTGTCACACTGATACTGTCCCAACACCAGCCCGGTGCTCGATTTGTCTTTTTTTTCTGTCACCCCTCTTTGGTTCTTCGATCGCTTGTTTGGCAGCCATTTAATTTTCTGAGCCATCAAGTTTTCTGCATTAAAAAGCTGCACAAGGCAAGACCAGATTTCTTTGGTCAAACGCAGCTGCAGCAAAGACCAGAACACTGCAGATCTATTGTTTATTTAATAATGATATAAACCGGAAGCTTTCTTTTAAATACGTCACCCCTTGTGATGAGCTGACATACCTCACACACCATCTGGAAAATAGGAAGTGTATATTTGTGACTCCGTCTCTATATGACAAGATACATTTAAGTCATATACCTTGTGACAAACATCTGCAAGCCAGTTGTGGTTCTTCACATTTGCAGCAGTGGGTTGGGTACCGAATTACATTTTTTAAAGGTACCAACCAAATGATGTTGGTACTACCAAGTACAGTTTCACAGTCAATTTAAAAGGTGCCCCAATTTTGAGTGCATCTCGCAATGTGATGGAGAGAAAAAAAAGAGTATGTCGAACAAATCCACACTGCGGATGGGGATGCAGGATGGTGGTATTGCACCAAAATCGGTGTGCCAACCATCGACAGGACAAGAAAAAGAAGAAGACACTCACATGGATGCACGTAAGTCGGGGCCATGGCGAGCCCAAACTGTGTGCAAGTGGTTTCACTTTTCTAAAGCCAACACAGACGATGCTCACTGCAATATCTGAGATGTTAAATGCTGGCAAGAGCAACACGCCTAACCTGAGAAAACACCCATAAAACATATCTAAAAACTGATCAGTGTACCATGAAAAAACCTGCTGCCGGTGTGGCCAAGGTGTAAGGTTGGTGACAGGATCATCTAAAGGGCTGCAGTGTCAGTGTTAGCTTGGTTAACGCTGTCAATAACTGGAAATGCTGCAAATGTACATTGGGGTTTATTATTTATTTCTATGTATGTTAGTCTTCATCTCCATTGAGGACTTTCCTGCAGTCAGCAGTTGAATCGACAGAATCATTTGCTTGAACTGTATGTATGCAAAACACATCTCATGGTGTTTTCAAGGGGGTTTGAGGGTTAAGACTTGATTTAAGGTGAGAATTAGGTTTACATTAGGATTAAGGTTTGGCATTTAGCTGAGATGTTTAGGTTATGGTAAGGGGCTAGGTATTATTATGCCAATGAGTATAGTCATGAGTATAGTCATGAGGTAAAATAATGTCTGTGTGTGTGTGTGTGTGTGTGTGTGTGTGTGTGTGTGTGTGTGTGTGTGTGTGTGTGTGTGTGTGTGTGTGTGTGTGTGTGTGTGTGTGTGTGTGTGTGTGTGTCCATCCTATGTCACACAGGAAGGAGTCAATATGCTGTCTCCGTGCATATAGCAGAGTCCACAAAAAATACACCTGAACACACAATGATCCAGGTCAGCACTGGCCTCTTGCTCTGCAAATGGCCATAGATTATTTTACAGACAGTTAAGCAGGGGAAGACTGAGGAAGACGTGGGTGAGAAAGAGAAAGGTGGGAAAGCAGAGGGATACTGAATACTTTTTTATTTACAACCAACTGCACCTACGGTGTAGTAAAAAAAGAACATTAGGCTTCATGCAATAACATTTGTGTTCAAATTCCCCTTTAAAAAAATATCTGTATGTTTGCACAGGGTGTTCATATAAAAATGGCACGTCAGATTCAGATTCTAACTTAAGAAATGTGTGTAAATGACCCACGTAGACAGCCTGTTGTACGAGTGCTCCTTTCTTGTCTGCATAAGTATTATGATCCAGGGAGTTTAGGCATGAATTTATATTTATGTATTTTCAAATTATATAATAATTTGAATTGCAGATATAAACAGAAAAACGTTCACGTAATAAGAAGGTGTAGTTTATTTATTTATTTACAATTGCTCCAAACTAATGAAATATTCATATGAATAATAGCAGTCTAGTTTCAAGTGACTCCTTAAAATGGTTTGGACCACTTCTAAATTGTGTTCATACCTGTACCTGAAAGAAAATTCAAAGTACACGAAAATTGGTCAATGGGACAAGTTCTCCTAAATGCCTCATACACAAGACTTCTTGCATGAGGCCCATTGACAGAGGCAGGAAGTAACGTATTAATTTTCCACTGCGAGGGATCAGATGTTTGTGTTCTTACATCGACTCCATTGCATATTCTACAAACTTTTTACATGGGGACAGGCCGGAGAAATTCTACAAAAAGTCCAAAGACCTTTAATCTGGACATTAGCGTTCACACATATAGGTCCTTCAGAAGGATTTCCAGTGTTCAGTCCATGTCTGAAAGCCGCTATATAGTGTGAAAACGGTATTGGCTGCAAAAAAGCTTGTCAGCATTTTGTTGAAGTAGACGGGTGGATTGTCAAATATGGTAGCAGGTTCTCCACCAATTATAAAAAGCACAACAATGGCTGATATGCTTTTTTCCAAAGGGACTCTACAGAGAGTCAGTGTAGCTAATACCGAAGAATGTTTAATAGGGAAACATTTTAAATCAGTGACTAAGGACTTGGACAGTGCTGTCGCTATGTCACCCTGTCTCTGTCCCTCGAACCTCCTGTTGAGGGTTAGGGTTGCTTACCTGTGCATACCTCACCCACTCACACAGAATGTTTTGAACATCCTGGTTAAGAGAAGCAAGGTAGAAATGGAGGCGAACAGTTAATTTACCCGGAGACGCCATTAACCTCTCCAATTCAGGTGGTAGAGAGGGTCGTCCACTAACCAGGGTTTAGGCATTGTCCACTGTCATTGACCTTGGGCAAGATAACGCAACCCGAAATTGCTGCTGACGGCATTGTCAACAGTGTATGAATTGTGTGAGATAGAAAAAGCACTGTATAAAGAAGCACTATGTGTGAATGGGTGAATTTGACCTGTACTGTAAAAAAAAAGGTATATAAATGGGCCTACAGTATATTTACCATCTATCTTTATACTTTGCTTAAGAGGAATTCATACAGATCTTGCATTTGTATGAAATTTGTGATTTGCAGTGTTGTTTGATACAACTGCTGAAAGATGAGACTTGTCCACTGAGCGTTTGATCTTCACTTGATCTGGACATTCCTCATGTCGACCTCTGCGATGCTAGAACAGTGACGTCTGCAGTAAATAATCTTATGTTACTGGCTGTAAAGCAGCGCAGATTATTCCAAGTCATATTCCAAGCGGCAATATGTTGGTCTCAAAATAGAGGCTAATCACGTTTTTTGATTCATCAGTGTTGTGCTCTAGGATGTAATCTGGATGGACATGTATTCATCAGCAGATTAAAACAATCACTCAAGACCAGCCACTTCCTATCGACTTCTATGTAAACTGGAGGAAGAAAAGTGTTTAATAGCACAATAATGTTTGCTCCATTGCCACACACACACACACACACAGACACACACACGCAGCGTCTCTTAACTACATGGACATAAGCCTTCACCTGCCGGAATACATAAATGCCACACACATGAGTAAACACAAATGCATCCAAGGCGCTTTATGTACCTGTGCACTTTGAGACACACACACACACACACACACACACACACACACACACACACACACACACACACACACTCAAAGCCACATACTGAATAAAGGCTGAGGTTGTAGCTGCGTACAGGACGTAATTTTATTTCCATATTAAAGAGAGAGAAACTGGATGAATGGATGCGGGATCACCTTCACCGGCTTGGATTTTCACCTTCACTGACTTGGCTGATCACTGGAATGTGGCACCATTCTCAGTGAACGTGAACTGATCGATGAGAGACCTGGATCCCACATTATGGAGATGTGAATACTGCGCTTTTTGAGTGAGAAGCAGAAAGAAAAAAGCGAGGGGTGAAATGAGGCACGTTCGCTGGTGATCTCACTGGGAGAGATTAAAGGGGAAAATAGAGGAGGGGAACTCAGAGAAACTCTGCAGTGAACTCGTCAACCAGAACAGCTCAGGCAATTACTTTATGCGCAACAATGCGCAATGGCCAAAACGGTGCCAAACGCGGATGCGCCAGCCGACAGGAAAGAAAGAAAGAAAGACGGAAAGAAAGAAGGGAAGATGCTTGGCCACTCACCCGGGCATATTTGGAGGAGTAGGGGTCCTCGAACAGCGCCCACATAAAGGGCCGCCACACCTCCCACCGCGATGCCCTGCGGCTGTCCTCCTGCATGCACAGCCGCTTCAGGTCACCGTCCGCCCCGCCGGTGAGCGCAGGATCATTGTCGGGTTCTTCCGGCTCGGGCTGCTCGAAGCTGTCCAGGGCTTCCTCAGCATCGCGATGCTGCCGGTAGTTCATCCAGCAGCACGCCTCAACGTCCGTCTCATCAATGCCCCAGAAGGCGAGTTCCTCCTCGAAGAGCGGCCCGCAGACATCGTTGGGGCAGTGCAGCTTCCCGGTGCGGTAGTAATTTAGGATGAAGGCGAAGGTGGCCGGGTGGCGGTCGAAGAAGAACTCGTCGGACTTGGGGTCGTAGTCGAAGTTGCTATAGGCGTCGGGCTCGGTCAGCCAAGACAAGCGCGTCCCCGGCAGCGTCTTCAGGGTGCTCCGGTAGGTCTCGTGTCGGATCCCGCCGCAGTTGATCACGATCTTCTCGCTATCTGACGCCGAGCAAGTCATGGCTGCACTGGAGCATGCTTCGGTCGGTGCGCCCGACTGCTGCTGCTGCTGCTGCTGCTTCTACTGCTTCTACTGCGCCTCCCCATCCACACCTGTCCCCGCTCTGCAGGCTTCTGTTATACCGTGTCCACCAGGAGTCACAGGACAGACTGAGAGGAGGAGAGAGGAGCGGTGGAAGGAGGAGCGTGTGTGCGTGTGTGTGTGTATGTGAAAGAAAGAGAGAGGGAGAGAGAGAAAGAGAAGATGGAGAGGGGGAGAGAGGGAGAGCTAGAGAGAGAGAGAGAGAGAGAGAGAGAGAGTCTGCAAGTGTGACGGAGAGAGAGAATCAGTGGGATGCGGATTTTATGAATCAATAGATTTGCCCGCTGAATGACTGACTGTCTGAATGACTGACTGGAATCATTTTTGCTCGATTATTTGACGCCGTTAAGGTCAGAAACTACCTTTTCTGTTGAACAAATCCATTCAGATTCTCCATGATGGTATGAGATTTTGCTGCATCCTTATCTATGAAGAAATGTAATTAACCAGAGAGAAAGAGAAAGTAGGCAGGTCTATTTTTTTACTGCAAATCCTCATGGCAAAAAGCAAGGACACCTGCATCGCACCATGCAATTGCTGAGCCAGAGCCATCCATGAGCATCAGTGTGCAGCAGTTTTGCACCTGCATATCTGCAAGGAGTAATGGGTTCCTGCACTGATTTTAGAGGTCTGGTTTGCAAAGGAAACCAGACCTCAGGTGTCCAAAGGTGTTGGATGGGATCGAGTTCAGGACAGCCAAGCTCAAACATTGTGCACAGGTGCATTTTTTTTATGTCAAAACAGCAAAGTGACAAAAATTATAGACAAACAGCTACAAAAACATCACTGTGCAAAGACCAGTTTGGACAGGATTACTATTACAGGGGCACGGGGATGGGACCAGGGAGTTCAGAGACAAACAGTGAGCAAATGCAGGTCGATGGTGAGAAATGTAAAAAGTCATAATGACTGTAGTATGAATATTTCATTGGAAACATGTGGCCTTAACCAAGAAACACAGACTTAAAGTACGCAAAAGTACATGGGCATCTGTGTCCAATGACAATATACTGGTATAGGTTTCCAGGTAAGGTAATGCTGTAACTGGTCTTGGATCAGAAGCTAGAGATTAATCTCCAAGAAGACACAATAAACTAACAAGTCTTCACCGATGATGCAAACTCATTTAAACTATTGGGCAACAGCATAGCAGAGAATTCAACCCACGATGGACATGGGCAGCACACAACACAACATTGGAAGTGAATAGGGCCAATCTTTGCAAACACCCTTGAAGAGAAACAAAGTTCACTGTCAGAAAAACACTACACCTATAAAAACTCAGTATTTACATGGTTGGCATTGAATGAGGACCACTCACAAGTGCAGGCAGGCCAGAGCCATGGTATATACGTTTCTACTGAAAGCTGAGCACAGGGCTGCCTTTGGCGACTCGCATCATCCAACAATTAGTCACTAAAACCATTTTCAGACAGAACTCAGGAAGACATCTGTGTGATTTGGTCCGAAGATTCCCAGTCGCAGAGGATTCTCCAGTCAGATGTGTTCTTGACAACAGGGAAATGTCTGTAGTGTTCAGACGAGGCGTGGTGCAGCGGGCAGGACGTAGCATCGAACCGGTGTCAAAGACCTCAAATCTAGTTGTCTTTCCAAATTGACATCGTTGGCAGTGTCTTATATGTATATGTATTTAATCCTGAGATACTTGTTTTACCTTTTTGTTTAGTTTTGCATCCAGTGTGTTTTTGAAACGTCATCAACCCACCTACTCGCTAATACTGACTTTGACTTGAGTTGCCCAACAAAAAATAAAAAATTATTAGCCGGACTTAACCTAGAGGTAAAGAATGGATACAATTTATCTGAGTTCGAACATATTCACATCAAAATGTACAAAAGCGTTTCATTGATGTGATTCTACATAGTTTAAAATATTGCAGGTGATAACAAAACCATCACATACATGTCGATGACTAAACATACATGCAAAAGATCTCTAAAAAAGCTGAAATACTAGGACCAGTATCTCAACACTGTACAATTTGGTCTGGTGCTGTGAATAAAAATGAGTCTTCTTAACTAAACTCTCATCTACCCTCTCTGTCTCTCTCTCGCTCTCTCTCTCGCTCCCCCCCTCCCCCCTCTCTCCGCTGCATCACTCCCTTTAACCACACGATCTTTCAATCTACTAAAACACTTGGCTCAATTAGAGCAGGGAAGAAGGGATATGATAGAGTGTTTCACGCCCACTGCCCATTCTCTCTCTCTCTCTCTCTCTCTCTCTCTCTCTCTCTCTCTCTCTCTCTCTCTCTCTCTCTCTCTCTCTCTCTCTCTCTCTATCTCTCCCTCTCTCTCTCTCTCTCTTACTCTATCTGTTTCCAAGATAGTCCCTCCATCAGCAAGAGAGAGAGAGGGAGAGAGAGAGAGGGAGGGAGGGAGGCCAGGAGCAGAATGAGGATTGCTGAGCTCCACAAAATGGGGAGAAAAGACTGCAGACCATCAGATCATTAGTGCTCTGCCATTTCCTCTCTCTCTCTCTCTATGGCTCTCTCTCTCTCTCTCTCCTCTCTCTCTTCCCTCTCTCTTCTCTTCTCTCTCTCTTCTCTCTCACTCTCTCTCTCTCTCTCTCTCTCTCTCTTCTTTCACAGTGTATTCTCTCCATTTATTTTTCCACTGCCCTCCCTCTCTCCAGTGTAGAGCTAATGTGCTGTGTTGGTCTATTGAGAGCAGTCTGCAGCACTGTGCTCTGCTGTAAAGCCTCTACGTCACACATACAATGTAGGATGCCATGGCCTCAGCTAGTGGAATACCCTAAACCACCCATGGGTATACAAACTCACACATAGTCTAGCATGGAATAAGGTCCTCTTCACCAGCCTGACCTGTTCAATAGAATCACTTAGTACAAAATGCAGTAAAAAAAGTCCAAAGCTTCATTCCGATTGGATTTACATCAGGTTATGGGTAATCATCCCTGTGCTGGTTGATAATTTTAATGATGGTGAAATGACAATATGGGGTCCGTAACTGAGGTGGACACTCAGAGAGACACATGGGACAGACACAGGGGTGGGTATGGGTGGGTGCAGGACTGCTGAAAAGGATTTAAAGATCCTGCTTGCAGTGATTTTTTGTCAAAAATCATGACATCACACATTGATAATCATCTAGTGTAGCAAAAACATTTTTTAAATCTTCCATTTGAGAAAAGTGAAAAAAGCAGTTATTATCATTGTTCTTATTTCTGCAGTTTTTTGGTCAAAATAAATGAAATCTATAATTCTCCCTTTACAGTTTTGCATTCATGCACAGAGCTCTGTACTATGTATTTGACCTATGGCTGTGGCCACATTCCAGAGCAAGGATGTGTTGAATCGACCTAATTAGAGCAGAAAATATTATATAAACAAACACGCAATACCATGTGCTTGGCAGCGGACATACCTCCTTTATTATATCAAGTGAAAAGGTGAGATGGTGTGGGTAGTGTAATATTCATTATCATGAACTTTCTCCAACATCCAAGTTTGACATTTTGGGCAATGCAGGGAGTACATGAATACACTTATATATTCGTATAGTAATTGTGACGCTAAAGCTGGTTAGCTCAAAGCTATATAATAAAAATTCACTCATTATCTACTCACCACTATGCCAATGGAGGGTTGGGTGAAGTGTTTGAGTCCACAGGGAGAAACAGCTTCGCAGCCAAATCCATTACAATTGAAATAGCTGGTGAACGATTCTTCAATAGTAAAAAAAACAACCGGAAAAATATATAATTTGCCTCCATACTGCTTGTGAGGTGTCATCCAAGTGTCGAGAACCTAGCTAAACCCGCACCCTTGGGCAAGAGCTAATGTTCAGTGTGTGTGCAAGTGTACGCGGCTCCAGAAGAGGATGTTACAGGATGAAAACAACGCTCTTTGTTTTTTTTTATTTAAATTTGTTTAAAACCAAGACATAGCAAGTTTAACACTTAATAGACATAGTTGTAGGTGGATTTGATTTCCTCTTGGACCTAGACTGGCTAGCTGTTTCCCTTGTTTTCCTTTTTTGTGTTAAATTTAGCTGACCAGCTCCTGGTTGTAGCTGTATATTGAGAGGAAAACGTGCGTTATCAATTAGACAGCAAACAGGCGTCATGGAAGGTGGAGTGCTGAGTTTGGTGCACTGTGGACACACGAAATGTTCAATATTGATAACAAAAATTAATAATGAAGCAACCAGCACTCTAGCAGTCAGTGTGTTTGTGAGAGGGAGGGGGAAGGGCAAAGCATGATTTAACAGTTAGTGCATGGACCGACTTGAACATTTCTTCTTCTACTACTTCCGATAAACAACACCGGCGATCTGCAGCTGGGTGAAACCGCGGATCAAAATTGCAGCAAGGTCATTTTGATAATATGACACAGACACGGGTGCAGTGGGTACTGCCTTCCATCATGACAACAGCAGTCATAGAATACCTTTCTGAGGGGCTATTTGTTTTTTAAATTAAAAGCACAACATTTTTTTTGTTGTTGCAATGCTTTACAACCATCTGAATTACTGAGTTTTTATTATGAAAGGCTGTGAACTTGGGTCGGAAGATTAACACACCTCGGAAATAGCTGACATGTTGGGTATGAAAAATAACAGTAGATAGATAAATTATTCAAACTTATAAATAGGCCACATACATGAACAATGGTAAAGAAAATTATGATTCATTTTATGAAAAACATTAAGATAGAATCTTCATTTCAGATAAACCGTAACCCAGAGGTGTCAATTTGAGTTGCTTGACTTGGACTTGGATTTTGATAAAAATTACTTGCAACTCGATTGGGCTTTAACCCCAATGACTTGAGACTTTACTCTGACTTGACCTATTTTACTTGTAATGACACGACGTATTTCATAGGTAAAAATATGAATTATTTTTGGGTTTCCGCTATGTTTATTTACAGCGGTGGCCGGTGCTGTATCCCCCTATCGTATGTTCTCATTGTGAAGAATGAGAACATTGTTACAAACTGTAAAAGCTACTCACTCATCCATTAACTCACCCCCACCTTGCACCTCACTCACCCACCCACTCAAATTAAATTGCTTTAGCTCTAGGATACAGAACAAAAGTACTTATTAAGTAGCGTTCAGAAGAAGTATTCAGTATCCACTCTCATTTGTCTTGTCTGTAAGTGAATGTATGTTTGTAACTATAATTTGTTTTGCTGTTTTATCAGTGTTTCATTTCTAAAGTTTTCTTGAAAATTAATAGTAATAGTTAAGTAATTCACTTTTTTGTGTTAATTTAGTACACAAGTATTACTCTGTAGGCAGGAATGCAAAAACAATTAATTAGTTGAAGAGTGCAGAATCACTTTAGGACTAATAGGAAAATAAGGTGAAGCACTTGGACTTGACTTGGACTTAGTAACCTTTCACTTGGGACTTCTCTATTTTAACTTGGTACCTGACTCAGGACTTCAACTTGAGGACTTGATACCTACTTGTTACTTGAAAACAATGACTTGTTACCACCTCTGTCGTAAACCAGGTATGATAAACGTAAAGTTTTCTAACTTCCCTCTGCACCGTCAACTGCTTTTACAGTAAAGCTCTGCACAACAAAAATGAAATAGCTATTCTATTAAATGACCAGCAGGGGGCGATTCCACTGGTTGTAAAAATGTATTTGCATGGTCTACGACAGTGATCACCAGCCTTTTCAAGCACAAGGTCACTTTTAATACTCCAAATGTAAGCAGAAATCTACCATCCTGATATCTTCCAAAAAAAACACTTATGAGGTTCGTACTTATCATTTTTTCAATTTCTGTTAAGGGCCCAATGTTCGAGCATTAATGTACACCAGGGGTGTAGAAACTTTTTATCCTGAGGGCCACATACAGAAAAAAATTTGAAGGTGTGGGCCACTCACGCCGCCCCGCCCCCCTGCCCTGGAGCGGACTGTTGACAGTGCGCCTCAATCGCGTAGCTTAGGGCGGGGGGCGTGGGGCCACCTGGTGTCAAAACTGAGAAGTACAATACTGTGGGCCATAGTCCATTAGATTACAATTAATTTAGCTGACGCTTTTATCCAAAGTGATTTGCAATCAGTGCATTCAAGGGAAGGGGAGATCGGGGGTAATGTGAAACACCCCCTGTATTTAGGCAACGGAACACATTTGTGGTCATGTGATCATTATGTTTTCAAGCCCCTCCCATTCCACCCATGCCATGAAGGAGAAGTTGGTGCTGATGCTGCGGTTAGAATGTTTTTTCACAAAAATGTTATTTTTGCATGTAAAAGTAAATTTTCTTGCATCAACTGTTTTGTCAAAACAAATTGATTCAGGTAGAAAAACTTATATCATACATGTTGGTGAACTTCCAACATATAAAACCATGTGATTGATGCTAGCTGAAGATTAGCCTGAATTGCCAAGAGATATTGTTTTTCTAAAATGTTGGCTGTGGGGTAAAGTGAGACATGTAGCACAAGTTAAGTTAAGTCTTAACCATATTTTAGTGTAATATTACATTACATATGTTTTATTTTTAATGCCTTAAACATTGTAGAAAAGCCATCATGCAAAGAAACTACACCAGGAAGACAACCTGGGGCCAAACACCCCTCACAGAGATAGAGAGTGTAGCCGCAGAGGTCATGCAAGGAAAGAAGTCCTTAAGAAAAGCTGGAAGGGATAGAAATAATGATAAGACAACCCTCAAAAGATTCATAAAGAAAAAAGAGAAAGGGGAAGTAAAATCAGTAGCCTGGGGTGCAGTAGCTGAGGCAAAGAGAATATTCACAGATGAGATGGAGGTGGAGCTTGACAAACACTTGAAACAACTAGCTGTCCAGTTCCATGACCTTGCTCCAGTTAAGTGTCGTGAACTGGCATTTGAATACGCAGAGACAAACAATATCCCTGTCCCTGCCAATTGGACAGAGAAACAATGTGCAGGTAAGCTAGGGTGTGCAAGAGATCACATGAATCATAATAATCATAAATGTGCTTAATTGACCTATTACAACATGTCTTGTTATGGTATAGTTTTAAAGTGTAAAAGGTAAGTGGATCACTTTACCCCCTTGATTTCTCTGGTCTGTCTCCCTTTACCCCTAAGCTGGGGTAAAGTGAGAAACAAGACCACTGTTTTACAAACAATCATATTTCACTGCCCTTTGTCCTGAAGACATTCTGATCATTTCCATTGCTAGGAAACATCCTGAATTAATGGGAAATGTGTAAATTTTACTGATATATGATTTTAGCTCGCCTAGAAGGGAGCAAATGTAAAAAAAAATCTCACATTACCCCGCTCTCCCCTACTCGAGGATACAAACCCAGAACAACAAGAATCAAGAAAGTACAATTTCTTCAAAAATAGAGCAAAACTACATAGTTTTTAATTTAAATTTTTTTGAGGCGGGCCAATTTAAAATGGATGGCGGGCCGCAGATGGCCCGCGGGCCGTAGTTTGGACACCCCTGATGTACACAATGAAAGGCAGTTATTCACCTTCATCTATTCAATGCACAATATACACATTAATAACAAATCATATTTACAGCATCTGTTCAATGCACAATATTTTGCTTCTCACTTAAACAATATGTTTTGCAGAGGAGCTGATACTGCAGCACAATGTTTTTACACTGGCTTTGTCTTTAATGTGGATATAAATTAATTTTCCCTTAAAATCACTCCTGTATACTCAAATAAACAAATACCAGTACTATACAGTATCATGCCGTGCATCTTCATCTGCAAATATTTCCCAATAAAACTACTTTTTAAAACAGAAGAATGGATTCTGTCAACAGAAATGCTCGAGTACTTTTAACTTGAAACGCATACAGGAAGTGTTGCAACCATTTATGTTTGTGACATAAATTTAGAAAACATATAAACGTTAAAACTCAGGTGGAGGATAATTTGTTCTGTTTATTCTACTGTGAACCACAATGTTTATCTGTCTATGTCACAAACGTATGTATTTCAAACACTTCAAAGTAAAAGCACTCCATCGTTTCACTCTCTGAATCCATTCATTTCTTCTAATGAGGCTTTGATTATTATCGCAAGACAGGAAGATGCACGTCTTTATTCCGTAGTGTCCTGGCATTTAGTCCTGGCTAGTAGTGGACATGCTACCTGTGTGAACCACCAACAATCAACATGTAGCTGGTCTGCGGCGCAACCGCTAGAGTCTTAGGAGTAAAGGGGATTGACAGTGAAGACTGTCGATATCATCCAGATGATCGCGAGCGATGGGTTTGCGACCACTGGTCGAAGATGATCTGGCAGAGAAGTGATGTATGAGCCAGTTCCTTTATACATAATAATAATAATAATGGCTTGAATTTATAAAGTGCCTTTCACAGGACCCAAGGACGCTGATACAGCAGCAATTGATTGATGTATGAAATGCAGTTGATTGAATGAGTTGGCAGTAGATGGGCGAAAATAGACCCTTACAAACACACACACACACACGCACACACACACACACACATGCACAGACAGAGCATCCAAAAGCAATCCAAACATTGTTCATAGATCCATAGATAATAATCCATGACACTAAAAGAAAAGTAAATAAATCCAGCCTGTATTCCATCTTCCTTGCGAAGTCATTTCTTCATCCAGGGGCATTTATTTGGAAAATCAAGCCACTATACGGGCTCCCTGATAAGGTCTAATTACCAACTTCACTTAGAATTGAATCGGATTCTGCTGCAACATAGTCAACCCCTGAAACTCACGAAGTGTTTTCTGGACTCAAAACACTTTACCCACCCCTCCATCACCATATTGGTGAGTAGATACTGAGTGAGTTTTCATTTTTCAGTGAACTATCCATTCAAGCTCTGAAATGGATAGTTCACTGAAAAATGGATGGCAATTTTTTTAAACTATAGGTCCTATTGCTGAAATAAGAACACCATGAGAATCGCAAGACAAACAAAATAAAATTATACTGTTGGAGCAAGGTAAAAAGGTGTAACTTCATTGCTCCTTCCAGAGTGAATGGCGAGCTCCTTAGTTCTCCTTCCGTTTTAGAGCTCATAGAGCCAAAAGTTTAGGTCTGATAGATTTCGCAGATCAATTGAGAACAGCTGAAAAACAAAAAAATACTTTTTTCCCTCTATGTGACCTAAAAGCACGGGATACGTTTCTTCTTTTTAACAAAGCACAGCAGAGGATGCTGTCGCTGTCCGTGGTTCTGAAAAAGATTGAGAGGCTTCAGAGGTTTCATCTTGAGCCTGACTGATTTAGCATGAAAAGCTTTCTTTCATAGACATATCAGCCATTATATTTACCAAATGTATCAATATAGACCTGTTTGGCAATTTCACAGAATAAACAAAAGATTTCCATATATTAAACTTAAAAAATATATATGTTTAGGTTTTTTTATTCAAGTCGTTTGTAGTTGGTTGTATTCACATTTTATTTTATTTATAGATAAAGTTAATGTTTGAACTGTACAATATAAAGCCTTGATTAAATTTCCCTTGTCATAGTATACATTTTGAAGTTTATTGTTGAAAGGTCTTGGTCAGAAAAGGAAAGAAAAGGAATTTTTCTGGTATTTCTACATCCTACAGGACTACAGACATGAGCTGACAAAATAGCTCTTATTGAAGAAAAATCTTTAATGATGATATGGATGAAATTATGTCATCATGATTGCAATGTGAAGTCAGTAGCTGATGCCATATTGTTGTAATGTATCAAATTTTGCAACCAATAACACGAGAGACAGGATCTACAATTTAGATTAACTAATACTTTGTCACCATATGGTATAAAAACATAAAAAACATACCACTTCCTGTGGGTATGCATGGCTCCTCCACTGCTTTTCATTATAATTCTGTCAGAGGGCGTCAGCTGGGTAGGTCCTTCAATGTCATTCCAGACGCAGTCACTTTCCCACTGCTAAAAGAATCTTGCCACATGTGAACCAGACCACCTCTCGAATGCAGTTAGATCTAAAATGCATCTTGGGTGTGTTCACACCTGAACTTAGAGCTGTCGACTTGTGATCAAATCACTCAGAACTGATGTGAATATGAGGTCTGAACAGGACCTCTGGACTCTCATGTGGCTTGTGTCTGTTTAGCTTGTACTGCAGTAGTACAGTGATGACCGTTGATACCTTTCTGATACATTTCTGACTGATGACCTGAGCTTTGAACACAAATTACATCAAAACAGAACACAGATAGAACACTATAATTCCAAGGTCAAAAAATGCCTCCAGTTATGTTCTGTTCTGACAAATGTTTTACCAGTATTTCTGTCGTCTTTAAAGTCTTTTGATGCATTTAAGAATGTGTCTCAGTTTGATCAAATGTTTCTCTACTCTTTTGAACCAACTGACGATTTATTGTTATGTAATCAGTTCCATCTCTCACCCTGCCAATGACAAACATCTCCTGCTTTCTCCTCTGATGCCTCTTTTTTCTGTGACATGGGAATGACAAATGGGTCGGTCATGGTTGTCTGTTCTCTTAAGCAGCCCCACACTCACACACAGTACATGAACACACACTCTCCTTCACATACACCTCTCTCTCTCTCTCTCTCTCTCTCTCTCTCTCTCTCTCTCTCTCTCTCTCTCTCTCTCTCTCTCTCTCTCTCTCTCTCTCTCTCACACACACACACACACACACTCTCTCTCTCTCTCTCTCTCTCTCTCTCTCTCTCTCTCTCTCTCTCTTCAGCAAACACAGACGCATGCACAAATCCTCACAGGGTTGGACAATGCATTAGCACATGTAAACACACCCACCCATACACACTCAGTTAATTAAGTTAACATGCTGACTAAGGAGCTGGGGAGCTCTTTGCAGTATGAGAGTGATAGACGAGGGGACATGTGCACACACAGTAGCCTACACACATGCAAAGTCAACCAGGAGACACCGCTGTTTGTTTTGACATTGCACCAATACAGGGGTGTGTATA